>NC_140181.1:14733725-14791225 GCF_963971535.1 Notolepis coatsorum
GCCCAACCCTAGTGGTCGTCTGCCGTTTTTTTGTCTTTAGAGGTGCGGCTCGGTGAGATCGTCATTGTACGTGGTTGAGTCTACACGGTCCTCATTCCAAATGATCAAAAACCCTACAGTGCTCCTTTAAGTGTAACTTGTGACCATAGTTCACATTCTGCATATATATATATATTAGCATCTTTGCATTTTGTTGCATCTTGTACTTGTAGTTTTGTATTGTATATTTAGTATAGTGTTTGGTCTCTATTATTTTTACTTTATTTACTGTATGAAGCACAATCTCCGGAGGCTCATACAGAACCAAGCATTTCACTGTAATGTACATTATATGTGACAAATAAAACAAAACTTGAACTTGAAACTTGAGAAAGAAAAGCATGCATATAAAGTCACATAGCATATAAAATCATAACAAAGAGACAACAAGATGAGGCAAAGAGCAAGGATAACAAATCAACTAAAACATGTCCAACTTGATTGACAAAGGTTAGAGATCAAGGTTTTAAACTCTGTTCAGGGGCATCATAGCAAAATGCAGATTTAACCTGTTCAGAGCAAACTCTGGGCACCATATTGGACCAGCCAGTCACTAGAACGGGTTTCATTGGTTCCAAAATGCGATTAATGATGTTCAGTGTGTCCATATTGCGGATGGGATTAATTTCCCTCATTATGATTTAACAAGGTGAGCAGCTGGAGGCACATTAGTAAAATCACCAGGATCAAATTCCAGTTGATCAAATTCCAATGTAATGCGATACAAAAACATGACAATATGTATTGTGGGGCAGAACATCGCAATATCAGCTAGATTCTCTTCTGCCACAGTAATCAGTAATCAGTAATCAGTAGTAATCAGTAGTAATCAGTAATCAGTAGTAATCAGTAGTAATCAGTAATCAGGAGAAATCAGTAGTAATCAGTAGTAACCAGTAGTAATCAGTAGTAATCAGTAGTAATCAGTAGTAACCAGTACTAGTAACCAGTAGTAATCAGTAGTAATCAGTAGTAATCAGTAGTAATCAGTAGTAACCAGTAGTAATCAGTAGTAATCAGTAGTAACCAGTACTAGTAACCAGTAGTAATCAGTAGTAATCAGTAGTAATCAGTAATCAGGAGAAATCAGTAGTAATCAGTAGTAACCAGTACTAGTAACCAGTAGTAATCAGTAGTAATCAGTAGTAATCAGTAATCAGGAGAAATCAGTAGTAATCAGTAGTAACCAGTAGTAATCAGTAGTAATCAGTAGTAACCAGTAGTAATCAGTAGTAACCAGTAGTAACCAGTAGTAATCAGTAGTAATCAGTAGTAACCAGTACTAGTAACCAGTAGTAATCAGTAGTAATCAGTAGTAATCAGTAATCAGGAGAAATCAGTAGTAATCAGTAGTAACCAGTAGTAATCAGTAGTAATCAGTAGTAACCAGTAGTAACCAGTACTAGTAACCAGTAGTAATCAGTAGTAATCAGTAGTAATCAGTAACCAGGAGAAATCAGTAGTAATCAGTAGTAACCAGTAGTAATCAGTAGTAATCAGTAGTAACCAGTAGTAATCAGTAGTAATCAGTAGTAACCAGTAGTAATCAGTAGTAATCAGTAGTAACCAGTAGTAATCAGTAGTAATCAGTAGTAATCATCCTCCCCCCCTTCCCTCTCCTCCTCTCCTTCTCTCCTCCTATATTCCTTTCTTCTCCTCTCCTCCTCTTCTCCTCTTCTCCTCTCCTCATCTCCTCCTCTTCTCCTCTTCTCCTCTCCTCATCTCCTCCTCTTCTCCTCTCCTATTCTCTTCCCCCTCCTCTCTTCCTCTTTTCCTCTCCTCCTCTTCCCCTCTCCTTATATTCTCCTCATCTCATCTTCTCCTCTCCTCCTCTTCTCCACATCTCCTCATCTCCTCTCCTCCTCTTCTCCTCTCATCCTCCTCCTCTTCTCTTCTCCTCTTCTCCTCCTTACCTCCACTTCTCATCTCCTCCTCTCCTCCTTTGTATGTATTGAGCCGTACTGTATTGTACCCATTCTGCAATCTGTTAAATAAAGTGTTCATTCATTCATTCATCCCCTCCTCCTTTCCTCCTTGTCTCCTCATCTCCTCATCTCCTCATCTCCTCCTCTCCTCCTCTTTTCCTCTTCTCCTCTCATCCCCCTCCTCTTCTCTTCTCCTCATCTTCTCCTCTCCTACTCTCCTCCTTGCCTCCTATTCTCCTCTTCCCATCTCCTCCTCCCCTTTTCATCTCCTCATCTCCTCTTCTCCTAATCTCCTCCTCTCCTCCTCACCTGGCGTCCTCCTTAGTACATTCGTCTTCATCATTTCAACAGGACCCTTGACACTTGAGTCTGACAGGACGGTTGAAATGTGCCTTTGTCCTCAAGGCTCTCTCTCCGTGGCTTGTTCACTGATCGTCAGATTATTGCTATAGGGGACAGAAAGCACTGTTCTTGCCATTATTGAACCGGCAAAATGGATTTACTGCCAAAGCTCATCTTGCTCACCTTACATTCAAAATACGCTTCATGCACACACAGGGGTTACCGTCCTGCAGGAACTAAAGAGAGATCTTCATGCACACAGGGGTTACCGTCCTGCAGGAACTAAAGAGAGATCTTCATGCACACATACCGTCCTGCAGGAACTAAAGAGAGATCTTCATGCACACAGGGGTTACCGTCCTGCAGGAACTAAAGAGAGATCTTCATGCACACAGGGGTTACCGTCCTGCAGGAACTAAAGAGAGATCTTCATGCACACATACCGTCCTGCAGGAACTAAAGAGAGATCTTCATGCACACAGGGGTTACCGTCCTGCAGGAACTAAAGAGAGATCTTCATGCACACACAGGGGTTACCGTCCTGCAGGAACTAAAGAGAGATCTTCATGCACACAGGGGTTACCGTCCTGCAGGAACTAAAGAGAGATCTTCATGCACACAGGGGTTACCGTCCTGCAGGAACTAAAGAGAGATCTTCATGCACACAGGGGTTACCGTCCTGCAGGAACTAAAGAGAGATCTTCATGCACACAGGGGTTACCGTCCTGCAGGAACTAAAGAGAGATCTTCATGCACACAGGGGTTACCGTCCTGCAGGAACTAAAGAGAGATCTTCATGCACACACAGGGGTTACCGTCCTGCAGGAACTAAAGAGAGATCTTCATGCACACACAGGGGTTACCGTCCTGCAGGAACTAAAGAGAGATCTTCATGCACACATACCGTCCTGCAGGAACTAAAGAGAGATCTTCATGCACACATACCGTCCTGCAGGAACTAAAGAGAGATCTTCATGCACACAGGGGTTACCGTCCTGCAGGAACTAAAGAGAGATCTTCATGCACACAGGGGTTACCGTCCTGCAGGACCTAAAGAGAGATGTAATAATGAGCCGTGAGCTGCCGTATGACTGCTGTGCACCGAGAACACAGCAGCACAGGTCCCAGCAGCCCCTCTCTCTCTCTCTCTCTCTCTCTGGTAAATGGCTGCATTTATATAACAGCTTTTATCCAAAGCGCTTTACAATTTGTTCCTCACATCTTACCCATTCACTCACACATTCACACACCGACGGCGGAGGCGACCACGCAAAGGTGCCGACCTGCTCATCGGGAGCAATTAGGAGTTGTGTGTGTGTTGCTAAGCTAGGCTAGTGTTGCTGGCATTAATGTTGCCGCAATCTGTATTTACAGCCACTACCATACACGAAGAAGATGGAATAGATAAAAAAAAAGCATGCGTAAATAAAGTATTATGGATTATCTCTTGTCGTACGCACGGCTGATTAGCATGTGACAGACAACATGAGGTTATAGAAAGACCCAGGAGGTAAATCTATAGATGGATCGAGGAGATATTCATTATTGAACACCAGTCCACAGGCGTTAGTGCTCTCACCACTAGACTAAGACACATAGTGCTCTCACCACTAGACTAAGACACATAGTGCTCTCACCACTAGACTAAGACACATAGTGCTCTCACCACTAGACTAAGACACACAGTGCTCTCACCACTAGACTAAGACACATAGTGCTCTCACCACTAGACTAAGACACATGGTGCTCTCACCACTAGACTAAGACACATAGTGCTCTCACCACTAGACTAAGACACAGTGCTCTCACCACTAGACTAAGACACATAGTGCTCTCACCACTAGACTAAGACACAGAGTGCTCTCACCACTAGACTAAGACACATAGTGCTCTCACCACTAGACTAAGACACATGGTGCTCTCACCACTAGACTAAGACACATGGTGCTCTCACCACTAGACTAAGACACATGGTGCTCTCACCACTAGACTAAGACACATAGTGCTCTCACCACTAGACTAAGACACATGGTGCTCTCACCACTAGACTAAGACACAGAGTGCTCTCACCACTAGACTAAGACACAGTGCTCTCACCACTAGACTAAGACACATGGTGCTCTCACCACTAGACTAAGACACATAGTGCTCTCACCACTAGACTAAGACACATAGTGCTCTCACCACTAGACTAAGACACATAGTGCTCTCACCACTAGACTAAGACACATAGTGCTCTCACCACTAGACTAAGACACATAGTGCTCTCACCACTAGACTAAGACACACAGTGCTCTCACCACTAGACTAAGACACATAGTGCTCTCACCACTAGACTAAGACACAGTGCTCTCACCACTAGACTAAGACACACAGTGCTCTCACCACTAGACTAAGACACACAGTGCTCTCACCACTAGACTAAGACACACAGTGCTCTCACCACTAGACTAAGACACATAGTGCTCTCACCACTAGACTAAGACACATAGTGCTCTCACCACTAGACTAAGACACATGGTGCTCTCACCACTAGACTAAGACACATGGTGCTCTCACCACTAGACTAAGACACATGGTGCTCTCACCACTAGACTAAGACACATAGTGCTCTCACCACTAGACTAAGACACACAGTGCTCTCACCACTAGACTAAGACACATAGTGCTCTCACCACTAGACTAAGACACACAGTGCTCTCACCACTAGACTAAGACACACAGTGCTCTCACCACTAGACTAAGACACATAGTGCTCTCACCACTAGACTAAGACACACAGTGCTCTCACCACTAGACTAAGACACATAGTGCTCTCACCACTAGACTAAGACACATCGTGCTCTCACCACTAGACTAAGACACACAGTGCTCTCACCACTAGACTAAGACACATAGTGCTCTCACCACTAGACTATAAGACACATGGTGCTCTCACCACTAGACTAAGACACATAGTGCTCTCATCACTAGACACATAGTGCTCTCACCACTAGACTAAGACACACAGTGCTCTCACCACTAGACTAAGACACACAGTGCTCTCACCACTAGACTAAGACACATAGTGCTCTCACCACTAGACTAAGACACATGGTGCTCTCACCACTAGACTAAGACACACAGTGCTCTCACCACTAGACTAAGACACATAGTGCTCTCACCACTAGACTAAGACACACAGTGCTCTCACCACTAGACTAAGACACATGGTGCTCTCACCACTAGACTAAGACACATAGTGCTCTCACCACTAGACTAAGACACATAGTGCTCTCACCACTAGACTAAGACACACAGTGCTTTCACCACTAGACTAAGACACATAGTGCTCTCATCACTAGACACATAGTGCTCTCACCACTAGACTAAGACACATAGTGCTCTCACCACTAGACTAAGACACACAGTGCTCTCACCACTAGACTAAGACACATAGTGCTCTCACCACTAGACTAAGACACATGGTGCTCTCACCACTAGACTAAGACACAGAGTGCTCTCACCACTAGACTAAGACACATAGTGCTCTCACCACTAGACTAAGACACACAGTGCTCTCACCACTAGACTAAGACACACAGTGCTCTCACCACTAGACTAAGACACATAGTGCTTTCACCACTAGACTAAGACACATGGTGCTCTCACCACTAGACTAAGACACAGAGTGCTCTCACCACTAGACTAAGACACATGGTGCTCTCACCACTAGACTAAGACACACAGTGCTCTCACCACTAGACTAAGACACACAGTGCTTTCACCACTAGACTAAGACACATAGTGCTCTCACCACTAGACTAAGACACAGAGTGCTCTCACCACTAGACTAAGACACATCGTGCTCTCACCACTAGACACATAGTGCTCTCACCACTAGACTAAGACACACAGTGCTCTCACCACTAGACTAAGACACACAGTGCTCTCACCACTAGACTAAGACACATAGTGCTCTCACCACTAGACTAAGACACACAGTGCTCTCACCACTAGACTAAGACACATAGTGCTCTCACCACTAGACTAAGACACATGGTGCTCTCACCACTAGACTAAGACACATGGTGCTCTCACCACTAGACTAAGACACATAGTGCTCTCACCACTAGACTAAGACACATAGTGCTCTCACCACTAGACTAAGACACACAGTGCTCTCACCACTAGACTAAGACACACAGTGCTCTCACCACTAGACTAAGACACACAGTGCTCTCACCACTAGACTAAGACACATAGTGCTCTCACCACTAGACTAAGACACATAGTGCTCTCACCACTAGACTAAGACACACAGTGCTCTCACCACTAGACTAAGACACATAGTGCTCTCACCACTAGACTAAGACACATGGTGCTCTCACCACTAGACTAAGACACACGGTGCTCTCACCACTAGACTAAGACACATGGTGCTCTCACCACTAGACTAAGACACATAGTGCTCTCACCACTAGACTAAGACACATAGTGCTCTCACCACTAGACTAAGACACATAGTGCTCTCACCACTAGACTAAGACACATGGTGCTCTCACCACTAGACTAAGACACATAGTGCTCTCACCACTAGACTAAGACACATAGTGCTCTCACCACTAGACTAAGACACATAGTGCTCTCACCACTAGACTAAGACACAGTGCTCTCACCACTAGACTAAGACACATAGTGCTCTCACCACTAGACTAAGACACATGGTGCTCTCACCACTAGACTAAGACACACAGTGCTCTCACCACTAGACTAAGACACATGGTGCTCTCACCACTAGACTAAGACACATGGTGCTCTCACCACTAGACTAAGACACATAGTGCTCTCACCACTAGACTAAGACACACAGTGCTCTCACCACTAGACTAAGACACATGGTGCTCTCACCACTAGACTAAGACACACAGTGCTCTCACCACTAGACTAAGACACACAGTGCTCTCACCACTAGACTAAGACACACAGTGCTCTCACCACTAGACTAAGACACACAGTGCTCTCACCACTAGACTAAGACACACAGTGCTCTCACCACTAGACTAAGACACATAGTGCTCTCACCACTAGACTAAGACACACAGTGCTCTCACCACTAGACTAAGACACATAGTGCTCTCACCACTAGACTAAGACACATAGTGCTCTCACCACTAGACTAAGACACACAGTGCTCTCACCACTAGACTAAGACACATAGTGCTCTCACCACTAGACTAAGACACACAGTGCTCTCACCACTAGACTAAGACACATAGTGCTCTCACCACTAGACTAAGACACATAGTGCTCTCACCACTAGACTAAGACACAGAGTGCTCTCACCACTAGACTAAGACACATGGTGCTCTCACCACTAGACTAAGACACATAGTGCTCTCACTACTAGACTAAGACACACAGTGCTCTCACCACTAGACTAAGACACATAGTGCTCTCACCACTAGACTAAGACACATGGTGCTCTCACCACTAGACTAAGACACATAGTGCTCTCACCACTAGACTAAGACACAGTGCTCTCACCACTAGACTAAGACACATAGTGCTCTCACCACTAGACTAAGACACATAGTGCTCTCACCACTAGACTAAGACACATAGTGCTCTCACCACTAGACTAAGACACAGAGTGCTCTCACCACTAGACTAAGACACATAGTGCTCTCACCACTAGACTAAGACACATAGTGCTCTCACCACTAGACTAAGACACAGAGTGCTCTCACCACTAGACTAAGACACATAGTGCTCTCACCACTAGACTAAGACACAGAGTGCTCTCACCACTAGACTAAGACACATAGTGCTCTCACCACTAGACTAAGACACAGAGTGCTCTCACCACTAGACTAAGACACATGGTACTCTCACCACTAGACTAAGACACAGAGTGCTCTCACCACTAGACTAAGACACATAGTGCTCTCACCACTAGACTAACCACTAGACTAAGACACATGGTGCTCTCACCACTAGACTAAGACACAGAGTGCTCTCACCACTAGACTAAGACACATAGTGCTCTCACCACTAGACTAAGACACATAGTGCTCTCACCACTAGACTAAGACACATAGTGCTCTCACCACTAGACTAAGACACATAGTGCTCTCACCACTAGACTAAGACACATAGTGCTCTCACCACTAGACTAAGACACATCGTGCTCTCACCACTAGACTAAGACACAGAGTGCTCTCACCACTAGACTAAGACACACAGTGCTCTCACCACTAGACTAAGACACACAGTGCTCTCACCACTAGACTAAGACACAGAGTGCTCTCACCACTAGACTAAGACACATAGTGCTCTCACCACTAGACTAAGACACATAGTGCTCTCACCACTAGACTAAGACACATAGTGCTCTCACCACTAGACTAAGACACACAGTGCTCTCACCACTAGACTAAGACACACAGTGCTCTCACCACTAGACTAAGACACACAGTGCTCTCACCACTAGACTAAGACACATAGTGCTCTCACCACTAGACTAAGACACATGGTGCTCTCACCACTAGACTAAGACACATAGTGCTCTCACCACTAGACTAAGACACACAGTGCTCTCACCACTAGACTAAGACACATAGTGCTCTCACCACTAGACTAAGACACACAGTGCTCTCACCACTAGACTAAGACACACAGTGCTCTCACCACTAGACTAAGACACACAGTGCTCTCACCACTAGACTAAGACACATAGTGCTCTCACCACTAGACTAAGACACATAGTGCTCTCACCACTAGACTAAGACACATAGTGCTCTCACCACTAGACTAAGACACAGAGTGCTCTCACCACTAGACTAAGACACATGGTGCTCTCACCACTAGACTAAGACACATAGTGCTCTCACCACTAGACTAAGACACATAGTGCTCTCACCACTAGACTAAGACACATAGTGCTCTCACCACTAGACTAAGACACATAGTGCTCTCACCACTAGACTAAGACACATAGTGCTCTCACCACTAGACTAAGACACATAGTGCTCTCACCACTAGACTAAGACACATAGTGCTCTCACCACTAGACTAAGACACAGAGTGCTCTCACCACTAGACTAAGACACACAGTGCTCTCACCACTAGACTAAGACACATAGTGCTCTCACCACTAGACTAAGACACATGGTGCTCTCACCACTAGACTAAGACACACAGTGCTCTCACCACTAGACTAAGACACATAGTGCTCTCACCACTAGACTAAGACACACAGTGCTCTCACCACTAGACTAAGACACATGGTGCTCTCACCACTAGACTAAGACACATAGTGCTCTCACCACTAGACTAAGACACATAGTGCTCTCACCACTAGACTAAGACACACAGTGCTTTCACCACTAGACTAAGACACATAGTGCTCTCATCACTAGACACATAGTGCTCTCACCACTAGACTAAGACACATAGTGCTCTCACCACTAGACTAAGACACACAGTGCTCTCACCACTAGACTAAGACACATAGTGCTCTCACCACTAGACTAAGACACATGGTGCTCTCACCACTAGACTAAGACACAGAGTGCTCTCACCACTAGACTAAGACACATAGTGCTCTCACCACTAGACTAAGACACACAGTGCTCTCACCACTAGACTAAGACACACAGTGCTCTCACCACTAGACTAAGACACATAGTGCTTTCACCACTAGACTAAGACACATGGTGCTCTCACCACTAGACTAAGACACAGAGTGCTCTCACCACTAGACTAAGACACATGGTGCTCTCACCACTAGACTAAGACACACAGTGCTCTCACCACTAGACTAAGACACACAGTGCTTTCACCACTAGACTAAGACACATAGTGCTCTCACCACTAGACTAAGACACAGAGTGCTCTCACCACTAGACTAAGACACATCGTGCTCTCACCACTAGACACATAGTGCTCTCACCACTAGACTAAGACACACAGTGCTCTCACCACTAGACTAAGACACACAGTGCTCTCACCACTAGACTAAGACACATAGTGCTCTCACCACTAGACTAAGACACACAGTGCTCTCACCACTAGACTAAGACACATAGTGCTCTCACCACTAGACTAAGACACATGGTGCTCTCACCACTAGACTAAGACACATGGTGCTCTCACCACTAGACTAAGACACATAGTGCTCTCACCACTAGACTAAGACACATAGTGCTCTCACCACTAGACTAAGACACACAGTGCTCTCACCACTAGACTAAGACACACAGTGCTCTCACCACTAGACTAAGACACACAGTGCTCTCACCACTAGACTAAGACACATAGTGCTCTCACCACTAGACTAAGACACATAGTGCTCTCACCACTAGACTAAGACACACAGTGCTCTCACCACTAGACTAAGACACATAGTGCTCTCACCACTAGACTAAGACACATGGTGCTCTCACCACTAGACTAAGACACACGGTGCTCTCACCACTAGACTAAGACACATGGTGCTCTCACCACTAGACTAAGACACATAGTGCTCTCACCACTAGACTAAGACACATAGTGCTCTCACCACTAGACTAAGACACATAGTGCTCTCACCACTAGACTAAGACACATGGTGCTCTCACCACTAGACTAAGACACATAGTGCTCTCACCACTAGACTAAGACACATAGTGCTCTCACCACTAGACTAAGACACATAGTGCTCTCACCACTAGACTAAGACACAGTGCTCTCACCACTAGACTAAGACACATAGTGCTCTCACCACTAGACTAAGACACATGGTGCTCTCACCACTAGACTAAGACACACAGTGCTCTCACCACTAGACTAAGACACATGGTGCTCTCACCACTAGACTAAGACACATGGTGCTCTCACCACTAGACTAAGACACATAGTGCTCTCACCACTAGACTAAGACACACAGTGCTCTCACCACTAGACTAAGACACATGGTGCTCTCACCACTAGACTAAGACACACAGTGCTCTCACCACTAGACTAAGACACACAGTGCTCTCACCACTAGACTAAGACACACAGTGCTCTCACCACTAGACTAAGACACACAGTGCTCTCACCACTAGACTAAGACACACAGTGCTCTCACCACTAGACTAAGACACATAGTGCTCTCACCACTAGACTAAGACACACAGTGCTCTCACCACTAGACTAAGACACATAGTGCTCTCACCACTAGACTAAGACACATAGTGCTCTCACCACTAGACTAAGACACACAGTGCTCTCACCACTAGACTAAGACACATAGTGCTCTCACCACTAGACTAAGACACACAGTGCTCTCACCACTAGACTAAGACACATAGTGCTCTCACCACTAGACTAAGACACATAGTGCTCTCACCACTAGACTAAGACACAGAGTGCTCTCACCACTAGACTAAGACACATGGTGCTCTCACCACTAGACTAAGACACATAGTGCTCTCACTACTAGACTAAGACACACAGTGCTCTCACCACTAGACTAAGACACATAGTGCTCTCACCACTAGACTAAGACACATGGTGCTCTCACCACTAGACTAAGACACATAGTGCTCTCACCACTAGACTAAGACACAGTGCTCTCACCACTAGACTAAGACACATAGTGCTCTCACCACTAGACTAAGACACATAGTGCTCTCACCACTAGACTAAGACACATAGTGCTCTCACCACTAGACTAAGACACAGAGTGCTCTCACCACTAGACTAAGACACATAGTGCTCTCACCACTAGACTAAGACACATAGTGCTCTCACCACTAGACTAAGACACAGAGTGCTCTCACCACTAGACTAAGACACATAGTGCTCTCACCACTAGACTAAGACACAGAGTGCTCTCACCACTAGACTAAGACACATAGTGCTCTCACCACTAGACTAAGACACAGAGTGCTCTCACCACTAGACTAAGACACATGGTACTCTCACCACTAGACTAAGACACAGAGTGCTCTCACCACTAGACTAAGACACATAGTGCTCTCACCACTAGACTAACCACTAGACTAAGACACATGGTGCTCTCACCACTAGACTAAGACACAGAGTGCTCTCACCACTAGACTAAGACACATAGTGCTCTCACCACTAGACTAAGACACATAGTGCTCTCACCACTAGACTAAGACACATAGTGCTCTCACCACTAGACTAAGACACATAGTGCTCTCACCACTAGACTAAGACACATAGTGCTCTCACCACTAGACTACGACACATCGTGCTCTCACCACTAGACTAAGACACAGAGTGCTCTCACCACTAGACTAAGACACACAGTGCTCTCACCACTAGACTAAGACACACAGTGCTCTCACCACTAGACTAAGACACAGAGTGCTCTCACCACTAGACTAAGACACATAGTGCTCTCACCACTAGACTAAGACACATAGTGCTCTCACCACTAGACTAAGACACATAGTGCTCTCACCACTAGACTAAGACACACAGTGCTCTCACCACTAGACTAAGACACACAGTGCTCTCACCACTAGACTAAGACACACAGTGCTCTCACCACTAGACTAAGACACATAGTGCTCTCACCACTAGACTAAGACACATGGTGCTCTCACCACTAGACTAAGACACATAGTGCTCTCACCACTAGACTAAGACACACAGTGCTCTCACCACTAGACTAAGACACATAGTGCTCTCACCACTAGACTAAGACACACAGTGCTCTCACCACTAGACTAAGACACACAGTGCTCTCACCACTAGACTAAGACACACAGTGCTCTCACCACTAGACTAAGACACATAGTGCTCTCACCACTAGACTAAGACACATAGTGCTCTCACCACTAGACTAAGACACATAGTGCTCTCACCACTAGACTAAGACACAGAGTGCTCTCACCACTAGACTAAGACACATGGTGCTCTCACCACTAGACTAAGACACATAGTGCTCTCACCACTAGACTAAGACACATAGTGCTCTCACCACTAGACTAAGACACATAGTGCTCTCACCACTAGACTAAGACACATAGTGCTCTCACCACTAGACTAAGACACATAGTGCTCTCACCACTAGACTAAGACACATAGTGCTCTCACCACTAGACTAAGACACATAGTGCTCTCACCACTAGACTAAGACACAGAGTGCTCTCACCACTAGACTAAGACACATAGTGCTCTCACCACTAGACTAAGACACAGTGCTCTCACCACTAGACTAAGACACAGAGTGCTCTCACCACTAGACTAAGACACATGGTGCTCTCACCACTAGACTAAGACACATAGTGCTCTCACCACTAGACTAAGACACAGAGTGCTCTCACCACTAGACTAAGACACATGGTGCTCTCACCACTAGACTAAGACACATAGTGCTCTCACCACTAGACTAAGACACACAGTGCTCTCACCACTAGACTAAGACACAGAGTGCTCTCACCACTAGACTAAGACACATAGTGCTCTCACCACTAGACTAAGACACATAGTGCTCTCACCACTAGACTAAGACACACAGTGCTCTCACCACTAGACTAAGACACACAGTGCTCTCACCACTAGACTAAGACACATAGTGCTCTCACCACTAGACTAAGACACACAGTGCTCTCACCACTAGACTAAGACACATAGTGCTCTCACCACTAGACTAAGACACATAGTGCTCTCACCACTAGACTAAGACACATAGTGCTCTCACCACTAGACTAAGACACATAGTGCTCTCACCACTAGACTAAGACACATAGTGCTCTCACCACTAGACTAAGACACATAGTGCTCTCACCACTAGACTAAGACACATAGTGCTCTCACCACTAGACTAAGACACATGGTGCTCTCACCACTAGACTAAGACACATAGTGCTCTCACCACTAGACTAAGACACATGGTGCTCTCACCACTAGACTAAGACACATGGTGCTCTCACCACTAGACTAAGACACACAGTGCTCTCACCACTAGACTAAGACACACAGTGCTCTCACCACTAGACTAAGACACAGTGCTCTCACCACTAGACTAAGACACACGGTGCTCTCACCACTAGACTAAGACACATAGTGCTCTCACCACTAGACTAAGACACATAGTGCTCTCACCACTAGACTAAGACACACAGTGCTCTCACCACTAGACTAAGACACATAGTGCTCTCACCACTAGACTAAGACACACAGTGCTCTCACCACTAGACTAAGACACACAGTGCTCTCACCACTAGACTAAGACACATGGTGCTCTCACCACTAGACTAAGACACATAGTGCTCTCACCACTAGACTAAGACACAGAGTGCTCTCACCACTAGACTAAGACACAGAGTGCTCTCACCACTAGACTAAGACACATAGTGCTCTCACCACTAGACTAAGACACATAGTGCTCTCACCACTAGACTAAGACACATAGTGCTCTCACCACTAGACTAAGACACATGGTGCTCTCACCACTAGACTAAGACACATAGTGCTCTCACCACTAGACTAAGACACATAGTGCTATCACCACTAGACTAAGACACACAGTGCTCTCACCACTAGACTAAGACACACAGTGCTCTCACCACTAGACTAAGACACACAGTGCTCTCACCACTAGACTAAGACACAGAGTGCTCTCACCACTAGACTAAGACACATAGTGCTCTCACCACTAGACTAAGACACATAGTGCTCTCACCACTAGACTAAGACACATAGTGCTCTCACCACTAGACTAAGACACATAGTGCTCTCACCACTAGACTAAGACACATAGTGCTCTCACCACTAGACTAAGACACATAGTGCTCTCACCACTAGACTAAGACACAGTGCTCTCACCACTAGACTAAGACACAGTGCTCTCACCACTAGACTAAGACACATAGTGCTCTCACCACTAGACTAAGACACATAGTGCTCTCACCACTAGACTAAGACACACAGTGCTCTCACCACTAGACTAAGACACATAGTGCTCTCACCACTAGACTAAGACACACAGTGCTCTCACCACTAGACTAAGACACACAGTGCTCTCACCACTAGACTAAGACACACAGTGCTCTCACCACTAGACTAAGACACATAGTGCTCTCACCACTAGACTAAGACACATAGTGCTCTCACCACTAGACTAAGACACACAGTGCTCTCACCACTAGACTAAGACACATAGTGCTCTCACCACTAGACTAAGACACATAGTGCTCTCACCACTAGACTAAGACACACAGTGCTCTCACCACTAGACTAAGACACATAGTGCTCTCACCACTAGACTAAGACACATAGTGCTCTCACCACTAGACTAAGACACATGGTGCTCTCACCACTAGACTAAGACACACAGTGCTCTCACCACTAGACTAAGACACATAGTGCTCTCACCACTAGACTAAGACACATGGTGCTCTCACCACTAGACTAAGACACATAGTGCTCTCACCACTAGACTAAGACACACAGTGCTCTCACCACTAGACTAAGACACACAGTGCTCTCACCACTAGACTAAGACACATGGTGCTCTCACCACTAGACTAAGACACATAGTGCTCTCACCACTAGACTAAGACACACGGTGCTCTCACCACTAGACTAAGACACATAGTGCTCTCACCACTAGACTAAGACACATGGTGCTCTCACCACTAGACTAAGACACATAGTGCTCTCACCACTAGACTAAGACACAGAGTGCTCTCACCACTAGACTAAGACACAGAGTGCTCTCACCACGAGACTAAGACACATAGTGCTCTCACCACTAGACTAAGACACATGGTGCTCTCACCACTAGACTAAGACACATAGTGCTCTCACCACTAGACTAAGACACATAGTGCTCTCACCACTAGACTAAGACACATAGTGCTCTCACCACTAGACTAAGACACATAGTGCTCTCACCACTAGACTAAGACACATAGTGCTCTCACCACTAGACTAAGACACACAGTGCTCTCACCACTAGACTAAGACACATAGTGCTCTCACCACTAGACTAAGACACATGGTGCTCTCACCACTAGACTAAGACACATAGTGCTCTCACCACTAGACTAAGACACAGAGTGCTCTCACCACTAGACTAAGACACATAGTGCTCTCACCACTAGACTAAGACACATGGTGCTCTCACCACTAGACTAAGACACATAGTGCTCTCACCACTAGACTAAGACACACGGTGCTCTCACCACTAGACTAAGACACATAGTGCTCTCACCACTAGACTAAGACACAGAGTGCTCTCACCACTAGACTAAGACACATAGTGCTCTCACCACTAGACTAAGACACATAGTGCTCTCACCACTAGACTAAGACACAGAGTGCTCTCACCACTAGACTAAGACACATAGTGCTCTCACCACTAGACTAAGACACAGTGCTCTCACCACTAGACTAAGACACACAGTGCTCTCACCACTAGACTAAGACACAGTGCTCTCACCACTAGACTAAGACACACAGTGCTCTCACCACTAGACTAAGACACACAGTGCTCTCACCACTAGACTAAGACACATAGTGCTCTCACCACTAGACTAAGACACATAGTGCTCTCACCACTAGACTAAGACACATAGTGCTCTCACCACTAGACTAAGACACATAGTGCTCTCACCACTAGACTAAGACACATGGTGCTCTCACCACTAGACTAAGACACATAGTGCTCTCACCACTAGACTAAGACACATAGTGCTCTCACCACTAGACTAAGACACATGGAGCTCTCACCACTAGACTAAGACACACAGTGCTCTCACCACTAGACTAAGACACATGGTGCTCTCACCACTAGACTAAGACACATGGTGCTCTCACCACTAGACTAAGACACACAGTGCTCTCACCACTAGACTAAGACACATGGTGCTCTCACCACTAGACTAAGACACACAGTGCTCTCACCACTAGACTAAGACACATAGTGCTCTCACCACTAGACTAAGACACAGAGTGCTCTCACCACTAGACTAAGACACACAGTGCTCTCACCACTAGACTAAGACACATAGTGCTCTCACCACTAGACTAAGACACACAGTGCTCTCACCACTAGACTAAGACACATAGTGCTCTCACCACTAGACTAAGACACACAGTGCTCTCACCACTAGACTAAGACACATAGTACTCTCACCACTAGACTAAGACACATAGTGCTCTCACCACTAGACTAAGACACACAGTGCTCTCACCACTAGACTAAGACACATGGTGCTCTCACCACTAGACTAAGACACCCACCCTGATACAAACACAGCAATACTAGGATGATGGTTTGTTTTAATGTTTAACGGTTATGTAAATGTTAAGATAGTAAGTTAGGGTTATGGTTATGGTTAGCTTAAGGTAACAGTGTGGATAAGGTTAGGGTTTGGACGAGGCTATCAGAAAAGTGTGTCTCTGTAGTCTTGAGGTAAAGACTTTTTATATGTAATATATAGGGATGTCCGATATTGGCATTAAAATGTGATATCGGAAAATATCGGTATCGGTTTTTACTAGGGATGTCCGATATTATCGGCCGACCGATATTATCGGCCGATATCGGCAGTAAAATGTGATATCGGAAAATATCGTTATCGGTTTAAAAACAAAAAAAAACAATAACAATATTTGTTTTTTTTTGTATTTTATTTTTTTATTATTTTTTAAACAAACACATAAACAAACATGACAACACACAATAGGATATACAAATACACATATGCTCCAGCTCGTACCCCCCTCTCCCGGACCCCCCATTGGATAATCCAACCATTATAATTTGTTCCTAACCAGACACTACCATTATATGCTGGCTTTTATTCTCTCCACCACTTCTAACCACATTGCCATTTTGGATTCATTGAGACCCAAAATTCTAGCTGTTGATATTTCTTGATAAATCACATCGAGATATGTAAGAATCCAGACCTTACGGCACATTTTTTCCGGTTGAAACCATCGTGATGCTATCAGCTTTTTAGCCACTGTGATACCGGATAAAACCAATCTCTTTAGCTGTGGAGGTACTGCATGCTCAAAGACATCATTCAGCAGTAATACAGAGGGGTGTACAGGTATATCCAGAGTTAAGAGATTTGACAATTGCTGGGTCACTTCTTTCCAAAATATCTTAACTGGTGGGCAGTCCCAGTACATGTGCATAAATGTCCCTTCGTCCCCATTTGTACATAAGGAGCATTTGGAGTCTTGTTTAAGACCCATTTTGTTCAGTCTTATAGGAGTTAAGTATGTCCTGTGAATATAGTTAAGATTGATTTGTTGATGG
This sequence comes from Notolepis coatsorum, assembly GCF_963971535.1. Taxonomy (NCBI): domain Eukaryota; kingdom Metazoa; phylum Chordata; class Actinopteri; order Aulopiformes; family Paralepididae; genus Notolepis; species Notolepis coatsorum. The sequence continues at coordinate 14,752,290 of NC_140181.1, forward strand.
TCCGGGTTCCTTGATGCAAGTCGTACATTTGCCCAGGCTTCTTGCCAGTCAAAGTCTATCTCCAGGTCTGGTATATCCCTCCTCCAGACTGAGTCTAGATGTAGGGTTTCATACGAGGCCGTTAGTAATTGATGATAAAAATCTGAAACAAAACCTCTCGATGTCTCTCTTTCATAGAAGAATTTGTGGTATCTGTGGTGTACAATTGGTATCCTTAATGGAACTCCGTGAGCCTTCAAACATGCCAATAACTGTGCGTAAAAATAATATGAGGACTTGGTGAGATTACATTTTTTGCATATCTCATCAAAACTACAAAAACCCTGTTTGTTGAAAACGTCTCCTAATGTGTGTATGCCTTGCTTTTCCCATCTAGGGAATCTTATAGGTTGTTTTCCAATCAAGAGTGCATTGTTATTGAATAAGGGAGTATGATTATGCCATTTATGTGGGATAGAGTCTTTTTTTTGTGTTTCACGCCATATCCGGATTGCATGAGTGATTATGGGGCCAAATTTCCGTTCGCATTGCTTAATTGATAATTTGGTGTACACTATGTCCTTCAGCCTACAGTATGTGGAGCTACTATATTTTCTTCAAAATTTCTCCAGGATACTGATGCTTGGGGATCAAACCATGTTGTCAGTGGTCTTAAAGTGTATGCCTTAAAATAGTGGTGGAAATCTGGAAATGCCATACCACCGTCTGCTTTGTTTCTCTGTGCGGTGGATCTTTTTATACGTGGTGGTTTGTTATTCCAAATAAATTTGTATGTGGAGGAGTGTAATTCTTTCCAGTAACCCTTTGGAGGGGGTAACGGTAGCATTGAGCTGAAGAAGTTGATTCTAGGTAGGACGTCCATCTTAATTATTGATATCCGTGCTTGTACTGAGTTTTTAAGTTTTGACCACCTGACAAGGTCGTATTTGATTTTGTTTTGGATTTTTATGTAATTGTGCTTCACCGTTTGGCTTATGGTAGGGAATATTTCAACTCCCAAACATCTAAAGTGTTTTACCATCGGTATCTCTTCTGGGAGGGTTATATTTCTTTTTGCAGGGGCGTTAAGTGGGAGGAAGGCCGACTTCGGCCAATTTATCCTAAATCCCGATAAATCTCCAAAGTCCTCAATCAACTTGAGAAGATGAGGCAATGCGGTGTTGGGGTTTTGCATGAACAGTATTACGTCGTCCGCATATAAACTAATTTTGTGTTGTGTGCCCTTGATTACGATTGGTTCTATGGATTGGGATTGTCTTATATATTGTGCTAAAGGCTCTAATGATAGATCGAATAGTCTGGGACTAAGGGGGCAACCCTGTCTGGAAGACCGTGATACTGGAAAGATTTCGGAGGTGATTGTACCTGTTGTAATCATGGCCGATGGGTCTTTGTATAATACTTTAATCATATCAATGAATCCTTTTCCTAACCCCATCCTTTCTAACACTGCCCATAGATACGACCATTCCAACCTGTCAAAAGCTTTCATTGCATCCAGGGACAGCATCGCCTTAGGTGTGTTGTCTTCCTTGTTAGCATCTAGTACGTGTAGTAATCGTCTTATGTTATCAGTGATCAGGCGGCCTCTTATGAAGCCTGTTTGGTCCGGATTAATTAAAGACAATATTTGTTATATATATATCCAGTGAAATTATTAGTTACCTGAAATTATTCAGTTTTTTGAACGGGAAACCCTGCATATATCGGTATCGGTTGATATCGGTTGATATCGGTATCGGAAATTAAGAGTTGGACAATATCGGAATATCGGTATCGGTAAAAAAGCCAATATCGAGCATCCCTAGTTTTTACATTTCTATAACCTTTATTTACCCAGGCAAGCAAGTAAGAACAAATTCTGATTTTATTTATTGTCAAAAGTATGCATAATGTTATGTTAATTCCACAACAAGACATATGTAATGTTAATTACCTGAAATTATTCCGTTTTTTTGGGGGCATATATCGGTATCGGTTGATATCGGTTGATATCGGTATCGGAAATTAAGCGTTGGACAATATCGGTATATCGGTATCGGTAAAAAAGCCAATATCGAGCATCCCTAGTAATATATGTACTTTTTTGTAAATAATGTACATATGTCAATATATTACTTATTTGTAATATGTACACATTGCACATTTGAATAAATAGTCAATATATCACTTATGGCTATAACATAAAGTACCAATATGTACCTTTTTCCTGTGGTGGATAAGTACGTACTTTATTTACATAATTGAGATCAGGCTGCTACAGGACATTCAAGACATTCTCTCCACCTCGCTGCTGTCCCATTACGGTGCAGAATCCTGACTCTCACATCCTGTTAGGTGAAACCCTCAGCCCTGCAGCAGGCGTCGAGGTTAGAGTCGGGCCGTAAATCACACACTCCGTGAGAGACGTTCACACTGCAGCTCGTGGAAGTGTTGAGCATTCTTCACTCTCTCTCACCGAGCCGCTTCCAGGTGATTAGAGGCGGGAGCGAGGGCCCTTAATGCTGCGGGAGGAGGGGAGTCATAACTCTGAGGAGGAGGACGATGACTGGACTCTGGCTCCTCGCTTCGGTTTCCTGGAGCTCAGCCGCAGAGCTTTCATTGGGCCCCGAAAGAAAACACCCACTGACCTGCATGGACCTGTGTGTAGGTTCGGTCAGAGCCCGACCCAAGCCTGAACCACGGCAGTAGTTTTTTGGCCCAAGCCGACCTGAACCTGACCTGAGCCCAGACCACAGCAGCAGTTTTGGGCCCAAGCCCGACCCGAACCCGGGCCTCAATTGGGTTCTGGCTGAGAAACAAAGCTCCAGTATGGGGCATGTCGCCAGCCCAGGCCCATTCTGTCTGAGAACCACTCTGAACCACCGCAGCGGTGTTGGGCCCAAGCCTGACCTGAACCCGGCGGGTTGGGATCAGAATCAAAGCTCTCCTCAGCGGCCAGACGTGAAGGACCAGCGCGCCGCCACACGATAAAAAATGCCTTTTCCCAGAAAGCTTCTCACGCCAGGTTAGATGGTTTTGCCTAAAGGATAAATAACAGTATTTGAAGTCGGATCTGTGGAGGCTTTTCTCTACGGTCTCTGTTGAGCCTTTTCACATCTGTTTCATGCATTCGGAGAGAGGGTTCTCATTAGACCAGATATGCTGTTTGCTTTGAGGGCCTGCCCCCCCAGACACGACCTTTCACCTTTCACTGACATGAGAAATGAGAACATTGCCTTTTATGGATTTGGCAGCACTGCCCGACCCGGACTTTGAACACGTCTTTATTCATTGCACACATTGCGACGTAGTCATGCAGCGCCACACATAGGAAACACACAGATGCATATTTTTCTTTGGGTCACTGTTGAAATTTCGTCTCTGCACTTGACTCTGCACTCACAGTAGACATGGGTGGGGCGTGGGGCAGCGCCTGGGGACCAATCCAAGTGCTCCTGTCCATCTTCTACAGCGTTAGCGATCTGTTCTGCATGTTTGTCCATTGGGTTTATCTCTATTTCTGGAGAGGACACCCTTGTGACTGAGCACGGGGGGAGAGAACATGCAAACTTCACACAGAAAGGCTCGGGAGATACCTCACCTGGTTACCTGGCAACCCGGCAACCCGGCAACCTGGTCCCCAAGCGGGAATCGAACCAGGACCTTCTTGCTGTGAGGCGACAGTGTCGACCACTACACCACCATACGAGCAACTTCACTGTTCACCAAGCGAAGTCCATTTTTACTATTATTACCATTATTACCATTATTACCATTATTACCATTATTACCATTATTACCATTATTACCACTATTACCAGTATTACCATTATTACTATTATTACCATTATTACCACTATTACTATTATTACCATTATTACCATTATTACCATTATTAACATTATTACCCTGTTGTGTAAAATGAGACTTTCTGTTCCAACACACCGATTTGAGGCTCAGATGGTAACGGCGTCATAGAACTAGATCAACCATAACATTAGAATCATATAATATCAATACCAAATACATATTGGCAGTCTAGGTGGAGGTATCAGTGTTGGAAACATGGCAGCCTAGGTGGAGATATCAGTGTTGGAAACATGGCAGCGTAGGTGGAGATATCGGTGTTGGAAACATGGCAGCCTAGGTGGAGATATCAGTGTTGGAAACATGGCAGCCTACAGTAGGTAGAGATATCAGCGTTCCCATATACCTTAATACATTATACCTATTAGGGATGCTCGATATTGGCTTTTTTACCGATACCAATATACCGATATTGTCCAACTCTTCATTTCCGATACCGATATCAACCAATACCGATATATGCAGGGTTTCCCCCCCAAAAAATGGAATAATTTCAGGTAATTAACATTACATATCTCTTGTTGTGGAATTAACACAACATTATGCATACTTTTGACAATAAATAAAATCAGAATTTGTTCTTACTTGCTTGCCTGGGTAAATAAAGGTTATAGAAATGTAAACAAATTAAATATATATATATATATATATATTTTTTTAAACCGATACCGATATTTTCCGATATCACATTTTAATGCCGATATCGGCCGATAATATCGGTAGGCCGATAATATCGGACATCCCTAATACCTATACATTAATTCTTCAGAGTTTTCCGGGGGTTTAGCCTTTTCATATCTGTCTCATGCATTCAGAGAGAGCTTTCTCATTAGACCCGATAATGTTTGTTTTGAGGGCCTGCCCCAGACATGACCTTTCACTTTTCACTGACATCCTTTGCAATTATTACATCATATATTAACTGTCAATCACCTCACACCCACCAGAAGACATGTCTCCAGGAAATATTCCCTCAAAAACGTTTAGCTTTATACACATTTATACACATTTGTACGTGGCGTTAATTTCTTCCTAGAAAAGATGCCTTAGGCGCATCTTTGTTAGCTGGGCAGTTAATTTAAAGATAGATTTGGCACTGTGAAGTTTCCATTTCCTTAAAAACGACAGACAACCACTACCTACCTACTCAATGTATACCTAGTACATACTGCTTTCACTGTCTACAACTGCTCTACACTGCAATCATAGTAATCATAATAATCTACCTACTATCTACCTCATACTATATTCTACCCATATAACTCTGTAGATAGCATGTACAATAGTGCTGCATATACCGTGTGTGTATATATATATGTATTTTTACTGTATATATATCTATCCACATCTGTCTTTACATACTTACATAATAATTTTACATACCTGTAGATACTATATCTATATATACATTATCCCTTACCTACTCTTACTAGTAGTTACACTGCTGGCCAGTATGACTTACTACCATAGTGTCTCGTTTCATTGTACTGTACTTTTGCTGTATGATGACAATACATTTTAATCTAATCTAAGAGAGAGAGAGAGAGAGAGAGAGAGAGAGAGAGAGAGAGAGAGAGAGAGAGAGAGAGAGAGAGAGAGAGAGAGAGAGAGAGAGAGAGATGCAATTGACCTACCTCAAGCCACACCCTCTTTTCCTGATCCTCCAATCACAAGGATCAGGAAAAGAGGGTGGGGCTTGAGGTAGCTCATCTGGACCATACTGGACTATCCCCTGCACATTGTATATTAATATTACACTTTGCTGTTACATTTGCACTCTGGTTGGATGCCAAACCTCTTTTCATTGTACTGTAATCAGTAGTAATAATCCTCTCTTCCCCTCCCCCCTTCCCTCTCCTTCTCTCCTCCTATTCCTTTCTCCTCCTCTCCTCTTCTCCTCCTATATTCCTTTCTTCTCCTCTCCTCCTCTTCTCCTCTTCTCCTCTCCTCATCTCCTCATCTCCTCCTCTCCTCCTATTCTCCTCTCCTATTCTCTTCCCCCTCCTCTCTTCCTCTTTACCTCTCCTCCTCTTCCCCTCTCCTTATATTCTCCTCATCTCATCTTCTCCTCTCCTCCTCTTCTCCACATCTCCACATCTCCTCATCTCCTCTCCTCCTCTTCTCCTCTCATCCTCCTCCTCTTCTCTTATATATGGGAGGAGAAGAGGAGAGGAGGAGAAAGGAATAGGAGGAGAGAAGGAGAGGAGGAGAGGGAAGGGGGGGGGGGAGAGGGGAAGAGAGGATGATTACTACTGATTATTACTACTGATTACAGGACAATGAAAATAAGTTTGGCATCCAACCAGAGTGCAAATGTAATCGCCGCATGATGACAATACATTTGAATCTAATCTAATGTAGATGTTCTTCTATATACCCACGAAGGAAAGAAAGGATGAAACTGAAGTTATTACATTATTATTATGAAGGAGTTATTACAGCTGGAGACAGATGCACACACAGAGCCATAAGTCACGACGAGACCCCCCTGCGCTCCGCCCTGCGGGGGTAGACAGTGGTTCTACGTACAGTACGTATTAATTAACGCTTCCTCAGGGGAAAGAACCTGTAAAAGTGCTAAGTGGCACTTTCTCGATTTAGAACGTCCGTTTTGATGAACCGCTGCTCTTAATTCTGCGTTGTTACCATTTAGAATCGAATTGCTTTAGATTGATGTGTCTTTCCTTGGGTACAGACACAGTAGCATCATTTGGCTGTGACCAGTACAACAAGTATGAGTACTTTGTTTCAAGTACTCACAGATACAAAGTACCAATATGAGTGGCTTGAATTTATATAGCGCCTTTTACGTACCCAAGGCGCTTTACAATAAAAAGGGGGGGGGGGGGATAATGGTGACCTAAACTAAGAAACAAAATACAAAACAGAACAGAGCAAACAGAACAGAACAAAAACAGAACAAAACTAAATAGAACAAACAGAATGAATAGGATGCTCAGGAGCATCAGAGACCATTATGCCTGAGTGAAGAGGTGGGTCTTCAGCTGGTTTTTAATAAAGTGGACAAGAGAATTAGCATTTCGGATGTCAATGGGGAGGGAGTTCCAAAGGGTGGGGGCAGCGACAAAAGCCCTGTCCCCGAAGGTCCGCAACCTGGCTTGTGGGATGGTAAGTAAGCCTGTGTCAGAGGAGTGGAGATTCCGGGAGGGGGTGTAGGTGTGGAGAAGGTCGGATAGGTATTGATGGGAAGTGGTGTGTAGGGATTTATATGTGAGAGCAGGAGGATCTTGAAGGTGACACAAGATTGTACAGGAAGCCAGTGGAGGTGAATGAGGGTGGGAGTGATGTGATGCCAGGCTTTGGTGCAGGTGAGAACCCTGGCGGCAGAGTTCTGAGGTGATGAAGGCGTGGATGAGGGTTTCAGCCACAGAGTCTGTAATAATGCAGGACCTCTTTAGAGTGTCTTTATTCGGCATGCAACGACATGGGACATGCAATGGGCGGCACACACACAGGAATACACACACACACATGCATTGTCTTTATCTCAGGGTCGCCGATGCGATTGAGCTCTGCGCTTAACCCATCCCGTCGTCCTTCCCCCCAAGGGCAGCCGGGAGCAGACAGGTACCGCGCCCAGGGACCAGGGGCGTCATTTTGGTATGGCAAGGTATGGCACCCGCCATACCTTGGCAAATTAAAATTGTAAAAAAATAAATTATAATAGTTTTTTTTTTTTTTTTTTTGTAATTACAATTTTTTATGTTGATTTAGGATTTGAATGTCAACATTATGAACGAAGCTTCGAACTATTCGGTACAGCCCTAGCATGTTTTGATATTGTCAATTATCTCACTTTTACTAGGTGACTTTTACTGTGACTAACTGAAATATGCCAAAGAAAAAGGAAAATGGACATACAGAAGTTTTTTAATCAAAGGGCAGCAGAGACAAGTGATACAGGGACACAGCAGGTACGGTCTTACAATGGCTTAGTGATTATAACAGTGCAGTTCAGCATTCAGTAACCCATACATTTTGTGAACGTGTTTTTGTTACTGCATTCTGTTGAACACACACCTCAGAACCGTACCTAATGAAAATTGGCTCAATTGCAAGAAAAATAATAGACAGTTATGATATTACATTCTGCATAATTTGTATGCAAAATATTGTGGTTCCCTGCTTTAGTCTGTTGACACATTTGTATACAAAAAATGCTTGTGTAGTCCTGTGTCATACCTAAATGTCATATAAGTGAATTGTATAGAAACAACTCACCAAAAGTGACTATTGCACAACTGATTTGACAAAAAAAATCAGTGTTAACCACTACACCAGAGTCTTGAAATGTTCTTGAGATGAAAAAAGGCTGATTTAGTGACAGATTTGATATGGGGGACAAATGAGAGTGTGGAGTCCAGAATGACACCTAGGTTGCGGATATCTGAGGAGGGGAGAATGGAGCAGCCATCGATGGTGAGGACTAGATCCCCAACCTTCCTGAGCAGTGCCTTGGAAGCCACAACCATGAGCTCTGTTTTGTTGCTGTTGAGTTTGAGAGAATTTGATGACATCCAGGTTTTGAGGTCGTGCAGGCAGTTCAACAGGGACTGGGGAGGGATCTGTGTGGAGGGTTTGGTGCAGACATAGAGCTGAGTGTCGTCAGCGTAGCAGTTTAAGTTTAAGCTAAGCTTTATTTGGATACCCATTAGCTGTTACAAATGGCAACAACTACTCATCCTGGGGTCCACACAAAACAATAAATACAAACAAAAACAACACAAGTAAAAACACAAACAACAATATAAAATATAAGAAACAGTATACATAACATAATCAAACATAATTCATCCCCCCCACCATCCCCCACACCCATCCAACCCAACCCACCTCATTGACAGTTGAGGCCATGTTGGTGGATGATCTGGCCAAGAGGAAGCATGTAAATTATGAAAAGGAGGGGGCCAAGGACAGAACCTTGAGGTACTCCTTGGTTGTATCGTTTCATCCCGTTCCCACCTCGGCGGACTACTAAAGTTTCACTCTGGGTGAAAGATATATTGGTGTAGATTTAGGAATAAAAAGTTCTCCATTTACAATCCTGCCCGTTTTGCGCAATCAGAATTTTAAAGTCGGGACTAGGTCTTTCCTCGTGAACGGATACTTGGTCACCACAGAGTTTTATTTGACGTAATTGGTGCGAGTTCGGTCACGTATATTGAGCTCGACCAATAGCAGCTCTCTTTGTTGCGAGGATACGGCCGTTGGGTGACAACAAATCCGCAGATTAACGTTACATCAGAACAGGACGAAAATGGACAAAAAACACTTTGTAAAGTTCGCAAAAAGGTTTCTAAACAATGTTATATGCATCTCACATCCGTTGAGAAAGAACGTGTACAAGATTTTACACAGACACGGTGGGATAGATATAGAAACTAGGGGTGTAACGGTACGTGTATTCGTCCCTCGAATTTACGGTATGGCCGTCACGGTGTGGTATGTGCAGCCATACGAAGAATACGCCTCACAGCGCAAACACACCAGTCGTGCATGCAGGCACTCGCGGGTTCCGTGCGAGAACAGCGCACCTGGCCGGGCACACCGAGTCTGACTTCAGAGCGGGCGAAAGTGCACGGAGGAAGGCACATTTACATTGGAACAGCTGCAGGGTCATTACAATTTTACAGTTTTCTTTCGTTTTCTTGTTCGCCCAATAATGTTAACCAAATGAAACCAATGGAAAGACACACACACGCTTCGCCAACACACACACCAACATTCTCCCCCGCCGGACTCTCACAGGAAAAAAAAATAAACATACTTTTCCGGACTGATCATCTGAGCTCCTCTCCAGTTGAACTGCTACTGTGTTTAAATCCAAATAATCCTCTGCCATTGTTGTAACATGTCATCTGTTCTCTAGTATTCAGTCTTGTAAAGTTAAATCCTCTCTACAAGTGAAACTGAAACTTAACAAGGATAAGTTGTTAAAGGGGCAGTAGGCAATTAATTTACTCAGTGGATGTGTTATGGTTTGAAACCGACCCCAATCGCACAACACAAGACAGGTATTAGAGTAAGCCAAAACAGGGCAATATTTATTAAATAACAAAAAGCGGCACAGTCCCTTTAACGGAGAACACAAAAAACACAAGAGTCCATGAAATACGGAACTGCGGCACTGTGCCATTAACAGGCGAACAGGCTAAGGGACTAGGGGCACTGGAGAGCGGGACAGACCAGAGGCCCGGAGAGGCGGGCTAGAGACAGGGACAGAGAACAGGGTTAAGGCCTTGGACAGGGCGAGGACCAGAGCTGCTTACAGGGATGAGGACAGGGTTAAGGCCTTGGACAGAGCGAGGGCCAGAGCTGCTTACAGGGATGAGGACAGGGTTCCGACGGCGGAGGCCTGGCACGGGGACAGGGGCCCGACGGCGGAGGCCTGGCACGGGGACAGGGGCCCGACGACGGAGGCCTGGCACGGGGACAGGGGCCCAACGGCGGAGGCCTGGCACGGAGATCCTCCTCCGGCCCTACACCGAGTAGGGCTCTGCTGCTCAGAAAGGAATCCTCCTCCTCCTCCTCGGATGCTGTAGACGGGCAGCGCAGAACAAAGGGGGTCCCAGGGGAACGGGATGGGAACACGCCATCCTCCCGTGGAATAATAGGGAGCGACGACGAGCTGGGGTCCCAGGGGAACGGGATGGGAACACGCCATCCGCCCGTGGAATAATAGGGAGCGACGACGAGCCGGGGTCCGAGGGGAACGGGATGAGCACACGCCATCCTCCCGTGGAATAATAGGGAGCGACGGCGAGCCTCACCCCAGGAACGAGGATCACGAAGAGACGCCTTCCTCCCGTGGAAATAGGGAGCGATGGCTGGCACGTCGTCTCACGCCGGAGACGCGGCAGGTGATGGTAACGTACAGAATACAGAACGAACACAGAGTCCAGAACACAGAACGACCCGACAAGGACTGGAGGGGAGTCTGCAACCTAAGTACTCTCCAGACCTGATTGCAAACTCCCAACAGGTGCGTGAAGGTAGAGGAACAAGAATGTCCAAGGGTGGGGGCTGGTGAAGAGAGTAGACAGGGAAAAAAGGTCCAGGGACAGGCGAATCCTCACAGGATGCCTGAACACAGAATGCCACCAGTATCACTGACTACCATGGCAAGCCTATAGAAAATTATTCTATTTAATAATAATAATTATCATAATTATCATACATATATAATAATGATTATAAAAATATTTTTTCTGTTGTACCGAACTCGTACCGAACCGTGACCGCAATATCGAGGTACGTACCGAACCGTGGCTTCAGTGTACCGTTACACCCCTAATAGAAACTGTGTCGAACGGTGGCTTAACCTTCCAGGCCAGAATCATACCATTGTGGAGACATACAAACATTGTTTAGAGATCGATTTGTGTCATAAATGTCATGATATATATCTGTATATCTGTACGTCGTGTATGTCATAAATGTCATGATGAATTGAAAATGGGGGACCCTGATTAGATTAGATTGAACTTTATTGTCATTATATTTGCATACAAGGAGATTTGGGACTCAAACCTGTGGTGCAGTAATAAAATCACAAGTAATAAAAGAGAAACATAAAATCCTATACAGAAACATTCAATTCTATACAATAAGACAATGTTACAGTCCTGTACAATATACAAAATAACGACAATATACAGAATAGCAATACACAAATAACAATCACAGTGTCAGATGGTAGTGGGTGGGTATTGCACTACTGTGGATATTGCACATCAATCAGGATGTTGCACAGTGTGGGAGCAGGGGGAAAGGTGAATTACCCTAGACCAGTCTACCTACCGCGGGAGACAGCACAGACCGCTATACCAAGAAGTGAACTCACTGCTTTGCAACGTGTCTGTGTGTCTTTTAAGGGTGAGAGTGAGTTTAACCCACAGCACCGCTACTCGCCACAGTCACTTCACAACATCTGAAGTCCATCGTGACTGTGCTTCGCGGTACCATCCGTTACACATACATACATACATACATACATACATACATACATACATACATACATACATACATACATACATACATACATACATACATACATACATACATACATACATACATACAGATAATAATAATAATGTACATTAAGTTAACAGCTAAGAGAAGCATGGACAGTCCATACATAGCATGTCTTCAATAAGAACACTAAATGATTTTAATAAGGACACAAGTTTGTCCAATTTAAGAGTGTCCTGCATTCCACCTTTGCGGGGCATAAAAACTAAAAGCACTTTTTCCTGCCTTGGTGTTCACTCGAGGAGCATCAAGGCGAGAGCTTGTGAGCGAGTATTCCACTCCATGACCCTATAAGTCAGGTACTGGGGGAGTTTACAGACAAAGCTTTATAAACTAATAAAAGACAGTGTTGTTCTCTTCTTGTAGGAAGGGAAGGCCAGCCCACCTTCCCATATAAAATACAGTGGTGGGTCAGAAACCCATCATTGGTGATAAAAACGAAGCGTGCTGTGATAAATATAGCGTCTAGGGACTTCAAGGTGGAGGGTGCAGCATGCATGTAGAGAACATCCCCATAGGCAAGGACGGATAAAATAGATGACTGTACAATACGTTTTCAGCTAGCAGTGGAAAAACATGATTTGCTTCTGAAGAGAAAACCAATCTGACCTCTCAACTTTTTGATGAGGTGATGGGGGTGACTGCAGCCATTTTTTGAGACTGGAGGGGACAGTGCCAGACGCTAAGGAGGTGTTCATAATGTTAACCATGATTTTACTCTATTCTAAACAACAGTGGCTCAGGAGGTAGAGCAGTCGTCTGGTAATCCGGAGGGCCTCCCGGGGCAGCGTGCCGATGTGTCCTTGAGCAAGACACTTAACCCCCTAACTGCTCCCGATGAGCAGGTTGGCACCTTGCATTGGTCGCCTCCGCCGTCGGTGTGTGAATGTGTGAGTGAATGGGTGAAAGGTGAGAGGAACAAATTGTAAAGCGCTTTGGATGAAATAGATATATAAATGCACCATTTACCATTTCGAAAATGGTTGGAGAAAACGTTATTTATAGACATTTTTATAACCAAATACCAACCTCCCATTGTATCTTTTAATTGATCCGATAGGTAATGCTTTTATTATCGTTACTTGGCACCGTGATGCAGGTCTTGGTGTCTGATACTATGTACTGTGGGCTGACATTGAGCCCAAACCTAATCATGTCGGCATCGGTACAGTTCCAGTCCTTTCTGGATGAACGTCTCGTGTCCTTGCTGTGAGGTCTCGTGTCCTCGCTGTGAGCTCTCGTGTCCTCGCTGTGAGGTCTCTTGTCCTCGCTGTGAGGTCTCGTGTCCTCGCTGTGAGCTCTCGTGTCCTCGCTGTGAGCTCTCGTGTCCTCGCTGTGAGCTCTCGTGTCCTCGCCGTGAGCTCTCGTGTCCTCGCCGTGAGCTCTCGTGTCCTCGTTTTAGTTCGTTCTTTTTTTTGCGTTTTTGTTTTAGTTCGTTCCTTTTTTTTGCGTTTTCGTTTTAGTTCGTTAATTTTTTTGCGTTTGTTTTTTTGCGTTCGTTTTTTTTTGTTCTTTTTTTGCGTTTTCGTTTTAGTTTGTTCGTTTTTTAGCGTTTTCGTTTTAGTTCGTAAATTTTTTTGCGTTCGTTTTTTTTTGTTCTTTTTTTGCGTTTTCGTTTTAGTTCGTTCTTTTTTTGCGTTTTTGTTTTAGTTCGTTCGTTTTTTTGCGTTTTCGTTTTAGTTCGTTAATTCTTTTGCATTCTTTTTTTTTCTTCGTTTTTTTTTGTTCTTTTTTGCGTTTTCGTTTTAGTTCGTTCTTTTTTTTGCGTTTTTGTTTTAGTTTGTTAGTTTTTTTGCGTTTTCGTTTTAGTTGGTAAATTTTTTTGCGTTAATTTTTTTGCGTTCGTTTTTTTTTGTTAGGAGAGGTGAGAGGTGAGAGGTGAGAGGTGAGAGGTGAGAGGTAGTGAGAGGTAGTGAGAGGTGAGAGGTCGTGAGAGGTGAGAGGTCGTGAGAGGTGAGAGGTGCGTCTCTCTCTGTCAACAGTCCTCTGAGCTCTGGACTCCGCCTCCGTGCGTGTCCTCGCTGTGAGGTCTCGTGTCCTCGCTGTGAGCTCTCGTGTCCTCGCTGTGAGCTCTCGTGTCCTCGCTGTCAGGTCTCGTGTCCTCGCTGTGAGGTCTCGTGTCCTCGCTGTGAGGTCTCGTGTCCTCGCTGTGAGGTCTCGTGTCCTCGCTGTGAGGTCTCGTGTCCCCGCTGTGAGCTCTCGTGTCCTCGCTGTGAGCTCTCGTGTCCTCGCTGTGAGGTCTCGTGTCCCCGCTGTGAGGTCTCGTGTCCTCGCTGTGAGCTCTCGTGTCCTCGCTGTGAGCTCTCGTGTCCTCGCTGTGAGCTCTCGTGTCCTCGCTGTGAGCTCTCGTGTCATCGCTGTGAGCTCTCGTGTCCTCGCTGTGAGCTCTCGTGTCCTCGCCGTGAGCTCTCGTGTCCTCGCCGTGAGCTCTCGTGTCCTCGCCGTGAGCTCTCGTGTCCTCGCCGTGAGCTCTCGTGTCCTCGCTGTGAGCTCTCGTGTCCTCGCCGTGAGCTCTCGTGTCCTCGCTGTGAGCTCTCGTGTCCTCGCTGTGAGCTCTCGTGTCCTCGCTGTGAGCTCTCGTGTCCTCGCTGTGAGCTCTCGTGTCCCCGCTGTGAGGTCTCGTGTCCTCGCTGTGAGGTCTCGTGTCCCCGCTGTGAGGTCTGTTGTCCCCGCTGTGAGCTCTCGTGTCCTCGCTGTGAGGTCTCTTGTCCTCGCTGTGAGCTCTCGTGTCCTCGCTGTGAGGTCTCGTGTCCTCGCTGTGAGGTCTCTTGTCCCCGCTGTGAGGTCTGTTGTCCCCGCTGTGAGGTCTGTTGTCCCCCACGCACAGCACTGTCAGCGATGCAGTGAGTTGAAACTAGATGTTTTGTGTGTCTTCCCTCAGGAGAGTGTGGACCTTGAGGACATTATTTTACTTTATTTATTTATTTATTAATTTGAAAGGGACAGATAAGGCCTACCGATATTATCGGCCAATATTGGCATAAAAATGTGATATCGGAAAATATCGGTTTAAACATTTTTTTTTTTCTTTTTTTTTTTACATTTATTTAACCTTTATTTACCCAGGCAAGCAAGTAAGAACAAATTATTATTTTATTTATTGTCAAAGTATACATAATGTTGTGTTAATTACATGACAAGAGATATGTAATGTTAATTACCTGAAATTATTCCGTTTTTTGGGCGGGGAAACCCTGCATATATCGGTATCGGTTGATATCGGTATCGGAAATTAAGAGTTGGACAATATCGGTATATCGGTATCGGTAAAAAAGCCAATATCGAGCATCCCTAATAAATAATGCCTGTATCATAGTGTTTGTAGCCAAGGCTATTATGCAACACCCGTCCCTTAATAAAGGGCTGACATAAAACATTACAAAATAGGACATACATAGTAGGTAAATAAAAAGGTATAAAAAGGTAATAAGATCAGTTAGTCTACAAAGTAGACATGCCCTCACTAACATTAGACATACACCACTACATACACCTGGGATGACACTAGGGTGTGCACCAACATCTCTACATAGAGATGTGTTTTGTGTGTGTCTTCCCTCAGGAGAGTGTGGACCTTGAAGACATTGTGTTGTTTGTGTGTCTTCCCTCAGGAGAGTGTGGACCTTGAGGACATTGTGTTGTTTGTGTGTCTTCCCTCAGGAGAGTGTGGACCTTGGGGACATCATGTTCTCACTCTGCTACCTGCCCACTGCCGGCAGGCTCACTCTCACGGTCATCAAGTGCAGGAACCTCAAGGCTATGGACATCACTGGCTACTCAGGTGAGGCGTGTGTAGTGGTGGAAAGTAACTAAGTTGTTTTTTGAAAAACTGGGCTTTTGAGGTGATGAAATCACTGCGCCCAGGCAGCAGTGGTTCGGCAAAAAAAAATTCGGAGTGTATCTGCTTAGAAAACGAAAATGTTGAATTATTTCTATTTTTTTCTCCACATGGTACCTTCATTTCACTATATGTCTTGTGTATGTATGTGATGAATAAACCTCTTGAATCTTGAATCCTGAATCTTGGTAAATACACAGGTCACAACAAAAGTTTTGGAGTTGTATTTGGAGTGTATTTTGTGACTGTTGGGAACTACAGTAGGCCACACTGGCACACCTACTTCCAGTGAATGACGCTAAGCTAGGCTAACAGTGCGGCTGTTCCCTAAGCCTAATGCATGCACAGAGAAGAAAAGGGTTTGTATCTGCTTGTCTAACTCCGGCCCTATTCCCCGTACCTGGTTCAACTAAGTCGATCAAGAGTCCCATTATCCAGATTCAGTTAACCCGATGTTTGAAGCCGGGATTTTCCTGTTCCTCGAAGGTGGATTCAGTCTCGTTAACTCGAACCAGACTTGAGACCCAGGATAAGTGCGCGCGGCCGCTTCAGTTGAAAAGCCAGCACGTATCGATAGCAGAGATCCTGATTCTCTAACGGCATTGATTGATTAATTGATTTAAAACTTTATTAACATATTGCAGTACGGCTCAATCGCCTCGCCGACAAGTTAAATGCGTTATCTATAGGCTAATTTTAAGTCCCTCATTACCTCAATCAATCAGATTATATTTCTTTAAACTTGCCTGCTGGATTGAATAATCAAATTAGATCTTGCTAGCGAAAATAATTAGTTAAACTGTTATACAGAATAATGATACGGCTCTCTTACCCATTGATTGATGTATGGTCGATCTTTTACTTATCTCCACTGTGGTGTAACGGTTTCTTCTTTTGACTTTCACGCAGACGGCCCGGGTTCGAAACCTAGTCTTTTCCTTCTTTTTGCAATGTAGGAATAATTCAATTTGGTGCACGTTGAGAGCTATATAAAGAATGACATCCTCAATGCATGTAGATTTATAATATTTTAACTTAAAACTAGGCAACTTTTGCGTATAATCATTAATATTATATTCCAAAAAATTATATTGGAGACGCGGGGTTTCGAACACCGGTCGCCCGGTTGCCAGGATTGAGCACTACCGCTGCGCCACTGTGCCAGACGGGATAAATTCATTGTTTATCCATGGAGGAGAGACCCGTGTTTAGAATATTCTTTCTTTTGAATGAAGTTTTATCTCTTTATTCTCAAATGCATTAATGTGACGTCAACGGCTCATTCAATTTCTCAAATCCGTCAAACAGCGCATCTCATCAGACATTTTAATCCCAGTTACAATATCACACAAAATCCACAATCCCCGCATAGACACTTATTAAAATAACCACATGCAGCGTGTATCGCGACTGTCTCCGAGCGCCGTATATGACGTGCATTATTTTATTTAGGACAAAGTAAATCTATAGGCTCAATATGATTTATTATCAGCATTTAGTTCTATTATTATACATTTCAAAAGCCCCCTCTAGGAAAACGAAGCACAGAAACGTAATTCAGAATGGTATAATGCAGATCCTAGACTGTGAGAATCATTTCAGGAAACGAGCTGTCACTTCTTTGCGGGGGCGTGGCCATGGTTCATCCGGCTAACTGAAGTTAACTAGGGATGTCCCGATCCGATCACGTGATCGGAATCGGCGTCGATCACGTGCTTTTCAGAGTATCGGCGATCGGGAAAAAATAATAATAAAAATCGGCAGTCAAAAAAAGAAAAATTTTATTCAACAAACATGACCATGTCCACGTCTTAAACTCATACGGAGGCCTTAGTTTTGGTTTTAAATTACATATAATATATCATCATTAATGTATTTATTGTCACACAGAGCAGAATAATTATCCACAACAAACACATTCCCCTTTAATTTTCACCGTTGCAACAAACATTCCCTTTAATTTAGACGCTACACGCTACAGTCGAGTCGCGACCACATCACAACAACAACACGTCGCTCCCGAAACACGGTTAATATCCACTGACTTGAGCAGCTAGACTTAATGTCAGAGGTTTGGAACTAAGCATTTTAAAATAGAAAGTCAAACAAGTTGCAATGTTTGCAAGGAGGAGATTCCGCGTGGAGGAAAAACTCATGAAGCAGCAGGCTGGAGGCGAAGTTTTCAGACTATCTTTTCAACTGGAGAATAACGTTACGTCGTCGTTTCAGACCAGAATGGACCATTACGTAAGTCGAACACTGAATGTATACTAATGTGCAAACATATATTGAAAGTGAAACTTTTAATATTTCTCATGAAGCAGAAGCACATTTCTCAGGGTGAATGTAATAACAAAAGCCTCCGCTCTCGCGCCCTATTATAGGCAACAGATGGGCTTGTCTCACTCTGCCAGTTTCTGACAAAAATGCGTCAAAATTGATTACTAATGTGAAAGATCGGATCGGAAACGATCGGATCGATAGATATTTAAAATCATATGATCGGGATCGGATCGGAAGCAAAAAAAGGCGATCGGGACATCCCTAAAGTTAACCCTGCTCCCGACCAGGCTCAAACTTTTTGATCTGTTGTCATGGTGATTTAGACAATCGAGCTTCGGGGAATGGGAAGGTCCGGCTTAAGTCAGGCTTGACCGAAAGTTATCCGGCTAACTCAGTTATCCAGGTACGGGGAACGGGGCCCCAGGATAGATGGCAAATAAGCAAATTTCCCAAAAAGTTGGCGTGTTCCTTTAAAGTAGGATTTTGAATGGGGGAGTTTTACATTGACCAGAGTACTAATTTATCTGGGTATTTCTACTTTTACTTAAGTTAAGGAACTGTGTACTTCTTCCACCACTGTGTGTGTGTGTGTGTGTGTGTGTGTGTGTGTGTGTGTGTGTGTGTGTGTGTGTGTGTGTGTGTGTGTGTGTGTGTGTGTGTGTGTGTGTGTGTGTGTGTGTGTGTGTGTGTGTGTGTGTGTGTATGTGTGTGTGTGTGTGTGTGTGTGTGTGTGTGTGCCTGTGCGTGCGTGCGTGCGTCTGTCTGTGTGTATGTGCGTGTGTCTGTCTGTGTGTGTGCCTACATTGTTTGTGTTTCATTGTTTGCCATAATGACTCCAAGTGAATAAGTCCCTTCTGAGGATCCAATTCTGAATATGTCAACTAAAATTAGCAAACAGCAGACAGCTTCCCTCTCCGCCACGTCCTGTTTACTTGAGGGGTTATTAACATTCAACGCCGGCGCCATTAAGACACCGCCAGCAAACAATACTGTTTCTTGGGAGGTTTCGGGGCGATCTATTTATTCTAATAGACTGTTGTCCCACAATCCATTTCTGTCAACACTGGTGGGATAATGATACCTTGTAAATTGGTGGCATTTATTGTGCGATGAATGTCACTCGTCAAAGTAACTCGAAGAGAAAGCTGAAATGTTTTCTTATTTAATGACACGTCACAATTTTAATATCCTGATGAGTTTTACTGTGGATTTACTGTGGATGTCTGCCGTCAATTTCACAATTTTATTTGTGTCATAATAAACCATTGCTGTAGAGGTTGAAACTTCAGCAAAGTCCATTAAGATGTAAATAAAGTACTAATTGACCCCAGGAACAAAGGTACATAATGCACATTATGTTATAGCCATAACTAATATATTTACGTTTAAGTTCCTCTGCTGGGGATGGAACCCTAACCTCAACTCTAACTTTATGTCTTAACCATAACCGTTAAGTGAATGTTAACACTAACCTTAACTATAATCATAGTTAAAAAACTAACCTTAATCCTAACTATAATCATAGTTAACACTAACCTCAAATCTAACTATAATCATAGTAAAAACTAACAAATCTAACTATAATCATAGTTAAAACTAACTTCAACTCTAACTATAATCATAGTTAAAACTAACCTCAACTCTAACTATAATCATATACACTTTGACTGCTGTTTTGATAGGGTTTGGGTCTTTACTCTTGGCTAGATTATTTTATTTAAATGTTTTAAACACAACATTAATTAATACGGACTATATTGATCTATTTATGGCGTGAAATTAAAACTAACCTCAACTCTAACTATAATCGTATAATTAGTTCTGTTTCGTTAGGGGCTCTGCTTGGCATCACCTACTGCACTCCCTCGCGTACGTGCACGCGTACTGAATAACATTCCACAAATATACCTTTAATACCAGTATTAGTCTGACCACACCCCTCATCAGCTTACCTTCATAAGCAGGTGTGTGGTCACCTGCTCTCCTCCTTCTCGCTTTCACCACAAGGAAGTGCCTCGGTAGTACCCCACTTGACGTGTTGTTAGTTGAAAAGAGTTGTGACTGGTTTACATTGTGCTTAATCTTTTCTTCTCTCACTTTGTTGTATAAGAAAAGGTTTGGGTCATAATGTATTCCGCGGAGAGTAGACCCGCTAGACCTACTCTTCACCACCGGTTCTCCATTCCCGCCTCCGTCGTGCGCCTCGGTGCTGGGCTGTTGCCACTCTTGTGGTTGCCGACCCAGCCCGGGAGACTGCCGGTGGATAGTTTTCCTCACCGACGAGCCGAGGGTTCGGTGCCGTCGCTCCGGCGATGGCCTGATCTCGACTCTGGTTCCTCTGGTTCTGGGGAATCGCCCGTTGATGAACGGGGGATTGTTTTGGAGCCGGAGGATTTGCGACGCAAACTTTTCGCGTCTGCTCGCTCGCGTCGCAAGATGGTGGTGTGCAGACGCGAACGGCCTGGGTTTGGGGAGCTGCTGGAGACCAGCGAGGATGCGTCCGACTCTGGATTTCTGATGGAAACTGAGGACTTCATGGAAGAGGCGGACGGATTCTTGTATGATGGTCCCGTGGAGGAGAGTATCCCTCCTCCAGAGACCCCGGAGGGGGGAGAAATGGCTCCATGGGGCGCCTTGTTCGAGGATGTCGAGGAACCACCTTGGCCTCATCAGCAGGATGCCCTACTGTCGGCCGCATCGGATTGTGGCTCCTTGACCAGTCGCAGCCTGCTGTATGCGACGGATGCAGGGTCGGTGGAGGAAGGTTCGCAGGGGGAACTGCGGGCCTTGTTTCCCGAGCTCATGGCGGTAGCCGCCACCGCAAACGGTGTGCCGCTGCCGCTGCCATTGCCTGCACCTGTCCCTGATGACCTCATAGGCCATCCCTGGCAGCGTCCCCCAGTGAGAGGGGTGGACGTTGTCTACCCATTTTTCCCATCGATGGGGGCCTATGTTCGTCGGGGTCAGGCGGTGTCCAACATCATGGGACTAACTCCCGCCTACGTACCAGTTACGCGGGTGTCGGGGTTAGTCAAAGGTATGGGGGAGGGCGTGCCTCGGCTTGACAATCCGATGGCCGCGCTCCTCTGTCCGGATATGGTGTGGGAACCCCTATGCAAGCCGGTCCTCCAGGGGAAGTCGGCTAGGCGATTGGCTTATTGGGGTGACCAGTCATTCATCGCTGGTACACAATCGCTGGCTGCGGCGTCTAACATCGCCCACCTGGCTAGATTTGTATCGGGGATAATGACGGGCGGCACGGATCTGACCGAGGTAAAATGCGATCAGATCACCCAGGCTGCGGGAGCTGTCCTGCACCTTTCCCAGGTGCTGGCCATAGCCATGGGGAAAGTGCGCGCCCTGGCCACCCTGGGCCAGCGTCACCTTTGGCTGGAGCAGGCCCGTGTGCCAGAGAAGAAGAGAGCCCCTCTTCTGACGGCCGCCCTCTCCGACGCTGGCCTGTTCGGGAAGGCCCTGCAATTGATGACCTCAACATGCAGAGAGATGGCAGAGGAGAGATCCATCCTCCAACCCCATTTTCCGCCTCCCGTCCTTGCCGGTGGGGGCAGAAGGCTTCCGCGACGTCGAGCTGTCTCCGTCGCCGCTACCACTGCCTCCGCCGCCGCTGCTGGCCCTGCCAAGAGGGCCAGGGGACGAAACGGCGCTTCGGCCACCGCCGGCCCATCCCAGACCGGAGGAGACGGTAGGGAACGTCGTGTCCAGCAGACTGTAACTTACCGTCCCTCCGGGGCTCCCCGGGGTGGCAAGACTCGAGCGGCGCGAGGTGGCAGACGCCGTTAGGAGTGACTTTTTCCCCTCTGTATCCCCTCTCCTACACCCTTCCCGGCCCCTCTATGATATTGTGCCTTAAACTTTATTAGTATTTAATAAAAAAGTTCCCCGACATAAGGGGGACTGTGTTTTGGCCGAACAAACTGTGTGTTTCTTCAAACAAATCATATGGTGGGGTTGTGTATATATGGATCTACCCTGTTTACGTTGGGGGGTGAGTTGTGTTGTGTTACGAGGTTAAGCAAGGTCTGCAACTTACACTCGGTAATAGGTTCTATTTAGCTTGATGCTCCACATGCAATTAGAACTGGTGTTATTCCATTGCTTTAACTAAGTATATGTGTTTTCACAATGCTGTGTTGTCTAGTTGCAGTAATGCTCGTACGCACACTTTTCACGGCCTAGCCGTTACTCTCGTTCGGCGTTTTTTCCTATGTATGACATAGGCAACGGGTATAGGATTCACGCACAGGCGACTTGTGTTTTGTTGTAAAACCTTTTACACTTTTTGTGGGTAGCAGGCATTGTATTAGCTTATGCTATGCATTGCTTTCTACCGGAGGTTTTTCAAGATGGCTACGGTTGTGTTTCTGTGTGTAGGGATAAAGGGTGTGTTTTCGGGAGGGGGTGTCGAATAAACCCCTCCTTTTCCCACTTGATTGGTTTAGGGGATTTTTGATCTTTTCTGCTGAGCCAGTCAGGGCCAAGCCAGTGCTTGACAGGGGGGGGGGGGGGAAGGGGTATTCTACCGACTTCTGTTATGACAGGATCCGGTGGGTTTTCCCCGCCCGTTGTAGCGTTGTTGCTATGGCGACGCCTTCCATGAGCTGGTGTCTTAAAGATGTCGAGGTTGGGCGCAGGGCTTACAGGCCTGCTGCGCCCGGTTTATGTGTCAAACTTGAGTCTTTTGGTCACGTGTCTCACAGTTTACATATCTTTTTTCTTGACCGTAGTCTCATGTGGGAAGGTGTTTCTGGGAGGGTCTGGTCTTACACTCTGATTAAAAGGAGTGACTGGATTAAAATCATGTGAAAAACAGGGTTTTTACTCCCAGCTGTACAGTTGGGTCATACGGGTGATGCCTTTTCTTTATTTTTATAAAGAGTTGAATGTGTCTTGATGGATTGGAAATGAGGGTCCCTGATGGAAACAAGACTAACGTCTTTCTCAGGTCTGCCTCCCCTTATCCTATTGTGTGTATTCCTGTACTGCAGTCTGTTGGGTAAATTTTTTCATTCATTCATTCATGGAGTTGATTGCATCTCGCCCCTCTTGTCGTTTCCCTGGGCGTCTTGGGGATTCAATATGGTGGTCTAAACGGCCTATTGTTGATGTGGGTATGTCCAAACGCACACATAGTGCTGGCTCAGGATGTGCTTTTGGGCCATTGGCTGACTAGCGCGCCTTATTTGCTTGGGTGAAACAGCGTTTTTATGGAGCAATTGGGATGGGGGTTTTTCCTCTTCCGACATCCTGTGTGTTGTCGATGGGTTCCCGTTCATGTCAGGGGATGATGACGGAATGGGTCTGGACATATGGGGAAGGGTCTCACGCCCTAGGGGTGGGCCACCGGACGCGGTTCATACCGACACGTCTGGGTGGCGCCTTCTTTTTTGTGTTGGGATCAAACGCGCATATCTGCCCCTTCTCCTGGGGTTGGCAGGTCGGCGTGATTAGGGCACGGGACTGGTTCTGGTCGCGCTGGTCCAGATCAGTTGCACCCGTTGTCCGCTGGGGATGCAGATCTGCTGTTCTGGTACCCTGAGGGACTTGGGTTTTTTTCAGGGGGAAAAATGCTAGGTCGATCCGGGTGTCACAGGGTTGAGCGTTATGGGACCCTTGTTGGGTGCGTTGTATTCTGCACTGTCGTAATGGCTTACGGCCGTGCCGACCTGTACGCGTCCGATCTCGTCGGATCTCGGCCGCTGTACGGGTTGGTCTTGGTTGGTACTTGGTTGGGTGACCTCCTGGGAATACCGAGTGCGGGGTGCTGGGGCTGGTCTTCCATTTTTACGCTCTTCTCTTGCGTTTTGGCGCTGAGGAGCCTGTTTGGGTGGTTTTAACCTCCTCGGGGGACCCTGTGCTCCCCGTATCACCGGGCCCGGTCCGGGGTGATGCTCGTTGACCCGTAGGCCCGGGATAGCCCTGTTGGGAACCGGAACGCGGGCTGCGGCGGTGCCGCAGATGTGTTTTGGGGTTTCTTTCCTGAGGGGTTATGGGACCAACCGTTGCATGGGGTGATGCCTGGGTGGTTGGTTCTCTGGTGTGTTGCTGCAGTGTCAACTCCCGGTTCTCCGGTTGAGGGTGCCCCTGCACGTTCATGACGTCTGCCGATCGTATGGGCTTTTTCTGTGGGCAGCTGTCAGGGGCCGAGTGGTCTAAGGATCCCACTTCTGACGTGCTGTTTGAAAGCTTGGTTATGCGACAACGCCAGCATACGCCCCTCCGCCGGGGCGGCTGTTTTCAGCTGTCCTTTCTGGCGCCTGCCTCGTCCGCAGTTTCCAGGCTTGGGTTGACAGCCTGTTGCCTGGTCTTTTTCCCCGGTGCACTGCCTGCTTCCGTTGGTTAACTCTTGTGTGTTATGACCATGCTGTCTGCCTGTTGCAGGGCCTGTGTTCCAGGCGGTGTGCTGTTGGGGAGGACAGGGCCCGCTCGGCTGAGGGGCCTTTGTCCGAATACGCTGGCGATGTGGGGGGCGGGGTCACTAGGTGCCCCCCTGGTGGGGTCTTGATGCTGGCATCATGGACTTCTCCGGGCCCCCATTCCAGGGAGTCCAGTCCTTTTGGTGGGTCTGGGTCTTCCTTCGCGCTCCGCTGCTACGGCCTTGCCACAGGGTTGGGTTTGCCCTTGACCCCGTGATTCTGGGGGCAGTGACGAGGTTGTTCCTACGTTCGTTCCCGGGTGGCATGCGGGTTGTGCGTGGGTGTAGTCGTGGGGTCAAGCCACGGTCTGCTCACCCTGTGCGTTGGGTTGCTTGAGTGCCTCTTCGCACGGTCGGGTCCGTCGCCCTCCCGTGAAGCCCCTAATAGGGGGGATGCCCTCCATTAGGGGGGGTCGGGGGGGCTCGGCCCTCCCTGTTCTGATGGTTGTGGGGGGCTGTCAGCGGGGTGTATTTGTCAGCCAGCGGCTCCGCTTGGCCTCCCTTGTGCAGTAGGTGATGCCAAGCAGAGCCCCTAACGAAACAGAACGTTAGGTTATGGCTATAACCAAGTTCTGTTAGTTAGGGGTGACGCTTGGCATCAGACGGCCGCTGCAGCCCTTGACCTCACCTTGTGGTGAAAGCTTGGGAAGGAGGAGAGCAGGTGACCACACACCTGCTTATGAAGGTAAGCTGATGAGGGGTGTGGTCAGACTAATACTGGTATTAAAGGTATATTTGTGGAATGTTATTCAGTACGCGTGCACGTACGCGAGGGAGTGCAGTAGGTGATGCCAAGCGTCACCCCTAACTAACAGAACTTGGTTATAGCCATAACCTAACGATAGTGGTGAGAGTACTCACCTGTGACTGTAATGATAATAATAATAATAATAATAATAATAATAATAATAATAATAATAATAATAATAATAATAATAATAATAATAATAATAATAATAATAATAATAATAATAATAATAATAATAATAATAATAATAATAATAATAATAATAATAATAATAATAATAATAATAATAATAATAATAATAATAATAATAATAATAATAATAATAATAATAATAATAATAATAATAAGGTTGCAGTTCAAAGTGCTTCACAACAGTAAAAAATACAGGTATAAGCGAGCATAAAAAAGATAGACAGCTAGCAAGGTATGGTAAATCACAGTGTTTCACATTAGGATCTAGCATCCCAATAGGCTCTCTGTTTACAGTTTCATTCAGTATACAAATTGTTTATAATGATTCCGTTTAAAAATAGTCTAAAAATTATAAAATAGATTGTTGATTGTTGGTTCAACTCCTGGTTGCTGTGTTTGTTTTGGACTTTTACCAATACAATAAGTAAATATATTAGTTATGGCTACAACATATTGTACATGATGTACCTCTTCTCCTGTGGTCCATTAGTACTTATTTACGTTTTCTTCTGAGGCTTGAACTGGGGGTTTGATAAATCATACCCAAGTTTGCTACTAGGAACCCCGAACTCTGAGGTGATTTTATATTATATATATATATATATATATATATATATATATATATATATATATATATATATATATATATATATATATATATATATATATATATATATATATATATATATATATATATATATATATATATATATATATATATATATATATATATATATATATACATATATATATATATATATATGTGTGTGTTTTTATTATTATTATTATTATTATTATTATTATTATTATTATTATTATTATTATTATTATTATTATTATTATTATTATTATTATTATTATTATTATTATTATTATTATTATTATTATTATTATTATTATTATTATTATTATTTTAGTATTTGAGCAGTTCCTGCTCCATGCATTTCCAGGTGAAATTCTGCCGGTCTGCTTCCACAGTAAACCATGGCTATCAAATTGTGCCTTCTCTAGTAGATTGGGTTGCAAAGCCAGCACTCTTGTTTGCTGCGTATAGATTCAGAGGGGAAGCTAATACTCGACTAAAATGCTGCCATAATAGATCATTGAAGGCGAACTGCGGGGTATTGAAGATTGAGATCAGCCTCCACCAGCAAGATCTCTCAGTCATCCCCCTTTAAGCTTGCTATCAATGCCCTCCTCTCCTGTACTCCTTTGTGTGCTGAAAAGTGTCGACGCATCAACGTTCATCCACAAAGACCGTTGTCAGGCCTTTCAGGATCGCTTTATTTTATAGCTTCAGAGGCATCTGGCACAGATGGTGAGAATGACCAACGGCTGCATCATATATAGCGGCCGTGTTTGAAGCGGTTTCTCAGCCGCTGAGGCTCATGTTGTCAGAGAGCTCTCGTGTGATGAATATTATTTGACACCTGATCTGTGATTCCAGCCGTCGCTCTGTGAGTCAGTCGACTATAAAGGAGCTTTACGTCAGAGAAGGGGGCTAAAGAACAAAAGCTTGTAATTTTTCTGAGCAGATCCCTACGTCAAAGTGTTTCATCTTCTCCTCTGAGCAGATCCCTACGTCAAAGTGTTTCATCTTCTCCTCTGAGCAGATCCCTACGTCAAAGTGTTTCATCTTCTCCTCTGAGTAGATCCCTACGTCAAAGTGTTTCATCTTCTCCTCTGAGCAGATCCCTACGTCAAAGTGTTTCATCTTCTCCTCTGAGCAGATCCCTACGTCAAAGTGTTTCATCTTCTCCTCTGAGTAGATCCCTATACGTCAAAGTGTTTCATCTTCTCCTCTGAGCAGATCCCTACGTCAAAGTGTTTCATCTTCTCCTCTGAGTAGATCCCTACGTCAAAGTGTTTCATCTTCTCCTCTGAGCAGATCCCTACGTCAAAGTGTTTCATCTTCTCCTCTCCTCTGAGCAGATCCCTACGTCAAAGTGTTTCATCTTCTCCTCTGAGTAGATCCCTATACGTCAAAGTGTTTCATCTTCTCCTCTGAGCAGATCCCTACGTCAAAGTGTTTCATCTTCTCCTCTGAGCAGATCCCTACGTCAAAGTGTTTCATCTTCTCCTCTGAGCAGATCCCTACGTCAAAGTGTTTCATCTTCTCCTCTCCTCTGAGCAGATCCCTACGTCAAAGTGTTTCATCTTCTCCTCTGAGCAGATCCCTACGTCAAAGTGTTTCATCTTCTCCTCTCCTCTGAGCAGATCCCTACGTCAAAGTGTTTCATCTTCTCCTCTGAGTAGATCCCTACGTCAAAGTGTTTCATCTTCTCCTCTGAGCAGATCCCTACGTCAAAGTGTTTCATCTTCTCCTCTCCTCTGAGTAGATCCCTACGTCAAAGTGTTTCATCTTCTCCTCTGAGCAGATCCCTACGTCAAAGTGTTTCATCTTCTCCTCTCCTCTGAGCAGATCCCTACGTCAAAGTGTTTCATCTTCTCCTCTGAGCAGATCCCTACGTCAAAGTGTTTCATCTTCTCCTCTCCTCTGAGCAGATCCCTACGTCAAAGTGTTTCATCTTCTCCTCTGAGCAGATCCCTACGTCAAAGTGTTTCATCTTCTCCTCTCCTCTGAGTAGATCCCTACGTCAAAGTGTCCCTCATCTCCTCCTCTCCTCTGAGCAGATCCCTACGTCAAAGTGTCCCTCATCTGTGACGGGAGGCGTTTGAAGAAGAAGAAGACGACCATCAAGAAGAACACGCTGAACCCGACCTACAACGAGGCCGTGATCTTCGACATCCCGCCCGACAGCATGGACCACGTCAGCCTGCACGTCTCCGTCATGGACTACGACCTGTACGTATTATTATTATTATTGAACCTTTATTTAACCTTTAGTTAACCTTTATTTAACTTTTATTTAAACTTTATTTAACCTTTATTTAACCTTTATTTAACCTTTAGTTAACCTTTATTTAACTTTTATTTAAACTTTATTTAACCTTTATTTAACCTTTATTTAACCTTTATTTAACCTTTATTTAAACTTTATTTAAACTTTAGTTAACCAGGCAAGTCAATTTAACCCCTTAAGCCCCGACCGGCCCGGTATTGGGCAGAGGTTTATTATTTCATGTCCTAAATAGATTAATACAGTCCATATTAATTAATGTTGTGTTTCTTTTTCAACTGTAGCCAAGAGGAAAAACCCTAACCCTATCAAAAACAGCAGTCAAAGTGTATATTTTCAGCACTGCGTTTGTTTACCAATGTTTTTTGTGTGTGTTATTAGCTAAATATGAATTTATAGAAATCTCAGCACATTGGATCGGAAATCGGATGAATTAGATGCAAATAAAGGAAGCCGCCATGAAACCGCTGTAGTCGTAAGAAAGAGGAGACCCGGGGCGTTCGATGGACGTAGAAATATCATAAAACTACACTACCCAGCTCACACCAGCCCCTGAGCGTTATTGCCATAAAACATATATTGTTTCTATACCTTTCTGTGAACGTCTACAAAAAATACACGATGCAATCTGGTGAAAAATGGCGGAGCTATGGACATTATACAAAAGTAACTGTACTTACAGTAGATTTAATTCACTGTAATGGGCGCCTGGTGGTACTAAATCCAGATTTAACTCTGCCATTGGAAAGAGGAGATCCATAGATGTATGACTTGGCCATAATAAGGTCATTTATACTGTAGGCCTGATATTCTATATTCATATTTCAATGAATGATGTATGTGTCCGGATGGCACAATTCAGTTCTGTATCTACAAAAAAAAACTGTAAATCATCTGGTTTTCATGTCTGGTCAATGTTAGCAAGATGGGGAAAAAAGTAAGAATAATAATAATTATTCTCCTTTGGTTCATTACAATTTAGAATTTACTCAAGCATATACAGACACACTATTTCTGACACTGGGAATACATTCCCTGAGGCCCATATATGTCCCTAGATACCAAGAGCAAATGGACCGTGGAGAAGTGGAGCAAACTTCCATTTATTTTTTTGTGTAATAGGTTGCTGTTTTTGTGATGTCTTTTTGTGTATTATTGTTATTGTTGTATTGTGATGTGTCCTGTTCCATGTAAAAAAGTAAAAAAAAAGATTTGATCACAAAAGAAAAATGAAATAGTTAAAACACACATCAAACAAACAACCAAATGAAATTACATACATGATACATGATACATACATGAAGCAGAACAGTCATATTACAGTTAAAAGGCTGGGTGACAGTAGCAGGTGTGTGATATAATAGAGAGGAGAAGGGGCATCTACATGTGCAACAGTCAGCTAGCGACTGCTGCAGTTTCTGCTTAAACACATGTTTAACCCCTTATGCATCCGGAACATTTTGCATAAAATGCATACCCAAAGTAATTTGCGTCTGGTCTCTTTTGAAAGGATAATGTAATGTAATAATGAAATGTAATAAGGTAATAGAGTTACAGAGGTTTGAACACACTGAAATAAAGGTTTTGTTTTACTCACGTTTTTGTTTACTTGCAAGCAGATGCCTGCAAAAGAGATCCAGCTGAAAGCTTGGGGCTGGAAAACATAACGGTTCCATAGCCTGAAGTCTTATCTAGTATAGGTCCAAAGTTGATAACAATCTGATGGAAAATTTGTGTTTTACAGATGTTTTTGTAATGTTCATATCAGTAATAATTCGTCCAAAATGGCTGACCGCTCAATTCATTTGGACGAGCGAGTGAGGAATTCTCTAAACAAACAACTTCTCCGTCTTCTTCTGTCCCCTTACCGTAGGAATCAGCCCTTGTTTAAGGTAGCGTTAGCTCCAGAATTTCATTGGCTACAAAAACGGTCAATCATTTTCACCGTCAGGGCCGTCCGAAACCGATGCTCATTGGTTGTTCGGCCTTGTAACCCGAATAGGTTGAGTAGGGTGTCAATCGAACGGCGGACATTTTAGCTTTCCAACAATGTGTAGGTTGATCGACAAAAATACATCCCAAAGCCGACAGACGAGGGCAAAGTGCCGCCACGCAAACAGGCATCTGGCAACAAGTGAACAGAAATGTGAGTACACGAAACTTTTACTTCAGTGTGTTCAAACCTCTTTAACCATATTTCATTAGCACTCAGAGTGATTCATCTTTGTTGTGGATCGCAAATTACTTTGGGTATGCAATCGTCAGGCGTGTTGTGCAAAACTAGCCCCATTTTTGCCCGATGCATTATGCATCATTTGCTGCAGTAAAACAAAAGGAATTCTGGCCAAAGACAGTGCGGGCCTTGGGAATAGATCGAGTAATGAGATCACTGTACCTAAAGTGGCGGTTGTTATGGGAAAGGTGCAGGAGGCTGGAGAGGTATTGAGGTGTACTGTGAAAGGTGCAGGAGAGGTATTGAGGTGTACTGTGTATGTATGCAGTCCTTCTGACACAGCCACGCATCTGCAGAGGGGCTTAATAAAATCACAGGCGTTTTCTCTGCATCAAAGGGACGCAACGGTCGACCTATACTGCTCCTTTGACGTTTATAGTATGTGAAACCGCAGCGAACCACGGATCGGGAAAAGGAGGATGACATCGCTGTAGTCAGCTGACGGAATGGGAGCAGGAAATGGTAAAGGTCAGAAATCACCTGGGTTTCCTCTGTGCACAGTGGTGTACTGAGAGCGGAGGAGGGGGAGGAGGAGGAGGGGGAGGAGGAGGAGGAGGGGGAGGAGGAGGAGGAGGAGGAGGAGGAGGAGGAGGAGGAGGAGGAGGAGGAGGAGGATGAGGAGGAGAAGGAGGAGGGGGAGAAGGAGAGAAGGAAAAGGAGGAGGAGGGGATGCTCTGAAGAACGCAGCTTGTTCTTTCTAATCCCAGGTTAAGTGAGGTTGTGTTGTTGTTGTTGTTGTTGTTGAGGATATTGGGATCATCTTGCAACAACCAGCACCTTTGTTGGAGGCCAGGTGGGGGGGGGTGGGGGGGGGGGGTGCGGAACACTCTGTGTTGCTTTCATTTACACTTCAGACAGAACTAATGGAGCGCCGCTCGAAAGAGCTACTCGATGCAAAGTGCTCCAGCCTCTGCTTTGATGCCTCCTTGTTGCCGCTGAGATGAGTCACTTCTATTGTTACATAGATGTTGGGATGCAAGAGGACCCTTATGAATGCCGGCAGGGTAATGTGATTCACTATGCAGAACTGCATCCATCCATCCATCCATCCATCCATCCATCCATCCATCCATCCATCCATCCATCCATCCATCCATCCATCCATCCATCCATCCATCCATCCATCCATCCATCCATCCATCCATCCATCCATCCAAAATGGTACTCTGCCAGCATAGACCACCGCAACGCAAATTTTACTCTTTTTATTATAGTCTATTTTAAAACTGGCATAGAAACAAACCATAAACAAGGTGGCCTATAGGGGGACGTTGGAGCCTAATGTGAAAAACTGTGATTTTTACATGTCTGCACTTTATGTGCTCATTTTGTGCCTGTCTTTCTTGCTGCTGTGAAGCACTTTGAGAGCTGCAATTCTTGTAAGAAAGGTGCTATAGAAATAAAGTTTATTATTATTATTATTATTATATTATCAGCACTTCCTGTGTCTGTCCCCCACAGGGTGGGTCATAACGAGATATAATCGGCGTGATGCGCGTGGGATGCAGTGCGGAGGGCCTCGGCCGGGACCACTGGACCGAGATGCTGGCCTACCCGCGCAAGCCCATCGCTCACTGGCACCCCCTGCTGGAGTCCAAGAAATCGGAGAAAGAGGTACGTTTACAAAGGGTCACACCAGGGACGTGCACAGACATTTTGTCGGGACTCTTGCTCTAACCTGGAAACCCCCTCCCCCTTATTATATAAAGGTATATAAGTATAAAATATTTTCGCCACTCAAAAGGGCACTTTAGCGTGACGTTTTTCAACCGTCAACCAGTGTCGCTGCGCCTCCTTGCCCCTCCCTGTATTTGCAGCGGAGCTGCTTGTTGTTTTTGTATGTAAAAAAGGCTCTCCAGAGGGGCAACTCAGCCAATCAGAGTAAACGGGCTGTTGCCCGGGCAACGATAGCCCCGTACCTGTGCACATCCCTGGGTCACACAGAGCGCTGTAAAAACGTACAAACACTCTGTATCTACGGTGAAGGATGCACAATGTATATAGAGACTGTGTGGCGACCGCCTTGCTGCTCTACAAAGAGTCTCTTTGTGTCTCAATGTGTTCCAGTGGAAAGCGAGGACGGCCAGCTTCGACAGCCAGGGCTCCTGCCCCTCCCCTCGGCCCCCCGCCAGCCCGTGAGCAGAACCACCTGTGACCCCGCGGCCAGGGTCGGGGTCCCCCCCCCTTCCTACCGACTCACTTCCTGTCTGTCTGCCTGAGGAGAAATACAACCCCACCTCTCTCTCTCTCTCTCTCTCTCTCTCTCTCTCTCTCTCTCTCTCTCTCTCTCTCTCTCTCTCTCTCTCTCTCTCTCTCTCTCTCTCTCTCTCTCTCTCTCTCTCTCTCTCTCTCTCTCTCTCTCTCTCTCTCTCTCTCTCTCTCTCTCCCTCTCTCTCTCTCTCTCTCTCTCTCTCTCTCTCTCTCTCTCTCTCTCTCTCTCTCTCTCTCTTGCTCTCTCTCTCTCTCTCTCTCTCTCTTGCTCTCTCTCTCTCTCTCTCGCTCTCTCTCTCTCTGTGCTTCTGTCTGTCTCTCTCTCTCTCTCCCTCTATAGTTACAGAACTCTCCTCCCAAGAACTGATAGGATGAACGTCAGTCAGTCAGTCAGTCAGTCAGTTGTTTGTAACAGTAATTTTTAGCTCAACGCGAGGGTAGGTTTAACCGGTGTTGGGCCGATGTCTTTAGTCGGGCGTTAAGAGTGTCCGCCCCCCCCCCCCCCCCCCCGAGCTTCCGCTCCCCGACGGCGAGAGACCTCAGCCTCCGAGCGGGCCGGGACACGGGGTCGACTACAGGCGTACCTCTTCAAGCTCAAACCCTCAAAGCCTGGATCGAGGCAGATGGAACGTGATCCCAGCCCCCCCCCCCCCACCCCCAGGAGACCATCCACACACACACTGAGGTTTCAGCTCAGCTCTTTGATGACTGGCTTCGCTTGGAAATGTCTCCTTGAAAAAGCACCGGGGGTCTTCGCGAGAGAGAACCACGAGGACGGGACCATGCAGGGTGGAAAACAAGGGAGCTGAAGAACTGAAGTAGCGGCGGCACCACAGCTCTTCCATCAAACATTAATTGCATTGTGTGACTGATGAAGGCGACGAGAGAGCCGCGGCTAGATGAAGAAGTGCACTCTGCGACAGCTGCGTGCAATTCCCCGGTTTCATCAGTAAAATAATGACCCGGTTTCCACAGCGTAATAAGGATGGGCCGGGATTTTGGATTTGGGTTGAAATTAAATCACACACCCCCGGCCCGGCCTGGCTATATTATGAGCAGCGGCTGAGCTAATGGGTCTTCAGAACCAGCCATGGGGAGGGAAAAGGAAGGAGAAATTGTATATACAGTGTTTACTTGAAATAAGGGAAGAACTGTTGAGATTAAGTCAACAAATCGGTCACGTACAGTACACACAACCCCATCGGCTGCACATTTTAATCACATAACAGTTTGCATTGTTTCCTCTTTCAGCGCGATACGTAGCGTCAGTCGACTCTGGGCACTCAAACAAAGACACGGCGTGCTAGAAATGGCGCGAGCCGAAGAACCGCACGCGTACGTTTTGAGTTCGCAGATCAGCAGTGTCTTCGAAACCCCCTGAAGTACAAAATGTTGTGTGAATGAATGGAGACGGTAGAGCTTGATCACTTCACCGGTGCCTCACACTCGCACCGCGTCAACGGGGAATACGGCGATATGGTTTACAACGGCAAATACATTAAAGGTGCTGTAAGTGGTATTTCTTTTTTAAATAGCTGGTAAATGGTGTTAAACAGCTCAGCCATCACTGATATGGAGTGTCGGTAACATGGGTCTTCCAGTCCCTCCGCTCTGCAGTAAACACAAAATACATTTCCTGGTATCCCGCTCCCACTTTATCCAATCAGGAGAGAGAACCCTAGATATTATTACTTATTTCAAGAAAGCCAAGACAGATTTGCTTACTGTTCTGGCAGATTATTTGACTTGTTTCAAGCACAAACTTAAAACTAGTTTTTATTTCTTAATTTTGTCACACTATGTTTGCAGTGTGGAGTTCTCCGCCCCGGATCAATGTCACTTACACTTACAGCACCTTTAACAGCCCAAAAGGAATAAAAAAAAAAAACAGACTCGTAGACGGTTCTTTGTGTCGTGGGTTTAAATTGTGAACTCGATTTCTTTCCTCTAATCATAGCAGCGTCGTGAGCAGAATGCAAACATGACAGTGAACATGCAGTCGTCGTGACGCTGTGGTCAGAAATAGCACATCGTCAGGGGAGTTCCCCTCTGGTGTCTCTCAACGGGGGAGTTTTGCTAAAACACGTCGTACAGTAACACACCTTTACCACCGGCTTTGTTTTCACGTTTGTTATGCAGCTCTCCTCCCGCCCCTCGCTTCCATAGGAGTGAAAACTCTCAAGAAGAATAGCTTATGTTTCACTTCAGTCCAGCTCGTCTCGTTCATTTCCTGTGCAGGGTCGGGTGGCTGTGTACCGTTTGATGTACAGGTGTCTGTCGATAACTCTGTATATTTTGTGTTTCTCGACGAGAAGAACCGAATAGAAAAGATAGGCTTTTGTGATGAAAACCTTCGCCCTTTTTAGATATTCGTAGCTTAGACGCCGATGGCAGAAATCCGCGAACTCCGACGAGGAGACGTGGGTTATCTGTTTGGATCGGCAGACAGCTTCCCTGATGTTATTAGATGTTACAGGATGTCGAGGGACGGGGTGCCATCCGTTACCATGTTCTCCAGCTAAACTACGCAACGATACAACGTTTGGCACTGCAAACGCTCTTGTGCGGGAGGAGCCTCACGCAACAGACTCACAGAGAACAGCAGATATTTCGCTTGCCTACCCGTCAAAACAGTTGCAGGGAGAAACTCCCAGTGGAGTGAATTTCCCACGACGTGGGAGAATTCTCTTTGACTTTATTCATAGTAAATTGCTACGTCGTCCTAAATATTCGCCGGGTCCCGGTGAAATAAAATACATGTATTGATCCGCCAAAACAAAAACAAAAAAAAAAACACAAGCTACTGTGCATTATTCACGGTTCCCTCTGCCTCTGCTTGGATATAATTGAATAATTCAGTCCTTGTTATATGCTCTCTATACCCTATAGCCGCAGAGTCAGCAGTATGCAGATGATGTCGAGTCAGGGTGCCGTGCCAGGCACTCAAAAAGTCAGATAGGGGTAGAAAAACACCACACAGGGTAAGAAACACCCGGCGAGTCTACCGTGAGAAGAACACCTGCAGCATGCGGTGTTCCGTTTTACAGGAAAGTAAGGTCTTAAATGCCCGTGCCAACATCTGTACGACTACATTTTGCAGACGCTTCACTAATTGATGTACAACGCCGGCGATGCCAAACGTGCTCGCGGTTAGATGAAAAACGGTGACGCCCGCGCGTGCAGGCGTTTCCCGAGGGCAGGGGTGAGAACGTCAACTAAAAAGGCTCTTCATTAACCCTTTCACTGCCACACGACGGAAGGTTAACCCTTTACGATCATCACCCAACCGACGGCGATGCTCCATCATTAGCTAGATTGATTGATTGATTGAAAACTTTATTAACAGATTGCAGAATGGGTACAGTACAGTACGGCTCAATACACACAATTGTTAAGGGGATGCAGACCAGAGAAAGACTTCTTTTAAGTCTTGTTTACATCAGGGTCCCCCATTTTCAATTCATCGTAAGTTGAGCATTAATGACGGAGCAGCACCGCCGTCGGTTGTGTGATAGTAAAGCCGGGCTAACCTTCTGTATTGTCACAGTGAAAGGGTCAACCAGCTGCCGTGTGGCAGTGAAAGGGTTAAAATACTCAAGGGGGTCTGAGTGGAGGAGGGGAGGCACTGGGGTGTAACACAGCAATGAAAGATCTGTCAGCATGTCCATTCAATTTGGTCCCCAAACCAGTGGAAGTTGAGCATGTGTCCTATACTCCCATCTCCCCCTGCAGGGTGACTTAGCTTGTAACATAACAACCTTGAACATAGTAGGAGTTCCATACCGCAAAGGATACAGCCTATAGGAGACTAGAGGGGGCAGGGTATGGTGTGGTATGGTCTGGTATGGTATAGGAGAGGGGGGCAGGGTATGGTCTGGTATGGTCTGGTATGGTATAGGAGAGGGGGGCATGGTATGGTCTGGTATGGTATAGGAGAGGGGGCAGGGTATGGTGTGGTATGGTATAGGAGAGGGGGGCAGGGTATGGTCTGGTATGGTATAGGAGAGGGGGCAGGGTGTGGTATGGTATAGGAGAGGGGGGCAGGGTATGGTCTGGTATGGTATAGGAGAGGGGGCAGGGTATGGTGTGGTATGGTATAGGAGAGGGGGGCAGGGTATGGTGTGGTATGGTATAGGAGAGGGGGCAGGGTATGGTGTGGTATGGTATAGGAGAGGGGGCAGGGTATGGTGTGGTATGGTATAGGAGAGGGGGCAGGGTATGGTGTGGTATGGTATAGGAGAGGGGGCAGGGTATGGTGTGGTATGGTATAGGAGAGGGGGCAGGGTATGGTGTGGTATGGTATAGGAGAGGGGGCAGGGTATGGTGTGGTATGGTATAGGAGAGGGGGGCAGGGTATGGTGTGGTGTGGTATAGGAGAGGGGGCAGGGTATGGTGTGGTATGGTATAGGAGAGGGGGCAGGGTATGGTGTGGTATGGTATAGGAGAGGGGGCAGGGTGTGGTGTGGTATAGGAGAGGGGGCAGGGTATGGTGTGGTATGGTATAGGAGAGGGGGCAGGGTCTGGTGTGGTATGGTATAGGAGAGGGGGCAGGGTATGGTGTGGTATGGTTTAGGAGAGGGGGCAGGGTATGGTCTGGTATGGTATAGGAGAGGGGGCAGGGTATGGTGTGGTAATGGTATGGTATAGGAGAGGGGGCAGGGTATGGTCTGGTATGGTATAGGAGAGGGGGCAGGGTATGGTCTGGTATGGTATAGGAGAGGGGGCAGGGTATGGTGTGGTATGGTATAGGAGAGGGGGCAGGGTATGGTGTGGTCTTTGCTCAGGGCATCAGGGTCTGGTCCCCCGCCCCTTAATATAAAATACAAAGAATTTTACAAGGATACAAAGAATTTTATAATGAACTACATTTTGCACACATTCATTTAGTTTGACAGTTATTGAGAGTAAATTAGTTTGAATATGACCACCGGTGATGTCATCGGCGACAGTGGATCCTTGTGTTGTGCTTAATTACAGCTCCATGATTATTGAGCTGTAATTAACACAACACTTTGTCGTATAGGGACTGTTACCTTATAATTGCATTGAGTAATTAATAATAATAATAATAATAATAATAATAATAATAATAATAATAATAATAATAATAATAATAATAATAATAATAATAATAATAATAATAATAATAATAATAATAATAATAATAATAATAATAATAATAATAATAATAATAATAATAATAATAATAATAATAATAATAATAATAATAATAACTTCATTTTATATAGCGACTTTCAGAAGACCCAAGGTTGCTTTACATAGGGGGGGGGGGATGACAAAATAACAAACATAGTGGACAGACACAACATATACATATAAAGTGAGAAATTAGGGGTTAAATTAACACAACACCTTGTCTTATAGGGACTGTTATAACCGTATCATTTAATTGAGCTGTAATTAACACAACACCTTGTCTTATAGGGACTGATACCTTATCATTTAATTGAGCTGTAATTAACACAACACCTTGTCTTATAGGGACTGATACCTTATCATTTAATTGAGCTGTAATTAACACAACACCTTGTCTTATAAGACGTCATTTCATGGAGCTGTAATTAACACAACACAATGATTCAACGTCCCTGATGACATCACCGGTGGCTGTATTCAAAATCATTTACTCTCAATAATAGGGGTGTAACGGTACACAAAAACCACGGTTCGGTACGTACCTCGGTTTTGAAGTCGGTACGGGTTTTTGGTACAGTGGGGGAAAGTTTGGCGTTCCATGTTCCACTCAGGGGTGATGTAGTGTGCAGTAACTAATTGTACTTGTAGGGCTGTCAACGAATATTCTATATTGAAATTAATAATCGACTTGTAAATGTAAAAATATTATAATAATAATTATATTAGATTGTGAAAAAAAACAGCCCCCGGTGGGCGGTCGTTAGTGGTTAACTTAACACTACAGCTGTTCTGTACGGTACGGTGCGGTACACACTGAAACGGTCCGGTACGGATACGTGTACCTTTACACCCCTACTCAATAACAAGATGAACGTGTGCACAACTGTTTCGGGTTTTTGGATGTGTATGAGATTATGTGCAAAATAAATCAGCATTGTTTGGTCACATTTTGGTGAAGTGCACAGACTTTTTTTTAAGGCACAGACCTACAGCATTGGCAAAAAAGAAAAGAAAATGTAAATCACCAAAAGATTATGTTTAGGTGGATGTGCATTTTGTTCTTCTCAAGGAGCATTTTG
>NC_140181.1:14796225-14837465 GCF_963971535.1 Notolepis coatsorum
TGGAACAACTCCTGAATGCAGCTTGGAAGTGAGTGGTTATGTGCTTTATACAGTACATAACTATTGCAGATTCAAACAGACTGAACCTTAACCCTTTCACTGCCGCACTACCAAAACGGTTAACCCTTTCACTGCGACAACACACAGAAGGTTAACCCTTTCACTGCCACACGACAGCCGGTTAACCCTTTACTATCGCGGCCGTCGGTTGTGTGATAGTAAAGGGTTAACCTTCTGTCGTGTGGCAGTGAAAGGGTTAACGATGACAAAAGTCAAACTGGTGGTTTCGAGTTGAGGAGGTTCAGCTGTATATATATATATTTTTCCCCATGGGGTATTTTGTGACGTGAGTTTATTTCTTTGATTTACAGACTCAGTGCAAAATGTACCCTGTGCTGTCAGTCTGGTAACAAGACACACTGAAGCCAGAGGTCTTACAGGCTGCAGGACAAAAGAGATTCAGACCGGTTCAGTTTAGCCAAATTAACTCAGGAGAGGCAACACGTCTCAAATGTAAATAAAAATTAAAGTACTAATTGACCACAGGAAAAGGGTACATAATGTGCATTATGTTATAGCCATAAGTAATATATTTACTTATTGTATAAGTAATATATTCACAGAAGAGAGTCGATCCAGGCACTCAAAAAGATGTCAAATCCAGAGGGAAGATGGTTAAAAGGCCTTTATTAAAGGTGGCTAAGTCATTTAAAATCTAATCAACATGTTTTGACCATAGCGGTCTTCATCAGGATTAGAGTAAAATGTACAAACACATCACCCCCTTACATACCCACAGGTGAGTGTCAGGTGAAACAATCAAGCAATAAACACCAAATGATTGAACCGAGTGATAATTGGAAGGCACACGCAAGGGCGGAGCCATCAATCAGTGACAGTGTAGAAAAATAAAAAATATATATCAAACAGGCTATAAGTATAAGCATAGATAAATAATCAGTAAGCAATATACAGAAAAATATAATAGCCTATGTAGCCTATGTAAGGTACAAAGAATACACACAATACAATGGCAATAAACATATAGGATAGAAATCAAAGATAACACATGCAGTCAATATCCTCATTTAGCCCAGGGGCATTAAGAGCGTCAAGGCTATGAATCCAGAATGTTTCCCTCTGATTGAGTTTGCGGATGCGGTCTCCGCCCCTAATAAGAGGTTTGATATGTTCAATGCCCACAATTTTCAGTATAGAATCGTTATTGTTGTGTACTTCTGTGAAATGTCTGGCTATGGGATAAACATGATTTTTGGTTCTGATGGCGTATTTGTGTTCAGCTAAACGATCCCGCAGACGCCGCTTGGTACGACCTACATAGAAGATGCCAGGACAAGTACATGACAAGCGATAAATGACATGAGTGGTATTACAGTTAATAAAGTCATTAATCTTGTATGATCGCTGAGATTTAAAGTCAGTGAATGTCTTGGTTTGTATGACGTTGACACAGTGTGGACAATTCATACATTTGTAGGTTCCAATAGGTCTCCTAAGCCAAGACTCCTTAGTCGCGGGAGGAAGGTAGCTATGAACTAATTTGTCTCTTAATGTTGGAGCACGTCTGAAAGAAAAAACTGGAGGTTGAGGGAACACTTGTCTGAGAGTGGGGTCACTATCAATAATGGGCCAGTTCGCATTAATGATGCGCTTAACGTGTCCCGCTGCTGTGCTATATTGGGTCACAAAGAAGGGGTGGGACTGAGACTCGTTCCGTCGTCTACTTTTCTTGAGCAAATATATTCACATTTTGCTCTCATCACTAGACTAAGACACCCACCCTGATACAAACACAGCTCTCACCACTAGACTAAGACACCCACCCTGATACAAACACAGCTCTCATCACTAGACTAAGACACCCACCCTGATACAAACACAGCTCTCACCACTAGACTAAGACACCCACCCTGATACAAACACAGCTCTCACCACTAGACTAAGACACCCACCCTGATACAAACACAGCTCTCATCACTAGACTAAGACACCCACCCTGATACAAACACAGCTCTCACTACTAGACTAAGACACCCACCCTGATACAAACACAGCTCTCACCACTAGACTAAGACACCCACCCACCCTGATACAAACACAGCTCTCACCACTAGACTAAGACACCCACCCACCCTGATACAAACACAGCTCTCACCACTAGACTAAGACACCCACCCACCCTGATACAAACACAGCTCTCACCACTAGACTAAGACACCCACCCTGTGTTATTAGATGGGAGGCCGAAGGTCTCTAGAGGCTTCCGTTAATGAAATGATTGATCTGGTTAAACAGACTATATGTTATTGTAATATGAACTACATAATATACTATAATAACACATTTCCGTTTGTTGGCAACGGTTGTTGGGTCATATCTTTATGAAATTAATGTGTTGATAAGATAAAAACTACCTACGTTTGTGAAAAGGGGCGTTGCTGCGGAACCAATCAAACCGCGTTACAACGTCAGGTGACTTGATTTCTCCCAATGACATTCTTCAAGCCCTGGAACCAGGAAGTAAATATTGCTACTCGTCTGTTCACAACACTGGATAGCTCTGCATTCGGTAAGCTCTCAATTCATTACTATTACTATTGAAATGCATTTTTACTTAACTTTACAGCATTATTCAAACGTGATAGGAAGTTATGAGTCATCAGCAGTTTATATGTAGTCCGTTTTGACGTCCGATTACACATTGGAAAATGTTGTAGCCACAGCTCACAAAGACTAACGTTACCTACGTTAGCATTTTAACTTTAACATTACGTTAGTGTAAATCAAACAACTCTAACCCAATACTAATAATAGTAACTTGTTTCACATTCTTGCTGTGTGTTACACTATGGTAATAGCGGTCTTTGTTTTAGATGCTGTTGTCACTATGAATTACAAATGGGGGGCCCTGATGTAAACAAGACAAACGTCTTTCTCTGGTCTCCATCCCCTTAACAATTGTGTGTATTGAGCTGTACTGTACTGTACCCATTCTGCAATCTGTTAATAACGTTTTCAATCAATCAATCAATCAACATTTATAACACAATAACAAGTGTGAAAATAACATGTTATTTATTTTAACAGTAACATGTATTACAAAAACATATTCCCTGTTGTACTGCTGAGAAAAAAAATTGGCACTTTGATGGCAAGCTCCACATTCTCTGCCCTTTAATCACTGGAAACAGTTATTAGCTGATGTTGTAACAATGGAGCTTTCTACAGCTAGATTAAATGGTGCAAACTATCAAACAATAGATAGCTGGAACCAACAATGTGCATTGTATGCCTGTACCTGTGCCTTCCAAAAAAGAAATAAAATATATGAAAAAAAGAAGATACAGTGTTCTGACAGTCCAAACACAGACACATGTCTGTACATGGTAGGTTGTTTGATTTGCATGTGCATCGCCCCTTCATGCATTGTGTTTTTTTTGCAGGAGCAGTATACAAGTTCCAGGATTGCGACTGGGGCTGGAGGAAGTGACATCCAGTTAATCTCGAAGAAATCTCTGGACTGCTGATCACCACATGGGAACTGTATTGAGAGGCATGAGCACAGTGAAGCAATAGTCGGGTGTCTGCTTCCTCCTGTATTGAGAACAGTGTTTGTAGTGGTAACACCTCCACCCCTGTGCCATCAGGGACTTCAACTGTGGCGGGTGGATTTACTGATCCCTCGAGAAAGTGCATTAACTTGGCTTTATCAGTTTTCACCATAGAGCCATCCATGTTCGCTATGGCTGCAGGGAAGGGTCCCAGACTGTAGACTAACATTTCCCCGATGTCAATCTTCCTGACTGTTCCCACCACTATAAGCCTGGCGAAGAGGTCTCGGTCTGCTTTCAGGGCCATCTCCTTGCCTCTCACCTTGGTAACACTTGATGTTGTTGTGTCCTTGAAGGTTTTGAGTTTCATCTTTTTTACAGGAGCATGGAAGTCCACCTCATCTGTTAGGAGACGTTGTTTAAAGAAATCGCCAAATGCCTTCTCACTGTACTAGTTACACATTACACACATACAAATGACAATAACACTATGTAACAACCATCAAATGCACTCACAGCACACACATCCACACGCACACACTCACTTTAAACAAACAACTCACTGCAGCACCCACTTTAGAACACCTAAACACACTTTATATTTATTGGCAAAGAATATGCACTACAACCCATACCTCATTACACCTTACTGTAAATTGTACCTCATCCCATTTCTGCATTGTACTGTATAGTATATTGTATTGTAACTCAGTTACTTTTCTACTCTGCATTGTACATTGTATGTATATATTGAACACTTGTCTACGTACTTGACTTCTATTTTTATCTAGCACAATCTCTGGAGCAAAACAGAAAGAAGCATTTTATATAAAAGTATTCTGTACTTCTGTATGACAACTAATAAAGAAACTTGAACATCAAAAAATCAACATTCTGTTCTCTATGCCAGGCTAGATCTGACCTTGACTCATGTTACAGGATTAATACACACTTTATACACAAATTGCATATAGCATTCTCTTTGGTAGCATTCATTCTGTGTTTATTGTGTCATACTGGGGAATAATATTAATATTATTATGTCCTATTGGGGACATAATTTTAAATTCTGAGCAATTCAATCGTTTTTTTTATAGACGTCTGACATTGATTGAAAACGGTTAACAGATTGCAGAATGGGTACAATACAGTACAGCTCAATACACACAATTGTTAAGGGGATGCAGACCAGAGAGAGACCAACAAAGTGAGGTATGTAATACATTTCGAATCAAATTGTGGTCGGTTAGATCTAACGTTAATATCACGTTATCCATCTAATGGATAGCAAGCTCACCTGACGTCGGTATGGCTTGCGAAATACAATCTTATAGTAAGAAACAAAACACAAGTTGAACATAGTTTTGAAAGTTTTATTACAATAGTATTTAGGTCGGACCGTCGGATAGATAGCGTTAATATCACGTTAACCATCTAAAGCTCATCTGTGGCGTCGTTATGGTTAATACAGTGCGAAATACAATCTTATATAGTAACAAAACAATACACAAATTGAACATAGTTTTGAACGTTTTATTACAATAGTATTTACTGTCTCATGTTGTGTATAATCAGCTAGCGTTCCAGTCAGATGCATTCTCCGTTGTTCATGTTGACAATTTTGGGGTCCCGAAATCCCGTTTCTGTATCCTGATTGGTTTATCAGCTAGAGGTGTCCAAAGATATGCATGAGAAAACATTTAATTTAAATGTAAGATTACGAACACCGATGACCAACAGACGGCTGGCCAACAAACGTATTTTGACTCAACATAATAACTAGATATTACACACAAAGAATTGTGTAGTCTGCCAACATGGATCAATCAAGTTCACTTTAGACTGACTCGGCCTCCCATCTATATGGTTTGAAACCGACCCCAATCGCACAACACAAGACAGGTATGAGAGTAAGCCAAAACAGGGCAATATTTATTATATAACAAAAAGCGGCACAGTCCCTTTAAGGGAGAACACAAAAAACACTAGAGTCCATGAAATATGAAAACTGCGGCACTGTGCCTTTAACAGGCGAACAGGCTAAGGGACTAGGGTCACTGGAGAGAGGGGCTGGGGACGGGACAGGAATCCAACGGCGGAGGCCGGGCACGGGGACAGGGGCCCGACGGCGGAGGCCGGGCACGGGGACA
The DNA here is from genome assembly GCF_963971535.1 of Notolepis coatsorum. Lineage (NCBI taxonomy): Eukaryota > Metazoa > Chordata > Actinopteri > Aulopiformes > Paralepididae > Notolepis > Notolepis coatsorum. The sequence continues at coordinate 14,801,948 of NC_140181.1, forward strand.
GGGGCCCGACGGCGGAGGCCGGGCACGGGGATCCTCTTCGTCCCTACACCGAGTAGGGCTCTGCTGCTCTGAAAGGAATCCTCCTCCTCCTCCTCGGATGCTGCAGACGGGCAGCGCAGAGCGCAGGGGGTCCCAGGGGACCGGGGCGAGAACGCGCCATCCCCCCGTGGAATAGGGAGCGATGGCGAGCCGGGGTCCGAGGGAGAACACGCCATCCCCCCGTGGAATAGGGAGCGATGGCGAGCCGGGGTCCGAGGGAGAACACGCCATCCCCCCGTGGAATAGGGAGCGATGGCGAGCCGGGGTCCGAGGGAGAACACGCCATCCCCCCGTGGAATAGGGAGCGATGGCGAGCCGGGTTGACGTCTGGAGTGGGAACACTGGAGTCCTCCCGTAGAGAATTAGAGAGCGAAGGCGGTGTCCCACTCCAGGCGACAGGTGGTGAAGGCTGGCACGTCGTCTCACGCCGGAGACGCGGCAGGTGATGGTAGCAACAAGATGGCACGACCAGGGGAGGAAACTAACTTTTTTTTTTTTAAACTTTGACCAGTCAGCTGGTTCTTTTCGCGTTTATCGCTTTTTCTGGTCAAGTCTGACCGACAGAAACAGGTTGAATGGGAGTATAGATGGGGGGAAAGACACTCTGAGAAAATACGGCTAGTCCGGGAGTCGAACTCGCTACCCCAGATCTGTGACACGCACGGTTGTCCCCGACGCCGAAATAGCGTTCGAGGTACACGGTGAGCTACTGGAGCTCCCCCGGGAAACTAACTTTTTGGCTTACCAGCCAACTGGCGAGTATCTGATTTTTTTTACCAGACAAACTGATTTTTTACCAGCCAAAAAAAATCGCTAATTGTGATAATTACTTCTTTGTACGTCTTCATCTAAATTGATTTTCAATCATTGTAAAAATCACACCGTGTCTCTACTCTTTAAAATATTTATTAGCATAAAACATTAATAACAGTCTCTACTCTTCACAATATTAGCATACAACATGTATTAATCACACTGTCTCTACTCTTCAAAATATTAGGATATCACATATTAACATGAAAGAGGGAACTATTCTGGACTGGGTTGGGCTGAACTAGGCAGTGAAAGATGCTGGGCTGGGCTGGACTAGGTTGGACTGGGTTGGGCTGGTCTAGGTTGGACTGAGTTGGGCAGTGAAAGAACCAAGCATTTCACTGTAATGTAATAGCTAAATAAAACAACTTGACTTGTTACATTTGCACTCTGGTTGTATGCCAAATGTATTCTGGTTGTACTGTACTTGTGCTATAAGATGACAATACATTGGAACCGAATCGACAACGCTAGGGGTTCAGCAAATGTATTCTGAATGCCAAGTATGACAACATCACCGTTGTGAAGGGCATATGGGCGAGTGGTGATATGAGGGGAAACCCGGTAATAATAAAATGTCACTCGGCTGCATTTAAGCAAAGCCGCTCAGTATAGTCCACTATGTTGAACGCGCGTTATGGTAGCTTGTTACATGCTAGGTAGCTAGCCGGCTAATGCTGGTTGACTTGTCATTCTCATCCGACTCGAAGGAGACGTGTCGTGTGCTGTTGTTCGCCCCCATGTCAGACCGCACTGATATCCGAAAGCGACGACTCTACATGCAATTATTTTCATCCACTGATGTGTTTTTGTCTAAGTTTGTCTACGTTGTCAAGCCGGTGGCAGGAGTCTGTAGGTCCGCGCGCAGTGATCTGTCCACTTCCCCTAGATGGGCGGCATCTTCTAGAAAATGAGTGTTCATTGGAGGAGCTTAGAGCGCATCTGTACAACGATGATGTTCATTGGTTATAGTTGGATTATTATGAGGCGCAAATGGGAGGAATCAAGGGGGGAGTCAGAGTTCGGCTTGTGCCAGTGAGCGAATCAGCAGATTGCAGAATGATTTTTTTGTTTTGTTTTGTAATTACTAGTACTCGCCAGACTGGCGAGTGCTCTTCATGAATTACTCGCCAAACGTAAAAAATACTCGCATTTGGCGAGTAAAGTGGCCTAATTTCCTCCCCTGGGCACGACGTCTGGAGTGAGAACAAAGGGATCCTCCCGTGGAAGTATAGAGAGCGAAGACGATGTCCCACTCCAGGAAACGGCAGTAGATGGTAACGTACAGAACCCGCGTACAGAACACAGAACGACCCGACCAGGACTGGAGGGGAGTCTGCAACCTAAGTACTCTCCCTAGCTGATCGCAAACTCCCAACAGGTGCGTGAAGGTAGAGGAACAAGAATGTCCAAAGGTGGGGGCTGGTGAAGAGTAGGAGACAGGGAAAAGTCCTTGCAAGGGTGGGGGCTGGTGAAGAGTAGGAGACAGGGAAAAGTCCTCGCAAGGGTGGGGGCTGTTGAGGAGAGTAGACAGGGAAAAAGGTCCAGGGACAGGCGAATCCTCACACCCTGATACAAACACAGCTCTCATCACTAGACTAAGACACCCACCCTGATACAAACACAGCTCTCACCACTAGACTAAGACACCCACCCTGATACAAACACAGCTCTCACCACTAGACTAAGCCACCCACCCTGATACAAACACAGCTCTCACCACTAGACTAAGACACCCACCCTGATACAAACACAGCTCTCACCACTAGACTAAGACACCCACCCTGATACAAACACAGCTCTCACCACTAGACTAAGCCACCCACCCTGATACAATCACAGCTCTGACCACTAGACTAAGACACCCACCCTGATACAAACACAGCTCTCACCACTAGACTAAGACACCCACCCTGATACAAACACAGCTCTCACCACTAGACTAAGACACCCACCCTGATACAAACACAGCTCTCACCACTAGACTAAGACACCCACCCTGATACAAACACAGCTCTCACCACTAGACTAAGACACCCACCCTGATACAAACACAGCTCTCACCACTAGACTAAGACACCCACCCTGATACAAACACAGCTCTCACCACTAGACAAACACCCACCCACCCTGATACAAACACAGCTCTCACCACTAGACTAAGACACCCACCCACCCTGATACAAACACAGCTCTCACCACTAGACTAAGACACCCACCCACCCTGATACAAACACAGCTCTCACCACTAGACTAAGACACCCACCCTGATACAAACACAGCTCTTACCTCTAGACTAAGACACCCACTGTTGTGAAGGGCCAGATTAAACCGAATATATATATTTATTTATATATATATATTTAATTGTATTTGTATATTCTCTAATATTCCCTGATATCCCTTGTATATTCCTTGTACAATATGCATTGAATATCCATTCTAGCCTACTGAACATCCCATAATAGTCTCCATTCTACTATTGGTCGAGACCTTGGTGCCAGGCTGCCATACCCCTCAGACCCAGTTCAAACGTACCGCTCCACATGTACGAACAAGTCCTAGTTCCGCGTAGGAATCTGGCTACCGCACCACTAATGGGACTATTTGTTCATAGTGCGTATATATACTGCGCTACTAAAGTAGGACTTTCTTTTCAGTCCAGTTTCTTACCCTCCAATAGAGTCACAGACGTAAAGCCTCCCCGCGACGCCACGTGTGGGAGTAAGGCCAAGTTCGCCTACCATCGGTATTGAGACATCGTGTATATTAATATTTGAATAGTCATATTTGGCACTATATCGTCGAGTTGGACGTAGTCTATTAAGCTAATAATAGTCTGTTAATATATAGTGCTTCGTGCGGTGAGAATACTACCGTAGTCAGTACCCCATCGTTTCGGGCAGAGAACTGGCTGCTTACCCAGGGTGGTTGACCCCATGTGAAGCTGCACCCGAGGAGCCCCAGAGCCGACGAGCGAGTGGACCTGTATACCGGATTATTCTACCGACGACAGCCCGCCTTCCCAGGCACGGATTATGCTTTGTATACTTTGATTATTCCATGGATAAAGACCCCCGACACTGCCGTGTGTTGGAACCCCCCCCCTGGAGAGGACGCAAGGTGAGGAGACGCTCTGCAAGACGAGGTCGCTTCACGTCTCTCCCCCGTGGACCGGAGAGAGCCGGCCCACAAAGAGTCCACCTGCTTTCATCTGTGGTCCAAGGATCGCCGGCGCATTGAACGGCACTACAGTGGGTTCACCTGGGATACCCTTGGCCGGACGAGGCAGCCGGATTCTACCCCCCCCCCCTCCTACTCCTGTCGGCTTACAAGCGACCGGATTAACCCCCCCCTTAGTGTATCCAGTCTTATAATCATTAAAGTATCATCGCTATTATTCCTTAACTATTCCAGGTCGTATATTTACCACCTGCGCCATCAGAGATTGGACATTCTCTATTGATATACCGACGAATACTCTTTGCCATAAAAGTGCATACTATTTCAATTCATAAATGTAATTAAGTGATTAAGTGCTTGCTCTACACACCATTGCTGTGTAGTAATAAACGCATACTTCGACTTCGTACATTTGTGTTGCATCCGTTTCATCTACGTGAGAGTGTTTATGATAATATATTTATGCCGTGTACTGGGTGGCCGAATATTAAGTACAAAGGTAGTGGTAGTAAGTATCATATCTAGTAATACAGTCAGGGAATTGTACCCCTCAGTTACAATTGGTCCTTCGAGCCGGATGGTAATCAGTGTAATATTAATATAGTGTTATTAATATTGAAATGGCCTATGATGAACACTCCACGAAACGATCCTCCTAACCAACGCCCGCAGCGCGAACGACGGCTCCCTCAGTACTTAGAGGCTTACGCTGTCAGTCAACAACCTAGTCTTCTACTAACAGTAAACGCGGTAAAACTAGAAAGTAAAAGTATGTCTAACCCCAACGCCCAGACTACCCCGACCATAGAGGCCCCTACGGGCTCTAATGTAACTGACCAAGTTCACGGTGGGGACCAGTGGGAACCAGACATGACTTCACACCCCGCCAGTACTGAAGAAGTAGTCCCCGATGAGTCCCGGGAGGAATACAACGCTACCGAGAGAGAACTCGGCACGGAAGAAGACGGGGAGAGCACCGTGGAGATAGAGCTCCAAGGCTCCGCAAGGAGTACCCAGAGGGAAGGCTCCCCTATACAACCGCCTTCTCCCAGCGAGGCAGAGAGGACCCTACAGCAGGCCTTCCTCATCAGCCTGAACGCCGCTGCTGAACGCGACCGACTGCAGATCCAGCAGCGAAGCGAGCACGAGCAGATACGTCTAGAAATAAGACGCATTCAGATGGAAGAGAATGTGGCCCGAGAACGAGCCGGTGCTCAACGGGACGCAGCGCGCGACAGACAGCAGTTGCAACTAATAGAACAGCTGATCAGACGGACAACACCCTCTCCCTCCGCCAGAGGCTCCAGGAACTCGTCTAGACACACCTCCAGGGCGGCATCCCCTAGCCGAGTAAACAACCCTGAACTTGACCAACAGACGAGGTCTATACCCCCCACAGACCACCTCCCCCCACCGGTCCAAGCGAGACCTAGCAACCGGGAAGGAGCAGCATATCCTGTGGAGAGGCTAAACCAGAGACTACAAGCACTGGATGACCTAACTGAAGACGAAGAGGAAGAGGAGGAGAACCACGCCCGAAGACAGCACAGTACTCTACCAGACCAGGAGGTCCGGTACAGCCCAGGCTATACCCCCGCGGAGCTGCGCTACAGACCCCCGACTCTATACACGGGTGAGCACGACGCACGACCCGCACCGAGGAACAGCACCTGGACAAGCGGGCCATGGTACACTGCCGGTACCAGCCCATACCAAGGAGCGGGAGGAGACTCGCCTAGGAGGCCTCTCCCCCAACGCTCGCCGATGTATCCACAGTCAGCGTCATACATTGGCACGCCTATGGTACCCGACTTCACCCAAGAGAACCGGGCCCAGTATACAGAACTCCGCATGTGTCTGGAGACCATGTTGGTGGATGTATTGGATGAACGCCACAAATACGCCATCCTACTGAAGCACTTAAAGGTACCCCGCGCACATAATATAGCGCTCGCCTACGCGACTTCCACCACCCCATACACAGCAGCGCTGGTAGCATTGGACCAGAGGTATGGGCGCATATGGGATTACGTGATCCAGGAGATCCGACACATCGACCGCTTACCCCCAGCAATAGACAATCGAGCACTGGACGACCTGTCCATCAGAGTGCAGTCCCTGGTAGGGATGTTGGGAGCGCAAAGAGAGAAGGGGAGGCATGAACTTTACGCCAACTCAAATGTGGAAAGGATTCTGGAGAAGCTGCCGCCCGCTCGTCAGGAGCGCTTTAGGCGGCAGAGGGACCACAGAGACCCGAATGGCCCCGAACCGAACCTCCTCGATCTAGCAGACTTCCTGGCGAGAGAAGTCAGCAGCCTACGGCTAGATACATTCGGACGGAGCACCCCTGGCTCCAGAGAAGGAACCAGACGACTAAATGATGGAAGAAGATCGGTGACTGTGATGCACCAATCGGAGTCAGTACCGAGCAGCAGGAGCCACAGTACCCCCTCCAGAACGGAGAAGTGGAAGATAGTGTGCCCCTACTGTGAGAAAGAACACTGGCTAGCGCAATGTGACTCCTTCCCCAAGCTGAACGCGGAGGAAGCAGGTCAATGGATAAAGTCCAACAAGCGCTGTTTTCGCTGTGCGCGCTCACACATGGCAGCCGAATGCCGCTTAAAGAAAAGGTGCACCAAGTGCGATGGAGCCCATCTGGACATACTTCACGACAGTAACAGACGGCGCCCTTCACCTGCACCATCCAGCCGCAAAGCGAGCGTCATGTACATCGATCCCGCCAGCAGCAGTGGAGCCCGAGTACTCCTAAAAGTAGTGCGTGTGACACTAAGCTACCAGAATAAAGTCCTGGACACTTACGCCGTCCTTGATGACGGGTCAGAGAAGACCCTGCTGCTCGCCTCCGCTGCGGCCCAGCTAGGGCTGCGGGGAAGCGAAACCCAAATGACAATTCGGACAATAAGACGAGATTTGAAGACGATAAAGGGCGAGAATGTCTCATTCTCTATCGCAGCAAGCGGCCAGCCTGAGCGACGGTACCAGATTGCAGACGCTTTCACCAGCCAAGAAATAGGACTGTCGCGGTACACATACCCCGTCGCCAAGCTGATGGAGAAATATGCACATCTGCGCAAGTTACCGATCCCGCTCATAGACAATGCTATGCCGACCCTGTTGATAGGCTCCGACCATGCAGACCTCATTGTCCCGATAGACTGGGTTCATACCGGACCCCGAGGCTGTCCTGCAGCAGTCGAGACCCGTTTGGGATGGACTCTCCAAGGCCCGCTCGCCAAATCTCTCAACCGAAGTACAGCCACTAGATGTCTCCACTCCCGAGTCACAGAGGGAGAAACCGCACTCCTGCAACACGTAGAGCGGCTATGGACCTTGGAACAAATGCCCTTTAAGAACGGAAAGAAAGACATTCGCTCTAAAGATGACATTTACGCCATTCACCTCCTCGAGACAGGGACCAAGAGAGTCCCGGTCAACGGCGTGTTGAGATACGCCACGCCACTCCTGCGGCGAGAAGGAATGCCTACTTTCCACGCCAAGACAGACGCCACAGAACGGTACCTGCTGAACACGGAGCGGCGCTTAGCCAAGAACCCCGCCCAAGAGAGTGTATACCGCGCTGAGATTGAGAAGCTCATCACAGCGGGACACGTCACAAAGATAGCATTAAAGAGGCTGACCAGACCACTGAATCGTGGTACGTGCCCCACCACAAGGTCCATCACAACGGTAAAGACCGCATAGTATTTAACTGCAGCTACCAGATCGGATCCCAAAATCTAAATAAAGAGTTACTGCCCGGTCCCACACTCGGCCCCTCCCTACTCGGCGTTCTACTCCGCTTCCGCCAGGAAAAGGTGGCCATCAGCGGGGACATTAAAGGAATGTTCCTGCAGGTGAGATTAGTAGAGGCGGACAAGCCCCTGTTACGGTTCCTATGGAGAGAGAAGCCAGGAGATGAGCACCCAGCCATCTACCAATGGGAAGTCCTCCCCTTCGGAACGACGTGCAGCCCCTGCTGTGCTACATTTGCACTACAGAAACATGTAGCAGAGGACCCAGCAGCGGACGAAGAGGTCCGACACAGCGTAAAGAACAGCTTCTACGTAGACAACTGTCTACAAAGCCTTTCAACCCAAGAAGAAGCCGAGGCTCTCCTGATTAAACTCCGCGCCTCATTGATCAAAGGCGGCTTTGATCTCAGGCAGTGGGCCAGCAGCGATCCGCAAGTACTGCGCAGCCTCTCCTCCGAGGACAAGGCAGCCAGCAGCGAGACCTGGATGGCTACAATCCCGGGAGAAGCCCAGGAGATGACCCTGGGATTGGTGTGGCGATTCAAAACAGATTCGCTTCACTACAGACACAAGCCCCTGACTACGGAGCAGGGAAGGCCGGCGGCGGCGCCGACCACCAGACGGAGTGTGTACACAACACTCGCCCGACAATATGACCCGCTAGGATGTATTCTACCGTACACCACCAGGGCAAAAATGATTGTACGAGCATTGTGGGACAAGGACCAGGGCTGGGACGACCCCATTCCCGCACACCTTGCATCCACCTGGAGAGAGTGGGAGATGGAGCTCCACTCACTCCCAGGCGTTAATATGCGCCGAAGCTACTTCCCACCCACGGTGAGGCCAGAGACATGTAAAATGGACTTACACGTCTTCAGTGACGCCTCAGAGGTCGCATACGGATCAGTAGCCTACTTGCGGGCCCAAGACCAGGGGGGAGAGATCTACACAGCATTTGTCCTCGCCCGCTCGAGAATAGCCCCACGCAAGCAACAATCTATCCCCCGTCTAGAGCTCTGCGCAGCCCTAGCCGGAGCGCACCTAGCCACGCTCATCCAACGTGAGCTCACCATACCGGTGTCTAGAACAATCCTGTGGTCAGATTCCACGACAGTACTCGCCTGGATCAAATCGGACTCATGCAAGTACAAAGTCTTCGTGGGAGTCAGAGTCACCGAGATTCAAGACTTAACCGAAGAGTTAACCGGAGAAACAGAGTGGCGCTACGTTGATACAAAACAGAACCCAGCTGACCCCCCTGGATGACCTCACCCGTCGCAATGTCTACAGTGACGGCCCCGCATTCCTAAGACTCCCGGAAGGACAGTGGCCCACGCCTATCCCGAGGGAAGCAAGTCCAGAGGAGGTGGAAAATAAGAAGTCTGTGTTCTGTGGATTGAGCACCGTAGCCTCCACCGACCCTAACATAGACGATTGCACGTACATAGAGAGTGCACAACAAAGAACATTCCTGCGGTACCACCCGGAGTGCAAGTCCCCCGCTGATATGTCAGCAGCTAACTACGAGGAAGCAGAATTGCTTCTACTGCAGCGAGCCCAGAGAGACTCGTTCCCCGATGAATTGGCCTGTCTACAGGGAGGAAAGCCCGTCCCATCCGACAGCAGATTAATTCATCTGGCCCCCGAGAGCGACGCTCATACCCTCATCAGAGTGGGTGGTCGCCTACGCAGAGCCCCCAATCTACCGGATGACATTAAATACCCGATCGTATTGAACAGCCGACACAAGGTCACAGAGCTGATTATAAAGAAATACGATGAGGATGTACATCACGCAGGAGCAGAAAGAGTCTTCGCGGAAATCAGACGTCGTTACTGGATCCTACAAGGAAGAGAGGCGGTACGACGCTTCCAGCGAACATGTCTAGACTGCCGCAAGTGGCGCGCGCAGCCCAGCATACCAAGGATGGCTGACCTTCCTCCATGTCGCCTCCGAATCGGTGACAAGCCATTCCACTCAACGGGTATGGACTGCTTTGGCCCGCTGCACATAAAGAAAGGAAGAGGAACCGAGAAGCGGTGGGGTATTGTATTCAAATGCATGACCACCAGAGCGATACACATCGAGCTTCTCCCGACCATGAGCACAGACTCATTCCTTATGGCCTTCCGTAGATTCACACGACCGTCTACCCTATTGTCCGATCATGGGACAAACTTCAAAGGCGGCGAAAGAGAGCTGAGAGAGAGCTTCCAAGCTATGGGCCCAGAACTTAAGACCCACCTCGCTCCAGCACAGGTTGATTTCCAATTCAACCCCCCAAACGCACCCCACTTCGGTGGCACTTGGGAACGAGAAGTGCGCTCCATAAAGACAGCCCTGTACGCAGTACTTGGGGCCCAGACTGTGGCGGAAGAAGTCCTAATGACAGTCCTCACGGAGATTGAGGGAGTACTTAACTCGAAGCCCCTCGGATATGTCTCCAGTGATGTGGCGGATATCGACCCAGTTACCCCCAACACACTCCTGATGGGGCGGCTAGATCCTGCATTACCCCAGACAATGTACCGGCCTGAAGAAGCGAACGGCCGACGAATGTGGAGGTACAGCCAAGTATTAGCCGACAAGTTTTGGAACAGTTTCCTACTGCACTACCTACCGTCTCTACAGACCCGCCAGAAGTGGGTAAAGGAGAGAGACAATTTGACAGAAGGAACAGTCGTCATGATTATTGATCAATCACTGCCCAGAGCTATGTGGCCGGCCGGCCGCGTAAGCAAAGTGATCACCGGTGCCGACGGCAAGGTCCGAGCAGCTGAAGTGCTCGTCCAGGGTCGCACTTACACCCGTCCCGTGGCGAGGCTCATAGAACTGCCTCGACTCCCAGACACAATCGATGATGACCATGACCCTACAACCCTATGACTTTATGAAGTTGACTGACCCCTACAGCAAACCCTTATGTGTAAATAGACAACGCGATTAATCTGTCTCTGTTTAACTGATTAGGTCTGGGACCTATTCAGGGGGTGGCTGTTGTGAAGGGCCAGATTAAACCGAATATATATATTTATTTATATATATATATTTAATTGTATTTGTATATTCTCTAATATTCCCTGATATCCCTTGTATATTCCTTGTACAATATGCATTGAATATCCATTCTAGCCTACTGAACATCCCATAATAGTCTCCATTCTACTATTGGTCGAGACCTTGGTGCCAGGCTGCCATACCCCTCAGACCCAGTTCAAACGTACCGCTCCACATGTACGAACAAGTCCTAGTTCCGCGTAGGAATCTGGCTACCGCACCACTAATGGGACTATTTGTTCATAGTGCGTATATATACTGCGCTACTAAAGTAGGACTTTCTTTTCAGTCCAGTTTCTTACCCTCCAATAGAGTCACAGACGTAAAGCCTCCCCGCGACGCCACGTGTGGGAGTAAGGCCAAGTTCGCCTACCATCGGTATTGAGACATCGTGTATATTAATATTTGAATAGTCATATTTGGCACTATATCGTCGAGTTGGACGTAGTCTATTAAGCTAATAATAGTCTGTTAATATATAGTGCTTCGTGCGGTGAGAATACTACCGTAGTCAGTACCCCATCGTTTCGGGCAGAGAACTGGCTGCTTACCCAGGGTGGTTGACCCCATGTGAAGCTGCACCCGAGGAGCCCCAGAGCCGACGAGCGAGTGGACCTGTATACCGGATTATTCTACCGACGACAGCCCGCCTTCCCAGGCACGGATTATGCTTTGTATACTTTGATTATTCCATGGATAAAGACCCCCGACACTGCCGTGTGTTGGAACCCCCCCCCCTGGAGAGGACGCAAGGTGAGGAGACGCTCTGCAAGACGAGGTCGCTTCACGTCTCTCCCCCGTGGACCGGAGAGAGCCGGCCCACAAAGAGTCCACCTGCTTTCATCTGTGGTCCAAGGATCGCCGGCGCATTGAACGGCACTACAGTGGGTTCACCTGGGATACCCTTGGCCGGACGAGGCAGCCGGATTCTACCCCCCCCCCCCTCCTACTCCTGTCGGCTTACAAGCGACCGGATTAACCCCCCCCTTAGTGTATCCAGTCTTATAATCATTAAAGTATCATCGCTATTATTCCTTAACTATTCCAGGTCGTATATTTACCACCTGCGCCATCAGAGATTGGACATTCTCTATTGATATACCGACGAATACTCTTTGCCATAAAAGTGCATACTATTTCAATTCATAAATGTAATTAAGTGATTAAGTGCTTGCTCTACACACCATTGCTGTGTAGTAATAAACGCATACTTCGACTTCGTACATTTGTGTTGGATCCGTTTCATCTACGTGAGAGTGTTTATGATAATATATTTATGCCGTGTACTGGGTGGCCGAATATTAAGTACAAAGGTAGTGGTAGTAAGTATCATATCTAGTAATACAGTCAGGGAATTGTACCCCTCAGTTACACCCACCCTGATACAAACACAGCTCTCACCACTAGACTAAGACACCCACCCACCCTGATACAAACACAGCTCTCATCACTAGACTAAGACACCCACCCACCCTGATACAAACACAGCTCTCACCACTAGACTAAGACACCCACCCACCCTGATACAAACACAGCTCTCACCACTAGACTAAGACACCCACCCTGATACAAACACAGCTCTCACCACTAGACTAAGACACCCACCCACCCTGATACAAACACAGCTCTCATCACTAGACTAAGACACCCACCCACCCTGATACAAACACAGCTCTCACCACTAGACTAAGACACCCACCCACCCTGATACAAACACAGCTCTCACCACTAGACTAAGACACCCACCCACCCTGATACAAACACAGCTCTCACCACTAGACTAAGACACCCACCCTGATACAAACACAGCTCTTACCTCTAGACTAAGACACCCACCCTGATACAAACACAGCTCTCACCACTAGACTAAGACACCCACCCACCCTGATACAAACACAGCTCTCACCACTAGACTTAGTTAGTTGAAGGTCACAGTGTGGTTAAGGTTATGGTTAGTTTAAGGTAACAGTGTGGTTATGGTTATGGTTAGTTTAAGGTAACAGTGTGGTTAGGTTAGGGTTAAGGTTATGGTTAGTTTAATGTAACAGTGTGGTTAGGTTAGGGTTAAGTCTTGAGGTAAAGGCACTTGCCTCCCATGTGAGCGTCCTGTGTTTGTTCCCCAGCAAGGGAACTCAAAAATGACTTATACTAAATCAATCAACATCAATATATGACTTATTTTTAATATGTACACATTGTACATTTTCATAAATATGTCAATATATTACTTATGACCAGGTCTGTAGTTAGAGGGGACTGTGTAGTCCCAAACAGGAGGTCTGCTTTTAGTCAGGCAGCCTTTTCCGTGAGAGCAGCCCACACCTGGAACAGTCTGCCAATACGGCTCAGGGAGTATCAAAGATACATTTAATTTAAATCGAACTTAAAATCATGGTTGAGAGATGGTCAAGTGTGCAACAATTTGAACTGAGGGGTTGTGATGTATTGTAATGTTTTTTTTATTTTATTTTTTATCCTCTCTTTCTCCGATTTTTCTCTTTTTCTCCCCATCCCAATTTAGTCGTTATGCCAATTATTACCTGGCTAAACTGGCATATTTACAGTAAAATGTTCCTTAATATGCACTGTCTCTGTGTTTTAAACCAATAAATACAAAATACAATATGGACCTTTTTCCTGTGGTCTATAAGTACTTTATTTACATATTTTAAGCGAGACCAGACTGGGAGGGAGCACCACACGGACAACACGGCAATTAGGGTTGTTTTGTTTTTCTTTCGATCAACTCTTTTTTATTATTATTATTATTAATGTTATAGCTTGCAGGGAGGGTAGAATTTACAGTCAGTGGTTCATCAGAGTCATAATAACACAAACACACATACCACATCGTGTATGTATAATATACATAATAATTACAACATGCTCAACTTTGCTTCAAAAACCAAAGCATGTTCGTAAAACATACAATCATAGCTCAATACCCCGACACAACACCTCAGATCTGTGTCAAGCAACGTAGCGATCGGGTTGAGACGCGCTTCTAATAAACACCACTGCATTTAACACATTTAATACACAGTTAACCGTCTGTAGTGTGGTAGTGAAAGGGTTAACCTTCTGTAGTGTGGTAGTGAAAGGGTTAAGCTACATTCTGACTGCAGGCTAAAGTGTCCCAGATCGGCTGATACAGTATGTGTCAGTGTGAACAGCACACACAATTTCACGTGGAATCTGATCTTTTCAATTCAAATGTGGGCCACTTTCATAATAATATGTGTTCCTAAATCAGATACAGGTCTGATTGGTTTTAATTAGCTGGTCTCCGCTTCAGTATTCAGCTTATATACATTCAACCATACACTGTGACTTCAGTGTCCATCTTTTTGCGTCCATCTTCTTTATTGTTCATTATCTGCGCATGCGGGTCAGTTCAGGAGCGAGACCGGGTTCACACTGTAATCTGATATTGGGCCACATTTAAAAAATAATAAAGCAAAACAAATCTGATCTGAGCAATAAATCAGAATTGAGCTTGCAGTGTGAACGTAGCCTTATAGCAGACTTGGACACTGCATTTTAACGGGACAGTACACCAGCCTAACCCTCAAAAAAGGTCAGATTTGCTGTAAGCCTACAATTTCCATACATGTATTCCAAGTAGGGATGTCCGATATTATCGGCCGATATCGGCATTAAAATGTGATATCGGAAAATATCGGTATCGGTTTAAAAAAAAAAAAAATTTTTTTTTTTTTTTTTTAAATTTCTATAACCTTTATTTACCCAGGCAAGCGAGTAAGAACAAATTCTGATTTTATTTATTGTCAAAAGTATGCATAATGTTGTGTTAATTCCACAACAAGAGATATGTAGTGTTAATTACCTGAAATTATTAAATGTTTTGGGGGGGGGGAAACCCTGCATATATCGGTATCGATTGATATCGGTTGATATCGGTATCGGAAATTAAGAGTTGGACAATATCGGTATAGGTAAAAAAGCCAATATCGAGCATCCCTAATTCCAAGTATGTACTCTCCGGAGCGACTAAACCAAGAGCTTTCTCTTCATGGTCAGTCTGTAGATGATCTGGTAGCCATCGTCCCAGGCGTAGATCTGCTTCTCCTCCGGGTTGTACCTCAGGCTGGCGTGGGCTCCGTAGCGCCGGGGGAAGTACAGGAGCGGAGCCTCCTCGCTGACCGCCACGTCGTTGACGTCGAACACGCACTGGACCCGGGAGCGGCTGGCCAGGCGCGTGTTGTAGACCACGTAGACGGTGCCGCAGATCACGAAGGCCGCCTCCGCGTTCTCCCGCGGGCAACCGGTGTCCCACATCTGCTCTATGTCCAAGGTGGCGGCGTCCATCTTGGCGAGGCTGATGTGCAGCTCGTCGTCGGCCGCGGCGTACAGCGCCCAGAGGCCCTCCTCGTCCACCGCCAGGTCCACCGCGGTCTCCGGGTTCAGGCTGTAGACGGGAGCGCGGCCGTCCGCCGGGAACACTGCCACGTCGGTCACCGAGCCTTTCACCAGGTCGTATCGGACCACCTGGACGTGGGCGTCGCCGGTGCCTCGCTCGACGTAGTACAGGTAGCCGTCGTACACGGCCACGCCGACGCCGCTCCAGGGAGAAGGGAGCCTCACCGCCGGTCGGCCGCCGCCGTCGTCGACTCCGGGGGAGGCGGAGAAGTCCAGGACGGAGCTGAACTGATGGACGCTGTCGCCGTCCGTCCCGTTGAAGATGTAGACCTTGGACGACCTGGGGTCTCTGGTCCACACGCCCTTGGGGCTGCCCACACGCTTCAGGATCTTCACCGATTTGATGCTGGAGATGAGGTCTGCACAGTCTGGACAGGGGACAGTAGCAAATGGGGTCAATGTTATTGGCTGGTAATATGATATAAGCATCGACTGGAGCCAATGTTATTGGCTGGTAATATGATATAAGCATCGACTGGAGCCAATGTTATTGGCTGGTAATATGATATAAGCATCGACTGGAGCCAATGTTATTGGCTGGTAATATGATATAAGCATCGACTGGAGTCAATGTTATTGGCTGGTAATATGATAATAAGCATCGACTGGAGTCAATGTTATTGGCTGGTAATATTGATGACTTATCTGGGGCCGGCCCACTCTACCCATCAATGACATCACCGATTGGAGGGTTCTCTCTCTGATGGTAAATGGTGCATTTATATAACAGCTTTTATCCAAAGCGCTTTACAATTTGTTCCTCACATTTTCCCCATTCACTCACACATTCAGACCGACTGCAGAGGCGACCATGCAAGGTGCCAACCTGCTCATCGGGAGCAGTTCGGGGTGTCTTGCTCAAGGACACTTCGACACGCTGCCCGGGAAGAGCAGGAATCGAAGCGAGAACCTGACACTAGCTGGCGCTTTTATCCAAAGCGACTTACAAGTTCTGTACGACAAGTCAGCAGGAAGGGTACAACTCTTACAGCTGAGTAACAATGTTCATCAAACAGTGCTGAAACTTGGGTGCTGCAGTGTTGAGTGCATAGTAGTAAAGACATATTAGTATAGTAGGTAGAGTGCATGACAGTAGAGGACAGTAAGAAGTTTAGTGTATTTAAAAAAAAAATTAAAACATGTTTTAATTCATTTCAGATATTGATCGAAGAAGTGTGTTTTTAGTCGACGGCGAAAGATTGATCGGGTTTCGGCTGTCCTCCTAACTGTGGTGGGAAGTTCGTTCCACCATTGTGGACCGAGGACTGAGAATAGGCGGCTTCTCTTTGATGACCCTCCTGGGTCTGAGGCGGCCAGAAGATGTAGAGCGGAGGGGTCTTGAGGGTGTGTAGTTAGAAGATGCAGAGCGTAGGGGTCTTGAGGGTGTGTAGTTAGAAGATGCAGAGCGTAGGGGTCTTGAGGGTGTGTAGTTAGAAGATGCAGAGCGTAGGGGTCTTGAGGGTGTGTAGTTAGAAGATGTAGAGCGGAGGGGTCTTGAGGGTGTGTAGTTAGAAGATGTAGAGCGGAGGGGTCTTGAGGGTGTGTAGTTAGAAGATGCAGAGCGTAGGGGTCTTGAGGGTGTGTAGTTAGAAGATGCAGAGCCTAGGGGTCTTGAGGGTGTGTAGTTAAAAGATGCAGAGCGTAGGGGTCTTGAGGGTGTGTAGTTAGAAGATGCAGAGCGGAGGGGTCTTGAGGGTGTGTAGTTAGAAGATGCAGAGCGGAGGGGTCTTGAGGGTGTGTAGTTAGAAGATGCAGAGCGTAGAGGTCTTGAGGGTGTGTAGTTAGAAGATGCAGAGCGGAGGGGTCTTGAGGGTGTGTAGTTAGAAGATGCAGAGCGTAGGGGTCTTGAGGGTGTGTAGTTAGAAGATGCAGAGCGTAGGGGTCTTGAGGGTGTGTAGTTAGAAGATGCAGAGCATAGGGGTCTTGAGGGTGTGTAGTTAGAGGATGTAAAACGTAGGGGTCTTGAAGGTGTGTAGTTAGAAGATGTAGAGCATAGGGGTCTTGGGGGTGTGTAGTTAGAAGATGTAGAACGTAGGGGTCTTGAGGGTGTATAGTTCGAAGATGCAGAACGGAGGGGTCTTGAAGGTGTGTAGTTAGAAGATGTAGAGCATAGGGGTCTTGGGGGTGTGCTGTTAGAGACCATTGACCGGAGGTAGGTAAAAATCTTCTCACATTTTCAACCCCCTTACCAGTCGCATTAGCTTAGCATGCATGCTGTAAGCCGACCTCAAGCGTGTGCTTGACATAGGTACAGTACAGCACCTTGACTATACAGCACCTTGACGTGGGACACGTCCTGCACCCTGCAGCTCCCGTTTTCTGGGCTGTCAAAATTAAACCCAAACAAACCCCAAAACCCATCACGGGAAAATTGGACACACTGCCTTAATGAAGAGAACATGGCGCACAGATAGTGTGAAGTGTCCTTGATTCAAAAGGACTGATTTGATAAAAACGTGCAAAACCCAGCCTCTACTTTTAGCACAACTGATTAAATTACATTCCATTACATCAGATTAAAATGTATTGTCATCATACAGCTCAAGTACAGTACAACCAGCATCCAACCAGAGTGCAAATGTAACAGTAAAGTGCAATAGTAATATACAATGTACAGGTGATTAAACTGGGTATAATATATATAAATGACTACTACTGAGTAATAGTGCTAAATCAGATGTATGTGCAGAGTTGTAGTATTAATATGTACAGTGATACAGGTATAAAGACACTATGGTAGTAAGTCATACTGGCCAGCAGTGTAACTAGTAATAGTAGGTAAGGGATATGTACAGATATAGATATAGTATCTACAGATAGGTAAAAAGGATTATAATGCAGGTATGTAAAGACAGATGTGGATAGATATACGGTAAGAATAAATATATATATATATGATTGTACATGCTATAATACAGAGTTTGCAGGTGTATAAGTAGTAGAATGATTATATGCAGGTATATTCAGACAGATAAGGATATATATATATATATATATAAATATATGTGGTAAATATAAATATATAAATGTATATATACAGTATATATCAACAGTTATAAAAGGAGGATTACATGGTGCTCAGCCAGAGGTCTGAACATGCTTCAGTTATCCAGGTTATTTCAGGTCAGTCCAAACAATTAACAATGAGCAGCCACTGTATGAAGAGTGCATTTCTGTGAGCGGGAGCTCTGAGAGCCCCTGACCGCGGGGGGCAGTTTCCTGTGCCTCTCCAGAAGGAGATTGTCAGTACTGGTACAAAGGTTCAAAGATTCATATTACTTTACCAGTAATGTTTCAGTTTGCATGGCTAACAAATGCAAATATATTGTAGTCTGCCCCGTTGTTCTGACCAGGATTAGATTTACTTTTGCCCCCTTGATGCGCTCGCACTCTAGGGCTGTCACTTAACACATTCCCTGCCCTGATGAATTGAAAATGGGGGACCCTGATGTAAACAAGACGAAAGTCTTTCTCTGGTCTGCATCCCCTTAACAATTGTGTGTATTGAGCTGTACTGTATTGTACCCATTCTGCAATCTGTTAATAAAGTTTTCAATCAATCAATCAATCAATCAATGCCACGCTTATATCCATCAATGTTTGATCACTGCCACCAGTCTAAGCCTATGGAGATGTTTACCTTCTTTGCAGGGCTATAACTTTTTAAATTGTATTGCTAAATTGACATTACTATGGCCCATTCAACATCGATTATCTATCGTTCAGGATGTAGGATCGTTTTACTTTTTCATTCATAGATTCATATACGAAAATACCGTCTAGAATATAAATATGTTTTTATCGTTTTCTGCAGTAATTCCTAGAACGTGAGATATAGGCATAAACGCATATATAGATTATCAAATGCCGTTTGTTGGCGATACACGCTATATAAAAAATTTCAACTGTACATGATCCTAAATGTTATGACTTATCATGCGCGGATGAACGGGGGGGGGGGGGTCGTTTATAATTCCGTGATCGTCAGTAAATGCTTTATGTAGTATTGGTGATATATTGATCAGAGCAGTTTGCATGGATAATAATAAACAAACGCGCTGAAAATGACGTCAGCGTCCTCTTACCGTTCGACGATGAGACTGGAGGAAAAAGATCCCACTTGTTTGACTAAATCCATTTCCGGTTTGTATAATCATAATAAACGCCCAAATCGTATCGATTATTGTGTTATGGCAGCGATCGCTACACACGGACGTGTGTCTACAGTCCCGCAACAATATGCGAGTGCCGGACGCATTTGCCAGATGCACCGGAGATCTCCAGAGATCCACTTCCGGTTGCAACTCGCCGATCATCCACCAGGCGGCAGTATTGAAGCGTTGCAGAGTTGTGCAGGCTCCCACTGCATCAGACCAGGCTCCGTGAGGGAATTATGAATAACATGGCGAAAAAATGAAATATAATCTCAATAACATCGTACGCCATGGAATGGCAGAATTCGCATGAACTTGAAACACGTCGTAAGCCGTTTCCGGCGTGGGATGTGTTAACAAAAAATCTAATTCGAAATTCGTTTAAGAATTGTAACGTTTTGGCAACTTTTTTTTTACCATGGTATGTTTGGTATCATTCTTTTCACCACAGTCTAACTTATCACCTTACCGTTTTTTTTTAAATAATATTATTATTATTATAATAATATATATATATATATTTTTTTTTTTTATTCGAATCTCGTGTTTTTATGTAAATTCGAAATTAAATTCGAAATTCGGAAATAATGTGACAGCCCTAGCGCACACAGAGTCTGACGTGGACGAGACATGCGTCTATTTCCTACTTACCAACGATAATGTGGGAAGGGACCGCTGCCAGCAGCCAGAGAACTAACGGTATAGCAGAACTCAAGAACTACTAGGAATGGCTGATCTGAGTGTGTCTGACTCCCACCTAAACGGCACGTAGTATACCACGCCATACTATGTATACTGCACCTGTGTATACTGTATACTTACTAACTCATAGTACATATTCGGATTCTAGTGTTTATTGTAACCATATTTATTGTAATGTATAATACAACTGATAGGGCATACAGACCCTCATCTGCACCTTTGATTGCACTGCCTACTTGCTCATATGCGTATATTTATGCGTGGTGGAACCCGAGAGGTCAATTATGCACATTGGTCAGATCTTCACGGTTGATACAAATGTATTGTTAAAACATTGCTAATCAGGGGCGCCCCAGTGGCGAACCACATAGCGCGCTCAGCCGCGACACGGGCGACCCGGGTTCGATTCCCGAACCCGTCGTTATTTCCCGAATGTCTTCCCCCCACTCTGTCTCCCATTCCTCCTCTGTCTCTCCCTACTGGACTGCATTGCTAATCAAATACAAATGCAGGTTCATGAGTTGAACGGAGGTCTTGTTCTTTGGCTATTGAGACGTCAAGATCCTTCCCGGTTCTGTGAGCTTTGCTTCTTGGTGAATAACAAAAGGTGAGGAAGATGAGAGGTGAGGTGAGATGAAGGGTGTGAGGGGGAGGAAGAGAAGGGGGCGGGGGAGGTGTGAACAGAGATCTTAACTCTTTCAGTGCCACGCCTGGTTTTCCATTTTACCGCTTGAATGCCACCATCCGCGCCAATGTTAACGTTAATATCGCCTAATCTATGTTTTAAATTATGGCTATGTGTCTAATCTGCCCATCTCATTATCAAAGACTATTTTCCAGACAGTGCTGTGAAGGCAGATTGTTTTTTTATCGCGTCGTTGCCGTTTCAGAGCAGTTAGAAAAGCCCCCGTTTTGATATAAAAAACAGCTCATTCTGGAGCATTCTATGAAAATCGTCTTTTAGTGGAATATTCCACAACGTTGATATTCGTCGGCCTTTTTATGAATCGTTTTCAAATAAACGCTAGATGATCAATATTATACGTGCACGCACATTACGGCCGCGCGCGGATAATCGCCTCGTTGATTTCCTCTCGGAGTTTTACATTGAAACCGAAAGAAGACATTTCACAAAACAGCTTATAACTTCATCAAACTTACTCTGATTATCCTACCACTGATAACATAGAGTCCTTACCTGACATCAGATGGTATCCAACTGGTATATTCCAATTCCTGATCACCATTTGAAAAAATCGATACGTGTATGGATCCAACGCGACACAGTGGATCTCCATGATCCGCGGGGATCTGAGGCTCCAGAATGAACTCTAATAACCCCGGCTGGATCAGTGAACTGGAAAATGTGGAGTACCGGATTTTTTTCCCCATTCATTTTCATTGAGTCCATTCCAAAATCACTTATGTCATCTGGGAGACGACAGGGGGCGCTTTTTTCCACAGTGATCACCGGCGCAGCTCGGCAATACTCGGGTAGGCTCGGGTGATGCAATCATTTTTCAGATCGCAAAAAAAAATAATAATAATAATTCCGAGAAATCTCGTGAGTGGCTAGCAACCACCTATAAAAAAACACGAGAAATCTCGTGAGTGGCACTGAAAGAGTTAAGAGGAAAACCTCCACATATCGCTGGCCTAGTTGGCCACAAGCTAATGCAAAATCAACAGGGTTCCGGCTGCTGTCTGCAGAAACGTACTCTGGGTGAACAGTGGAGTAGACTTCAGTGAGCTTCACTGGTAGAGGTAAAGAGGCCGACCCGTAACCGAAAGGTCGCTGGTTCGATCCCCGGCGCCGACAGGAGGGTGTGTTCCACCTGTGAGCTGCTGACTGAAGGGTGGCTGGTGTTACATCTAAGGGTGCCCACCATCCTGCCTAAGAGCCCTTGAGCAAGGCACTGAACCCCAAAACTGCCCCCGGTGCTGCACTGCAGGCGACCCTGCGCTCTGACCTCTGTGATGAAATGCATATGTGTGGGAGACTGTGTGTAACTAGGAGGGATATGAGGACTGTGTGTTGTGTGTGTAACTAGGAGGGATATGAGGACTGTGTGTATGTGTAACTAGGAGGGATATGAGGACTGTGTGTATGTGTAACTAGGAGGGATATGAGGACTGTGTGTGTGTGTGTAACTAGGAGGGATATGAGGACTGTGTGTGTGTGTGTAAAGGACTGTGTGTGTGTGTGTAACTAGGAGGGATATGAGGACTGTGTGTTGTGTGTGTAACGGGATATGAGGACTGTGTGTGTGTGTGTGTGTGTGTGTGTGTGTGTGTGTGTGTGTGTGTGTGTGTGTGTGTGTGTGTGTGTGTGTGTGTGTGTGTGTGTGTGTGTGTGTGTGTGTGTGTGTGTGTGTGTGTGTGTGTGTGTGTGTGTGTGTGTGTGTGTGTGTGTGTGTGTGTGTGTGTGTGTGTGTGTGTGTGTGTGTGTGTGTGTAACTAGGAGGGATATGAGGAGTGTGTGTGTGTGTATGTGTAACTAGGAGGGATATGAGGACTGTGTGTATGTGTAACTAGGAGCGGATATGATGACTGTGTGTGTGTAACTAGGAGGGATATGAGGACTGTGTGTATGTGTACCTAGGAGGGATATCAGGACTGTGTGTATGTGTAACTAGGAGGGATATGAGGACTGTGTGTGTGTAACTAGGAGGGATATGAGGACTGTGTGTGTGTAACTAGGAGGGATATGAGGACTGTGTGTATGTGTACCTAGGAGGGATATCAGGACTGTGTGTATGTGTAACTAGGAGGGATATGAGGACTGTGTGTATGTGTAACTAGGAGGGATATGAGGACTGTGTGTGTATGTGTAACTAGGAGGGATATGATGACTGTGTGTGTGTAACTAGGAGGGATATGAGGACTGTGTGTATGTGTACCTAGGAGGGATATCAGGACTGTGTGTATGTGTAACTAGGAGGGATATGAGGACTGTGTGTATGTGTAACTAGGAGGGATATGAGGACTGTGTGTATGTGTAACTA
Source organism: Notolepis coatsorum (assembly GCF_963971535.1). Lineage (NCBI taxonomy): Eukaryota > Metazoa > Chordata > Actinopteri > Aulopiformes > Paralepididae > Notolepis > Notolepis coatsorum. The sequence continues at coordinate 14,825,118 of NC_140181.1, forward strand.
GGAGGGATATGAGGACTGTGTGTATGTGTAACTAGGAGGGATATGAGGACTGTGTGTATGTGTAACTAGGAGGGATATGAGGACTGTGTGTGTGTAACTAGGAGGGATATGAGGACTGTGTGTGTGTGTAACTAGGAGGGATATGAGGACTGTGTGTATGTGTAACTAGGAGGGATATGAGGACTGTGTGTGTGTAACTAGGAGGGATATGAGGACTGTGTGTATGTGTAACTAGGAGGGATATGATGACTGTGTGTGTGTAACTAGGAGGGATATGAGGACTGTGTGTATGTGTACCTAGGAGGGATATCAGGACTGTGTGTATGTGTAACTAGGAGGGATATGAGGACTGTGTGTATGTGTAACTAGGAGGGATATGAGGACTGTGTGTATGTGTAACTAGGAGGGATATGAGGACTGTGTGTATGTGTAACTAGGAGGGATATGAGGACTGTGTGTATGTGTAACTAGGAGGGATATGAGGACTGTGTGTGTGTAACTAGGAGGGATATGAGGACTGTGTGTGTGTGTAACTAGGAGGGATATGAGGACTGTGTGTATGTGTAACTAGGAGGGATATGAGGAATGTGTGTGTGTAACTAGGAGGGATATGAGGACTGTGTGTATGTGTAACTAGGAGGGATATGAGGACTGTGTGTGTGTGTGTAACTAGGAGGGATATGAGGACTGTGTGTATGTGTAACTAGGAGGGATATGAGGACTGTGTGTGTGTAACTAGGAGGGATATGAGGACTGTGTGTAACTAGGAGGGATATGCGGACTGTGTGTATGTGTAACTAGGAGGGATATGAGGACTGTGTGTATGTGTAACTAGGAGGGATATGAGGACTGTGTGTATGTGTAACTAGGAGGGATATGAGGACTGTGTGTATGTGTAACTAGGAGGGATATGAGGACTGTGTGTATGTGTAACTAGGAGGGATATGAGGACTGTGTGTATGTGTAACTAGGAGGGATATGAGGACTGTGTGTCTGTGTAACTAGGAGGAGGACTGTGTGTAACTAGGAGGGATATGAGGACTGTGTGTGTGTAACTAGGAGGGATATGAGGACTGTGTGTATGTGTAACTAGGAGGGATATGAGGACTGTGTGTATGTGTAACTAGGAGGGATATGAGGACTGTGTGTATGTGTAACTAGGAGGGATATGAGGACTGTGTGTGTAACTAGGAGGGATATGAGGACTGTGTGTCTGTGTAACTAGGAGGAGGACTGTGTGTAACTAGGAGGGATATGAGGACTGTGTGTGTGTAACTAGGAGGGATATGAGGACTGTGTGTATGTGTAACTAGGAGGAGGACTGTGTGTAACTAGGAGGGATATGAGGACTGTGTGTATGTGTAACTAGGAGGGATAGGACTGTGTGTGTGTAACTAGGAGAGATATGAGAACTGCAGATCACACACACGCTTCCAGCAGCACCTTTCTCTGCAGGTCCCTGGATCAATTGCATGATAAATACAACACAAAAGCCCCCCCCCCCTCCCCCCCCCCAGCTGCTAAAAGGCTCTCGTGTGCCCGTTGGGATGTGCACATCGGGATGCGCACATCGGGATGCGCACGGCGGGATGCGCACGGCGGGATGTGCAATTGTGCATGGCTCGGCGCGTCGCCGTGGGGCGGCCTGCAGGTTCAGCTCACGTGGAGGACAATTAACCCTCTTCCACTTCCCTTTGTTGTCGCCGTGCGTCGGTGAGAGTCTACCGCTAATGTCACAGTTTGTGTTTGTGATTTCAGTTTGTGTGACTAATCGACGAGTCACGACGAGGTGTGCCAGCTCTGATTACATTGTCTCGTAATTGCGCTCCAGGGATTGGAGTTCCAGGAAAGGAATATCCTCTAATCTGGAGCGAGGTTTTTACCCCCTTCCCCAGTGGGCTGCGGTGTTGTGTTTGGTGTCAATGGACTCCTTGTCGTCCTGAGGATCCTATGATGTCAAGGACTCTGCGTTAGAAACAGAGCCTGGCATGGCCTTCAAAGAACAGTGGTGGTGCAAGGTCAGGATGACATAAGGGCTGCTGGCATTAACGTTAACCCCCGCTGGCTGCTCCTAACACACATAACGTTAGCGGGTGTGGTATTACTTTTCTTGACCTTACCTACATTATAAATGTACTTGCTTTCTACAACTGCCTTACACTGTAATCATAGTAATAATATAATCTTAACCGGTCTGAATATACCTGCATATAATCCTTCTATATACCTACTTATATGCCTGCATATAACCCATATAACTCTCTATGATAGCATGTACAATAATGCTGTATATACCGCATATATGTTTATTATTACCGTATATATATATATATATATATATATATATATATATATATATATATATATATATATATATATATATATATATATATATATATATATATATATATATCCACATCTGTCTGTACATAATCCTTTTTATAATCCTGCATATAATCTATATACTATATCTATATCTGTACATATCCCTTACCTACTCTTACGAGTTACACTGCTGGCCAGTATAATACCATAGTGTCTTTATACTTGTATCACTGTACATATTAATACTACAACTCTGTACTACTCAGTAGTACTCATTTATATATTTTATATCCAGTTTAATCACATGTACATTGTATTTTACTATTGCACTTTGCTGTTACATTTGCACTCTGGTTGGATGCCAAACGTATTTTCGTTGTACTGTACTTTTGCTGTATGATGACAATACATTTTAATCTAATCTAATGTAATGCAATGTACAGTAATGTAATCTAAACTAAATGAGATGTACATGTCACATCCCCTCAACTGTCTGTCAACACTGACTGGATTTGATGTGTAATACTAGCAATCAAATACCAGAATATGGAACACATAACTCGATAGGCCAGATTTAGGGAATCTATAATATGAAGTTTGCTGTATTGCTGTGTATTCAGTGTATTAAAAATACATTTCCATCAAACATCCACTAGAGGTCATGAAGGGGTTAACAGTCTGTGTGTACTAGCTAAATAAATGATTCCAACACTTTTGTTGTATATCAATATTAACAACCTACCTTGGAGTCCAGAGGGCTTTGGGGGGAACAACAGCCACATTATGAATTCCAATATGTTATTTCCATATCAATATTTGTGAAACATGAGCCAGGAAGCAGAGCAGTAAGACTCACACTAAAGTCTGGAGCTGTTCCACGGCCGATGAATATTCTTTCTCGGAATATACTGTGGACCCACATAATGTGTATTCCACAGTCGTGTTCTCAGTTCTGAGGCTCTGAGAATGTACAGTCATAATATTCATGATGACACTCCCCCTGCGGGCTCTCTGTGTTATGTGCAATATATATTTCCCAACTCATCATACCTACTGACGGCGGGTATCAGCACTCAAAGTTTTAGGACGAAAGTTGCTGGTGTTCACAAAGAGTTTTCTTTTTGGACCGTCTCAGACCGCAGGAATAACGCGGTATGAATTCTTAATTTGCCCGTATAGTTCCCCTTTAAAAGACAAACCGTGTGTTCACAGACCGTAAGGAGAGTATAGCTCTTTCGATACAAATGAGGTGCGTCGAACCATTACGTCCTGAAGACACACACGACTACCCGCCACTGACTCCCGACACTCACAACACTTCGTCTGCGTCCCACTCCTCCAGCAGAAGGGGCTTCTGGAGCCTGCAGTGCACCGAAGGGGGTGATGCCAGCATATAGTGCTTATAGTGTAATGCTAAATATAACTGCGGCCTATACCCTGTGACTCTGCCAACGAGAGTGTCAGGAATGAGAATGAAGGTACTGTAAGGGGATCAAAGGCAAAGTCGTCCTGCATAGAAATTAGAGGACGCCGCCCCGCTGCTCACCGGAGACTCTCCCACGATCCTCCTCCTCATCCTCCTCCTCTTCATCCTCCTCCTCTCCCTTCTCCCCCGACTCTCCCTCCTCCTCCCACTGCTGTCCCTCCTCCTCCCCCTCGTCCTCTTCCTCCTCCCACTCCTCTCCCTTCTCCTCCTCCTCCTCTTCATCCCCCCTCCTCTCCTCCAGGTCCTATGGTCCACTATGGTCCACTATGGTCCTCTATGGTCCACTATGGTCCACTATGGTCCTCTATGGTCCTCTATGGTCCACTATGGTCCACTATGGTCCACTATGGTCCTCTATGGTCCACTATGGTCCACTATGGTCCACTATGGTCCTCTATGGTCCTCTATGGTCCACTATGGTCCACTATGGTCCTCTATGGTCCTCTATGGTCCTCTATGTTCCTCTATGGTCCACTATGGTCCTCTATGGTCCTCTATGGTCCACTATGGTCCACTATGGTCCACTATAGTCCACTATGGTCCTCTATGGTCCACTATGGTCCACTATGGTCCTCTATGGTCCTCTATGTTCCTCTATGGTCCTCTATGGACCTCTATGTTCCTCTATGGTCCACTATGGTCCTCTATGGTCCTCTATGGTCCTCTATGGTCCACTATGGTCCTCTATGTTCCTCTATGGTCCACTATGGTCCTCTATGGTCCTCTATGGACCTCTATGTTCCTCTATGGTCCTCTATGGTCCTCTATGGTCCACTATGGTCCTCTATGGTCCACTATGGTCCACTATGGTCCTCTATGGTCCACTATGGTCCTCTATGGTCCTCTATGGTCCTCTATGGTCCACTATGGTCCTCTATGGTCCACTATGGTCCTCTATGGTCCACTATGGTCCACTATGGTCCTCTATGGTCATCTATGGTCCACTATGGTCCACTATGGTCCACTATGGTCCTATATGGTCCACTATGGTCCTCTATGGTCCACTATGGTCCTCTATGGTCCACTATGGTCCACTATGGTCCTCTATGGTCCTCTATGGTCCACTATGGCCCTCTATGGTCCTCTATGGTCCTCTATGGTCCTCTATGGTTCACTATGGTCCACTATGGTCCACTATGGTCCTCTATGGTCCACTATGGTCCACTATGGTCCTCTATGGTCCACTATGGTCCACTATAGTCCTCTATGGTCCACTATGGTCCACTATAGTCCTCTATTGTCCTCTATGGTCCACTATGGTCCTCTATGGTCCACTATGTTCCTCTATGGTCCACTATGGTCCTCTATGGTCCTCTATGGTCCTCTATGGTCCTCTATGGTCCACTATGGTCCTGTATGGTCCTCTATGGTCCACTATGGTCCTCTATGGTCCACTATGTTCCTCTATGGTCCACTATGGTCCTCTATGGTCCTCTATGGTCCTCTATGGTCCACTATGTTCCTCTATGGTCCACTATGGTCCTCTATGGTCCACTATGGTCCTCTATGGTCCACTATGGTCCACTATGGTCCTCTATGGTCCTCTATGGTCCACTATGGTCCTCTATGGTCCACTATGGTCCTCTATGGTCCTCTATGGTCCTCTATGGTCCACTATGGTCCTCTATGGTCCTCTATGGTCCACTATGGTCCTCTATGGTCCACTATGGTCCTCTATGGTCCTCTATGGTCCTCTATGGTCCACTATGGGCCTCTATGGACCTCTATGGTCCACTATGGTCCTCTATGGTCCTCTATGGTCCTCTATGGTCCTCTATGGTCCACTATGGTCCACTATGGTCCACTATGGTCCTCTATGGTCCTCTATGGTCCACTATGGTCCACTATGGTCCTCTATGGTCCACTATGGTCCTCTATGGTCCTCTATGGTCCACTATGGTCCTCTATGGTCCTCTATGGTCCTCTATGGTCCACTATGGTCCTCTATGGTCCTCTATGGTCCTCTATGGTCCTCTATGGTCCTCTATGGTCCACTATGGTCCTCTATGGTCCACTATGGTCCTCTATGGTCCTCTATGGTCCACTATGGTCCTCTATGGTCCTCTATGGTCCACTATGGTCCACTATGGTCCTCTATGGTCCTCTATGGTCCACTATGGTCCTCTATGGTCCTCTATGGTCCACTATGGTCCTCTATGGTCCTCTATGGTCCACTATGGTCCACTATGGACCTCTATGGTCCTCTATGGTCCACTATGGTCCTCTATGGTCCGCTATAGTCCTCTATGGTCCACTATGGTCCTCTATGGTCCACTATGGTCCACTATGGTCCACTATGGTCCTCTATGGTCCTCTATGGTCCACTATGGTCCACTATGGTCCTCTATGGTCCACTATGGTCCACTATGGTCCACTATGGTCCACTATGGTCCTCTATGGTCCACTATGGTCCTCTATGGTCCTCTATGGTCCACTATGGTCCTCTATGGTCCTCTATGGTCCTCTATGGTCCTCTATGGTCCTCTATGGTCCACTATGGTCCTCTATGGTCCGCTATGGTCCTCTATGGTCCACTATGGTCCTCTATGGTCCACTATGGTCCACTATGGTCCACTATGGTCCTCTATGGTCCACTATGGTCCTCTATGGTCCTCTATGGTCCTCTATGGTCCACTATGGTCCTCTATGGTCCACTATGGTCCACTATGGTCCTCTATGGTCCTCTATGGTCCTCTATGGTCCTCTATGGTCCACTATGGTCCTCTATGGTCCACTATGGTCCTCTATGGTCCTCTATGGTCCACTATGGTCCTCTATGGTCCTCTATGGTCCACTATGGTCCACTATGGTCCTCTATGGTCCACTATGGTCCTCTATGGTCCTCTATGGTCCTCTATTGTCCTCTATGGTCCACTATGGTCCACTATGGTCCTCTATGGTCCACTATGGCCCTCTATGGTCCTCTATGGTCCACTATGGTCCACTATGGTCCTCTATGGTCCACTATGGTCCTCTATGGTCCTCTATGGTCCACTATAGTCCACTATGGTCCTCTATGGTCCACTATGGTCCTCTATGGTCCACTATGGTCCTCTATGGTCCTCTATGGTCCACTATGGTCCACTATGGTCCTCTATGGTCCTCTATGGTCCTCTATGGTCCACTATGTTCCACTATGGTCCTCTATGGTCCTCTATGGTCCTCTATGGTCCACTATGTTCCACTATGGTCCTCTATGTTCCACTATGGTCCTCTATGGTCCACTATGGTCCTCTATGGTCCACTATGGTCCTCTATGGTCCTCTATGGTCCACTATGTTCCATTATGGTCCTCTATGGTCCTCTATGGTCCTCTATGGTCCTCTATGGTCCTATATGGTCCACCATGGTCCTCTATGGTCCTCTATGGTCCACTATGTTCCATTATGGTCCTCTATGGTCCTCTATGGTCCTCTATGGTCCTCTATGGTCCTATATGGTCCACTATGGTCCTCTATGGTCCTCTATGGTCCACTATGTTCCACTATGGTCCTCTATGGTCCTCTATGGTCCACTATGGTCCTCTATGGTCCTCTATGGTCCTCTATGGTCCACTATGGTCCTCTATGGTCCACTATGGTCCACTATAGTCCACTATGGTCCTCTATGGTCCACTATGGTCATCTATGGTCCACTATGGTCCACTATGGTCCTCTATGGTCCACTATGGTCCACTATGGTCCACTATGGTCCTCTATGGTCCACTATGGTCCTCTATGGTCCTCTATGGTCCACTATGGTCCTCTATGGTCCTCTATGGTCCACTATGGTCCTCTATGGTCATCTATGGTCCACTATGGTCCACTATGGTCCTCTATGGTCCACTATGGTCCACTATGGTCCACTATGGTCCACTATAGTCCACTATGGTCCACTATGGTCCTCTATGGTCCACTATGGTCCACTATGGTCCTCTATGGTCCACTATGGTCCACTATGGTCCTCTATGGTCCTCTATGGTCCACTATGGTCATATATGGTCCACTATGGTCCTATATGGTCCTCTATGGTCCTCTATGGTCCACTATGGTCATCTATGGTCCACTATGGTCCTCTATGGTCCTCTATGGTCCACTATGGTCATCTATGGTCCACTATGGCCCTTTATGGTCATCTATGGTCCACTATGGTCCTCTATGGTCCACTATGGTCCTCTATGGTCCACTATGGTCCTCTATGGTCCTCTATGGTCCACTATGGTCCACTATGGTCCTCTATGGTCCACTATGGCCCTCTATGGTCCTCTATGGTCCACTATGGTCCACTATGGTCCTCTATGGTCCACTATGGTCCTCTATGGTCCTCTATGGTCCACTATAGTCCACTATGGTCCTCTATGGTCCACTATGGTCCTCTATGGTCCACTATGGTCCTCTATGGTCCTCTATGGTCCACTATGGTCCACTATGGTCCTCTATGGTCCTCTATGGTCCTCTATGGTCCACTATGTTCCACTATGGTCCTCTATGGTCCTCTATGGTCCTCTATGGTCCACTATGTTCCACTATGGTCCTCTATGTTCCACTATGGTCCTCTATGGTCCACTATGGTCCTCTATGGTCCACTATGGTCCTCTATGGTCCTCTATGGTCCACTATGTTCCATTATGGTCCTCTATGGTCCTCTATGGTCCTCTATGGTCCTATATGGTCCACTATGGTCCTCTATGGTCCTCTATGGTCCACTATGTTCCACTATGGTCCTCTATGGTCCTCTATGGTCCACTATGGTCCTCTATGGTCCTCTATGGTCCTCTATGGTCCACTATGGTCCTCTATGGTCCACTATGGTCCACTATAGTCCACTATGGTCCTCTATGGTCCACTATGGTCATCTATGGTCCACTATGGTCCACTATGGTCCTCTATGGTCCACTATGGTCCACTATGGTCCACTATGGTCCTCTATGGTCCACTATGGTCCTCTATGGTCCTCTATGGTCCACTATGGTCCGCTATGGTCCTCTATGGTCCACTATGGTCCTCTATGGTCATCTATGGTCCACTATGGTCCACTATGGTCCTCTATGGTCCACTATGGTCCACTATGGTCCACTATGGTCCACTATAGTCCACTATGGTCCACTATGGTCCTCTATGGTCCACTATGGTCCACTATGGTCCTCTATGGTCCACTATGGTCCACTATGGTCCTCTATGGTCCTCTATGGTCCACTATGGTCATATATGGTCTACTATGGTCCTCTATGGTCCTCTATGGTCCTCTATGGTCCACTATGGTCATCTATGGTCCACTATGGTCCTCTATGGTCCTCTATGGTCCACTATGGTCATCTATGGTCCACTATGGTCCTTTATGGTCATCTATGGTCCACTATGGTCCACTATGGTCCTCTATGGTCCACTATGGTCCACTATGGTCCACTATGGTCCTCTATGGTCCACTATAGTCCACTATGGTCCTCTATGGTCCACTATAGTCCACTATGGTCCACTATGGTCCACTATGGTCCTCTATGGTCCACTTTAGTCCACTATGGTCCACTATGGTCCTCTATGGTCCACTATGGTCCACTATGGTCCTCTATGGTCCACTATGGTCCACTATGGTCCACTATGGTCCACTATGGTCCACTATGGTCCTCTATGGTCCACTATGGTCCACTATGGTCCACTATGGTCCTCTATGGTCCACTATGGTCCTCTATGGTCCACTATGGTCCACTATGGTCCTATATGGTCCACTATGGTCCTCTATGGTCCTCTATGGTCCACTATGTTCCATTATGGTCCTCTATGGTCCTCTATGGTCCTCTATGGTCCTCTATGGTCCTATATGGTCCACTATGGTCCTCTATGGTCCTCTATGGTCCACTATGTTCCACTATGGTCCTCTATGGTCCTCTATGGTCCACTATGGTCCTCTATGGTCCTCTATGGTCCTCTATGGTCCACTATGGTCCTCTATGGTCCACTATGGTCCACTATAGTCCACTATGGTCCTCTATGGTCCACTATGGTCATCTATGGTCCACTATGGTCCACTATGGTCCTCTATGGTCCACTATGGTCCACTATGGTCCACTATGGTCCTCTATGGTCCACTATGGTCCTCTATGGTCCTCTATGGTCCACTATGGTCCTCTATGGTCCTCTATGGTCCACTATGGTCCTCTATGGTCATCTATGGTCCACTATGGTCCACTATGGTCCTCTATGGTCCACTATGGTCCACTATGGTCCACTATGGTCCACTATAGTCCACTATGGTCCACTATGGTCCTCTATGGTCCACTATGGTCCACTATGGTCCTCTATGGTCCACTATGGTCCACTATGGTCCTCTATGGTCCTCTATGGTCCACTATGGTCATATATGGTCCACTATGGTCCTATATGGTCCTCTATGGTCCTCTATGGTCCACTATGGTCATCTATGGTCCACTATGGTCCTCTATGGTCCTCTATGGTCCACTATGGTCATCTATGGTCCACTATGGTCCTTTATGGTCATCTATGGTCCACTATGGTCCTCTATGGTCCACTATGGTCCTCTATGGTCCACTATGGTCCTCTATGGTCCTCTATGGTCCACTATGGTCCACTATGGTCCTCTATGGTCCACTATGGCCCTCTATGGTCCTCTATGGTCCACTATGGTCCACTATGGTCCTCTATGGTCCACTATGGTCCTCTATGGTCCTCTATGGTCCACTATAGTCCACTATGGTCCTCTATGGTCCACTATGGTCCTCTATGGTCCACTATGGTCCTCTATGGTCCTCTATGGTCCACTATGGTCCACTATGGTCCTCTATGGTCCTCTATGGTCCTCTATGGTCCACTATGTTCCACTATGGTCCTCTATGGTCCTCTATGGTCCTCTATGGTCCACTATGTTCCACTATGGTCCTCTATGTTCCACTATGGTCCTCTATGGTCCACTATGGTCCTCTATGGTCCACTATGGTCCTCTATGGTCCTCTATGGTCCACTATGTTCCATTATGGTCCTCTATGGTCCTCTATGGTCCTCTATGGTCCTATATGGTCCACTATGGTCCTCTATGGTCCTCTATGGTCCACTATGTTCCACTATGGTCCTCTATGGTCCTCTATGGTCCACTATGGTCCTCTATGGTCCTCTATGGTCCTCTATGGTCCACTATGGTCCTCTATGGTCCACTATGGTCCACTATAGTCCACTATGGTCCTCTATGGTCCACTATGGTCATCTATGGTCCACTATGGTCCACTATGGTCCTCTATGGTCCACTATGGTCCACTATGGTCCACTATGGTCCTCTATGGTCCACTATGGTCCTCTATGGTCCTCTATGGTCCACTATGGTCCTCTATGGTCCTCTATGGTCCACTATGGTCCTCTATGGTCATCTATGGTCCACTATGGTCCACTATGGTCCTCTATGGTCCACTATGGTCCACTATGGTCCACTATGGTCCACTATAGTCCACTATGGTCCACTATGGTCCTCTATGGTCCACTATGGTCCACTATGGTCCTCTATGGTCCACTATGGTCCACTATGGTCCTCTATGGTCCTCTATGGTCCACTATGGTCATATATGGTCCACTATGGTCCTCTATGGTCCTCTATGGTCCTCTATGGTCCACTATGGTCATCTATGGTCCACTATGGTCCTCTATGGTCCTCTATGGTCCACTATGGTCATCTATGGTCCACTATGGTCCTTTATGGTCATCTATGGTCCACTATGGTCCACTATGGTCCTCTATGGTCCACTATGGTCCACTATGGTCCACTATGGTCCTCTATGGTCCACTATAGTCCACTATGGTCCTCTATGGTCCACTATAGTCCACTATGGTCCACTATGGTCCACTATGGTCCTCTATGGTCCACTATAGTCCACTATGGTCCACTATGGTCCTCTATGGTCCACTATGGTCCACTATGGTCCTCTATGGTCCACTATGGTCCACTATGGTCCACTATGGTCCACTATGGTCCACTATGGTCCTCTATGGTCCACTATGGTCCACTATGGTCCACTATGGTCCTCTATGGTCCACTATGGTCCTCTATGGTCCACTATGGTCCACTATGGTCCTCTATGGTCCACTATGGTCCACTATGGTCCTCTATGGTCCACTATGGTCCACTATGGTCCTCTATGGTCCACTATGGTCCACTATGGTCCTCTATGGTCCACTATGGTCCACTATGGTCCTCTATGGTCCACTATGGTCCACTATGGTCCTCTATGGTCCACTATGGTCCACTATGGTCCACTATAGTCCACTATGGTCCACTATGGTCCACTATGGTCCTCTATGGTCCTCTATGGTCGTCTATGGTCCTCTATGGTCCTCTATGGTCCGCTCCACACAGAGGGCTCCCAGGCAGGACACTTTCAGTCTAGTCTACTAATAGTCAGAGGCCAATTAGGCCAACTGACCGTTTTATTGACATGTCTGTACAGTTGCGTGTTCCACAGTGTTGTTCTTGTCCAAATTAATGCATGTGCACAGAGAGGGATATCTAATTGGAGCATATTTGTGAAAATGTCAGAGATGCACAAACAAAACACACAG
>NC_140181.1:14837665-14842665 GCF_963971535.1 Notolepis coatsorum
AGAGAGAGGAGAGAGAGAGTGTGAGAGAGGGAGAGAGGAGAGAGAGAGAGAGAGAGGAGAGAGGGAGAGAGAGAGAGAGAGAGAGAGAGAGAGAGAGAGAGAGAGAGAGAGAGAGAGAGAGAGAGAGAGAGAGAGAGAGAGAGAGAGAGAGTGAGAGAGAGAGGAGATGATGAGGGAGGAGGGAAAGAGAGAGACAGAGAGAGGGGAAGAGGGGGAGGATATATAGAGAGAGGGGGGGTGCATGAGAGAAGGAAGAGAGAGAGAGAGAGAGAGAGAGAGAGAGAGAGAGAGAGAGAGAGAGAGAGAGAGAGAGAGAGAGAGAGAGAGAGAGAGAGAGAGAGAGAGAGAGAGAGAGAAAGAGAGAGAGAGAGAGAGAGAGAGAGAGAGAAGAGAGAGAGAGAGAGAGAGAGAGGAGAGAGAGAGAGATAGAGAGAGAGAGGAGAGAGAGAGGAGAGAGAGAGAGAGAGAGAGAGGGGGGGGGTAGAGAGAGGGGGGAGAGAGCTAAAGCAGCATATGCATTGACTGATATTCTCCACCCTTTGGGGTCATGGTAAATATGATGAGTTGGCCAGAGATTGTATTAATTGGATTGCTTTAGTCGAGACTTTACAGTCACATATAAAGGGAAGCAAACCTTGCGGGCAGGAACTCAGCATAAAAAAAGATTATTCTGAACCGCATTGTGTTGTTCCTCATGAACAGTGTTCTCATGTCAATCGCCGGCTCGCCCCCCATCATGCCTGTCCGCGCCACAGTCATCATCACTGAGGTGGAAGTGCGCAAGGAGTTCCAGCGCATTAACGTCAGGAAAGCAGCCGGCCCGCGTGGAATTCCAGGCCGAGTGCTCCGGGCATGCGCAACAGAGCTAGCAGGGGTTTGTTCACCAAGATATTCAACCTCTCCCTCAGCACATGCAAAGTTCCAGCCTGCTTTAAATCCGCCACCATCATCCCAGTGCCCAAGAAAAGCACGGTCACTTGTTTGAACGACTGGCGACCCCGTTGCTCTCACTCCCATAGTGAGCAAAAGCCTAGAGAGGATTGTGAAAAAGTCCATCCTCAAAGAGATCCCACCCGCCCTAGACCCCCACCAATTTGCCTACCGACAAAACCATTCCACAGACGACGCAATAAACACTGCCCTCCACCACGCCCTCATGCACCTGGACAAACCCAACACCTATATGTGAGAAGCTGTTCATAGACTTCAGTTCAGCTTTCAACACCATAGTCCCCTCCATACTGGACACCAAGCTCAGAGACCTGGCCTCAACCCCAACCTGTGCAGCAGCTGGATCCTGGACTTCCTGTCGGATCGGCGCCAGGTGGTGAGGATGGGCTCCAACATTGGCTTGATCACCAACGGCGATGAGACGGCCTACAGGTTGTAAACCTGGAAAAGTGGTGCCAGGAAAACATCCTCACTCTCAACGTCGACAAGACCAAGGAGCTGATCATCGACTACAGGCGGGGGGGAGGAGAGGGACACGACCCCATCACATCAACGGGGTCGCAGTGGAGAGGGTCGCCATCTTCAAGTTCCTCTGGGTCCACATCAACGAGAAGCTGGACTGGGCAGAGCACACTGGCCACGTGGTGAAGAAGGCCCGACAACGCCTCTACCACCTCAGTCGACTTAAACAAAATTGGCATGGGGCCACAGGTCCTCAGGGCCTTCTACAGAGGCACCACGGAGAGCGTACTGACAGGATGCACCACCGCATTGGTTTGGTAATGCCAACCAAAGCGACCGCAGAGCACTGGAGAGAGTAGTGCGAACGGCCGAGAAGACCTGTGGAAGCAAGCTACGCACCATAGTCAGTATCTTCACGAGTGGTGCGTCAGCGAGGCACGCAGGATTCTGAAGGACCCCAGCCACCCCAACCATAAACTGTTCAAGCTCCTGCCGTCTGGGAGAGTCTCAGATCCACCTCCAAAAGAACTTTGAACAGCTACTTCACCGGGCCAACAGGCTACTGATTGAGAGACTCTGAACCATCATGGTCACCTACAAAAATGTCTTGTTAAAGTAATATTGTATAGTATAGGATTATTTTAAGTATATTTGTTGTATTGCAATATTGTATTGGCCCCGCAGGGGACAGTCCTCTCTCCCTTCCTCTTCACTGTCTACACCAACGACTTCCACTTATCGGTTAGAGTCCTGCCACCTTCAGAAGTTTTCTGATGACTCTGCGATAGTGGGATGTATAAAGGACGGTGACGAGAGGGAATGCCGGGAACTGGTAGTGGACTTTGTCACATGGTGCGATAAAAACCACCTGCAGCTAAATGTGGCGAAGACCAAGGAACTGGTTGTGGAGCTGGGGAGGAGGAGGAGTGCACCTGTGACCCCCGTTTCCATCAGGGGAGTTGATGTGGACATGGTTGAGGTGTACAAATACCTCGGTGTGCACATCGACAACAAACTGAACGGGTCAAAACATGCAGAAGCACTATACAAGAAGGGCCAGAGCCGACTCTACTTCCTCAGAAGGCTGAGATCCTTCAATGTCTGTACAAGGATGTTGAGGATGTTCTATGAGTCGGTGGTGGCGGGCGCCTTCTTGTACGCTGTGACCTGCTGGGGCAGTGGACTGAGAGCAGTGGACACAACCAGGCTGGATAAGCGGGTCAGGAAGGCCAGCAGCGTGGTTGGGTGGAGCTGGACTCTCTAGCGAGGGTGGCGGAGAGGAGGAGCCTCGCTAAGCTCCAGGCCATCAGGGAAAACCCCACCCACCCACTATACACAGACTTGGCTGACAGGAGGAGCATGTTCAGTGCTAGGCTCACACTACCCAAATGCAGCACTGAACGGCACAGGAAGTCCTTCATTCCAACAGCCATCAGACTATATAATGCATCACTGTGCCTCACTGCATCACTGAGCACAGAGCGGCAGCTCAATAGTGGCAGAAGCCGCGACTAGCGGCCTCCAGGCTCCACAACAGGGGCAGCGACGGCTGCCAGACATTGATCTAGAACTTATAGGACCCAAGGAGGACAATACACTACCTGAAGCATACTGCACCTTGTGACACTGTGAATACTGGAATACATATTTCATTTAGTTAGATTTAAATTATAATTATATTGACCAAATTGTTTACACTGCTTCCCCCATGCTCAGTATATTCTTACTGTATTTATTTCTGTATATTTTATTTCATTTCATTTTATTCTATTTTACTCTACTTGATTTGATTTGTGTTATTATTCTAATTTGTGACCTGTCCTGTCTAAATGTTTAAATGTTGAGCGATTTGCAGTGTCAAATTTCCCACAGGATAATAAAAGTATTTCTATTCTATTCTATTTGTATGTATATAATGTATTTTATGTATATAATGTATATTATTTATTTAATGTATGCACACTACTACGGTTGAGTAGCCTAGGAAAACAAGAATCTCACGTTTTGAGAATGTATATACATTCTAAAAAGCTGTGACAAATTTGACAATAAACCTATCTATATATATATATATATATATATATATATATATATATATATATATATATATATATATATATATATATATATATATATATATATATATATATATATATATATATATATATATATATATATATCTATCATACTCTTACAGTGTAGTCCAAGAGCGGAGGTTTGGTTTAAACTCTTACAGTGTAGTCCAAGAGCGGAGGTTTGGTTTAAACTCTTACAGTGTAGTCCAAGGGCAGAGGTTTGGTTTAAACTCTTACAGTGTAGTCCAAGGGCAGAGGTTTGATTTAAACTCTTACAGTGTAGTCCAAGAGCGGAGGTTTGATTTAAACTCTTACAGTGTAGTCCAAGGGTGGAGGTTTGATTTAAACTCTTACAATGTAGTCCAAGAGCGGAGGTTTGATTTAAACTCTTACAGTGTAGTCCAAGGGCAGAGGTTTGATTTAAACTCTTACAGTGTAGTCCAAGAGCGGAGGTTTGATTTAAACTCTTACAGTGTAGTCCTAGAGCGGAGGTTTGGTTCCAACATGGGGGGGACACTTTAAGCTGGGGGTTTGAGCGTCAAACACTTCATTTCCTGCATTCTGGTGAACTTTTCTGCACCAATGTGTGCCTTTTCTGCATCAATTTATGGTGGAAATGTCTTTATTTATGTAAAGGAAAAGACAACAACCAGGTACCCGCTGACACAAATATAATGGAATATAATGCAGTGAGACTCTCAGGCGTTCTGTGTTGCTTTCAAAAAGCTATCCTCCTGTATTGCTTCTGCACATTCCAAACATATCACACATGTTTTGGGTTGTTTTCCTTCAGAATCATGTACATATCAACAACAAATATTGACAGTCACAGGAAATCCCATCTTTAAAGATTAGGCTACTCTTACAGGTCTCATATTGTAAGACGGCTATACTGGAGAGAAAACAATATTCTGTTGAACTATACATAGGACCAGTGTGTCTCATAATGTAAGACAGTTACTAGAGAGAAGACAATAGGTGTCTGTTGAACTATACATAGGAGAACCAGTGTGTTTCATAATGTAAGACAGTTACTAGAGAGAAAAAGAGGTTTGTCTTTCATATTAGCTATATTTTTTGAGGGGGACTAATTTACCTCTTCTCAATATTGAGACGGAGATCTGTGCACAACTGAACATGTCTCTGCTCCCGTCTCTCTCCCTCAGTTACACAATCTGATTTCAGATGTAAGATGGGTGCATGCGGCTAAATCACAGTGTAAACACCCCATGCGAGAAAACAAGAAACTTCTACCTGTAATATGAAAAAATGACATCAGCTGCGACCCGCGAATGAAACTAAATTGCTTGCACAGCTGTTTGTGTAACACAGGAGGGTCGGCTGGCCCCAGATACAAACACGGACTACAGTAAAAACCAGACAGGAGCCTTCCTGTGTTCTCTGTTCCCCCACTGCAGTAAATCACGAGGCGCAAAACCACACTGTCCGTAGTGTTTCTGTGGTAAAAAAAACCCACAGGAATCATTCATTCAGGCTTTATTTATTCTACAA
>NC_140181.1:14847665-14877665 GCF_963971535.1 Notolepis coatsorum
TAATCTTCCATAGTGTCGCTTTAAACATCCCCTCCAGATGTAATCTTCCATAGTGTAGCTTTAAACATCCCCTCCAGATGTAATCTTCCATAGTGTCGCTTTAAACATCCCCTCCAGATGTAATCTTCCATAGTGTAGCTTTAAACATCCCCTCCAGATGTAATCTTCCATACTGTAGCTTTAAACATCCCCTCCAGATGTAATCTTCCATACTGTAGCTTTAAACATCCCCTCCAGGTGTAATCTTCCATACTGTAGCTTTAAACATCCCCTCCAGATGTAATCTTCCATAGTGTCGCTTTAAACATCCCCTCCAGATGTAATCTTCCATAGTGTCGCTTTAAACATCCCCTCCAGGTGTAATCTTCCATAGTGTCGCTTTAAACATCCCCTCCAGATGTAATCTTCCATAGTGTCGCTTTAAACATCCCCTCCAGATGTAATCTTCCATAGTGTAGCTTTAAACATCCCCTCCAGATGTAATCTTCCATACTGTAGCTTTAAACATCCCCTCCAGATGTAATCTTCCATACTGTAGCTTTAAACATCCCCTCCAGGTGTAATCTTCCATACTGTAGCTTTAAACATCCCCTCCAGATGTAATCTTCCATAGTGTCGCTTTAAACATCCCCTCCAGATGTAATCTTCCATAGTGTCGCTTTAAACATCCCCTCCAGGTGTAATCTTCCATACTGTAGCTTTAAACATCCCCTCCAGATGTAATCTTCCATAGTGTCGCTTTAAACATCCCCTCCAGATGTAATCTTCCATAGTGTCGCTTTAAACATCCCCTCCAGATGTAATCTTCCATAGTGTAGCTTTAAACATCCCCTCCAGATGTAATCTTCCATAGTGTCGCTTTAAACATCCCCTCCAGATGTAATCTTCCATAGTGTAGCTTTAAACATCCCCTCCAGATGTAATCTTCCATACTGTAGCTTTAAACATCCCCTCCAGATGTAATCTTCCATAGTGTCGCTTTAAACATCCCCTCCAGATGTAATCTTCCATAGTGTCGCTTTAAACATCCCCTCCAGATGTAATCTTCCATAGTGTCGCTTTAAACATCCCCTCCAGATGTAATCTTCCATAGTGTCGCTTTAAACATCCCCTCCAGGTGTAATCTTCCATAGTGTCGCTTTAAACATCCCCTCCAGATGTAATCTTCCATAGTGTCGCTTTAAACATCCCCTCCAGATGTAATCTTCCATAGTGTCGCTTTAAACATCCCCTCCAGATGTAATCTTCCATAGTGTCGCTTTAAACATCCCCTCCAGATGTAATCTTCCATAGTGTCGCTTTAAACATCCCCTCCAGATGTAATCTCCCATACTGTAGCTTTAAACATCCCCTCCAGATGTAATCTTCCATAGTGTCGCTTTAAACATCCCCTCCAGGTGTAATCTTCCATAGTGTCGCTTTAAACATCCCCTCCAGGTGTAATCTTCCATAGTGTCGCTTTAAACATCCCCTCCATATGTATTTTAAACCCTTAGAAATATTTCTATATTGAATAACAAATTGTATAAATATGTATTTTTTTCACCTTATTGTTCAGATAGGCAGTCTATGTAGAGAGGGACCTCCACACCAGTCTATGTAGAGAGGGACCTCCACACCAGTCTATGTAGAGAGGGACCTCCACACCAGTCTGTGTAGAGAGGGACCTCCACACCAGTCTGTGTAGAGAGGGACCTCCACACCAGTCTGTGTAGAGAGGGACCTCCACACCAGTCTATGTAGAGAGGGACCTCCACACCAGTCTATGTAGAGAGGGACCTCCACACCAGTCTGTGTAGAGAGGGACCTCCACACCAGTCTGTGTAGAGAGGGACCTCCACACCAGTCTGTGTAGAGAGGGACCTCCACACCAGTCTATGTAGAGAGGGACTTCCACACCAGTCTATGTAGAGAGGGACCTCCACACCAGTCTGTGTAGAGAGGGACCTCCACACCAGTCTATGTAGAGAGGGACCTCCACACCAGTCTGTGTAGAGAGGGACCTCCACACCAGTCTGTGTAGAGAGGGACCTCCACACCAGTCTGTGTAGAGAGGGACCTCCACACCAGTCTGTGTAGAGAGGGACTTCCACACCAGTCTGTGTAGAGAGGGACCTCCACACCAGTCTGTGTAGAGAGGGACCTCCACACCAGTCTATGTAGAGAGGGACCTCCACACCAGTCTATGTAGAGAGGGACTTTCACACCAGTCTATGTAGAGAGGGACTTCCACACCAGTCTATGTAGAGAGAGACTTCCACACCAGTCTATGTAGAGAGGGACCTCCACACCAGTCTGTGTAGAGAGAGACTTCCACACCAGTCTATGTAGAGAGGGACTTCCACACCAGTCTGTGTAGAGAGGGACCTCCACACCAGTCTATGTAGAGAGGGACCTCCACACCAGTCTCTGTAGAGAGGGACCTCCACACCAGTCTATGTAGAGAGGGACCTCCACACCAGTCTCTGTAGAGAGAGACTTCCACACCAGTCTATGTAGAGAGAGACTTCCACACCAGTCTATGTAGAGAGGGACCTCCACACCAGTCTCTGTAGAGAGAGACTTCCACACCAGTCTATGTAGAGAGGGACTTCCACACCAGTCTGTGTAGAGAGGGACCTCCACACCAGTCTATGTAGAGAGGGACCTCCACACCAGTCTCTGTAGAGAGAGACTTCCACACCAGTCTATGTAGAGAGAGACTTCCACACCAGTCTATGTAGAGAGGGACCTCCACACCAGTCTCTGTAGAGAGGGACTTCCACACCAGTCTATGTAGAGAGGGACCTCCACACCAGTCTCTGTAGAGAGAGACTTCCACACCAGTCTATGTAGAGAGGGACTTTCACACCAGCCTCCGGGATACAAGATTCCGTTTTTATGCATTAGTTGACTTGGCAGCACTGTCTGTTGGTTTAGGAATTTGTTTATTTTCTTTATTTTGTTCTCCGCTGAGCTGTAGACTAGGCAGGGCCGCCTCAGGGGGTGTGCGAGCAGTGCGGTCGCACAGGGCCTCGCGGGAAGGGGGGCCTCGCAAAAAAAAAAAAAAAAAAATTTTATTCTTTTTTTTATTATTATTGTTATTTTTTTTTTTTTTTTTTTTTTTTGCGAGGCCCCCCTTCCCGCGAGGCCCTTTTTCATCACAGACCTAAAATCTAGTTTTGCTTATATGCTTATATATTTCACATTAGACACGTTTGTAGAATGACTTGTTCCTGGGTCTGCACCTGGGTCACTATTGGAGCTCTGGTGCTCTGCAGCAGGCATTGGTTTCAATGAGGGGAGGGGTTACAGGTAAGGTAGCGTCTGACTATTCCGCGTGTGCAGCATTGGAGTTTATGCCAGCCAAGGTGAAGAGGACATCGTTCGGCAGATGGACTGAAGATGAAAGTTGTTGCATGTTAGACAGTTCAGTCAGGCTAGCCATCCCGGCTAAAGACAGGGACAGCTAGTTAGCTTTAGCTACGTTATAATATTGAGTGCTAACGTGTGGTTCAGTTGGGATAGCCATGATGATGTCGGCTAGTAGCTAGCTTAGCTAACGGCTAACTAGCGTTAGCTAACCTATCCAGAGGAGCGAGGCGAGGCGAGTGGATGTCTTTTCAAAAGAAGGAGAAGAGAACTTGTGAGCAGATAAATCTGTTAGGCAGCAATACGCCGAAAGGTGTCCAGTCTGCCGGAAAGTACTCGAAGAAGAAGAAGAAGAAGAAATTACACCGTGGGCCATGTCTCCTTCCAACTTTACCATTGGCGCCGGCCGCGCCGCATTCATTGATACTGCGTTATGGTGAGTCAACCTATGATTATATACCCGCCGTGGACCTGACCTATCTATCTTTCTCTCTCTCTGGAGCCAAACTGGTCGACTAGCTAATATATAGTACTACTAGTAGCTAACTGTGTGTGCCTGGTGAGAGCACCTGGCTGTATGTAGACAGTAGCCGCATAGCTTGTTAGCTGTTAGCTAACGCAGAAGCATGCTATGCGGCTACTACATACAGCCAGGTGCCTGATTGAGCTAACTGTTAGCCAGTTAGCTGTTTAGCGTCAGCTGGGAACGTTCGTTTGATGCTATCAGTTAGCCTTGAGAATAGCAGGCCCTGGCACTCTGACTACGACATCATCTTTGACAGAAGATGTAGTCGGGCCTGCACCATGACAAGGCTCTGGCCATAGCTTTGTCCCGACAGCGAGAGGCCTTTCGTCAACGTGGAGACCTGTGTTGCGGCCTTTCGCCCTGCGTTCCTCGTGCAGGTAACGTAAGATTAATGAAAATGTCATGACATTACCCCACTCTTCCTTCCTTCCCCTCCCGAATGTTTTGTTAATAACGATGTTTTTTTCCAGGCAAAACATATGCTACTTCACAACATTTGGAGATACGACATGTGCTGTGTGTGAATGGTCGTTTGTGTAGCTTGGGTAGCGTTGGGCCGTTGGCCAAAGCTGTGTGTCACGTGGCCTGGTGTCACAGTACCTGGCTAGCCTATTTAGCTGATGTCGGCCATTGGCTCCTTGCTGCTTTGGTTTCTCTGTTGACCCTCTTCTTGTTGGATTTAAGTGTTGATCTTTGTCCTTTTGAATCTCTCATACATGCTATAGTCTCTCTCTAACACACACACACATGACAAACACACATGTTCTCTCTCTCTCTCTCTCTCTCTTTCTAACACACACAGTCTGCCTATGGCGGCCTTTCTCGATGGCTAGGCTGTGCTCAAGGATCTTCAGTCACAGTGCTCAGGTATTCTGCCACTGTGTACTCTCTGTTTAGGGCCAAATAGCATTTCAATTTCTTTCCAATGTGTCTCTCTCTCTCTCTCTCTCTCTCTCTCTCTGTACACTGTATATTGACTGTAGAACGGGAGCTCTCTCTCGCTCTCTCTTTTGCTATATGTTGACTGTATCATGCCCCGCCTCGGGCAGCGCTATTATTTAAGAATATGTTGACTGTATAAAAAAAAAATATATATATATATATATATATATATATATATATATATATTTTTTTTTTTTTTTTTTTTTACCTTTGGGGGGGGGGGGGGGGGGCTCGCGTTAAATCTCGCACAGGGCCTCGCATTTCTCCCAGGCGGCCCTGAGACTAGGCTACTATGGCCGGGATAGATGAGTTTGTTGCTTCCCCATGTGAAGAACTTCTGGAGTGTTGCACTAAAGACCAGCTTCTTAGAATTATTGAAAAGTATGACATTGATATAAATGGTCTGAGTGATAAACGTAAAGGGAGTTTAAGGACTGTGGTTAAACTGCAGTTGTGTGAGAAAGGCGTACCAGTGGCTAAGCAAGAGGGACCGGATCGGTCACAAGCAGCAATGACATTGGCGGTTCCGTCCGGTAACTTAACCTTTGAGCTGCAGAAAGGGTTGCTTTTATTACAACTGTCTCATGACCAAGAGAAACAGAAGTGGAAAAGCATAAGATGGAGATGGAAAAGCATAAGATGGAGATGGATAAGCAAGTGGAAATTGAGTGTTTGTGGCGTGGGACAGAGCAAGCAAAAATAGAATTGCAAGCCCCTGTGTTCACCGCCATATTTAATCAATCCCTGGTGGAGTCAGTGGTCCCTGCCTGCTTCAAGATGTCTACCATCATCCCTGTACCGAAGAAACCCTCCAATATGTCTCAATGACTACAGACCGGTGGCACTCACCTCTGTGGTCATGAAATGTTTCGAGAGGCTGGTCAAGGATCACATTTGTGCCTCCCTCCCCAGTGATATGGACCCTATGCAATTTGCATACAGGACAAACAGGTCCACTGACGACGCGGTCTCCCAGGTACTGCACAGCACCCTCTCTCACCTTGACCGCCAGAAGGGGGGCTATGTGAGACTGTTGTTCATTGACTACAGCTCAGCGTTCAACACCATAGTCCCCACCAGACTGGTGGACAAGCTGATCGAGCTTGGTCTGAGCTCCGCTCTGAGCGCCTGGGTACTGGACTTTCTGAGTGAAAGACCCCAGGCGGTCAGGGTGGGGGGTCAGACCTCCAACACCATCACCCTGAGCATCGGGTCCCCCCAGGGCTGTGTTCTGAGCCCCCTGCTGTACTCACTCTACACACACGATTGTGTGGCCAAGTTCAGCTCCAACTCCATAGTGAAGTTTGCAGACGACACGGTGGTGGTGGGGCTGATCTCGGACAACGACGAGAAGGCCTACCGGGAGGAGGTTGAGGTACTGGAACGCTGGTGCCAGGACAACAGCCTGCTCCTGAACATTGGTAAAACCAAGGAGCTGATCGTGGATTATAGGAGAGGACAGCAGGAGACACACACACCACTGAGGATAAACAGGGCTACCGTGGACAGGGTGAGCAGCTTTAAGTACCTGGGGGTCCACATCTCAGAGGATCTGACATGGTCAACACACATAGACACAGTCGTAAAAAAGGCGAAGCAGCGCCTCTACCACCTGAGACAGTTAAGGAAGTTCAGAGTATCTGGGAAGATACTCCAGTCCTTCTACTCTGGAGCTGTAGAGAGCATCTTGACCGGAAACATCACTGCCTGGTATGGAAACAGCACGGCACAGGACAAGAAGGCCCTACAGAGAGTGGTGCGCTCAGCCGAGCATACCACGGGTATTGCACTACCTCCCCTGCAGGTTATATACAACAAGAGGTGCAAATCCAGAGCCTGCAGAATAATGAAAGACCCTCACCACCCCAATAACAGCCTGTTCCAGCTGCTGAGGTCAGGCAGACGCCTGCGAACCCCAGCTACTAGGACAGAGAGGCTTCGGCTCAGCTTCTTCCCCCAGGCCATCAGAGCCTTGAACACTGAACACTGAGTGCCACAGAACACTGAACTCTTCACACACAAGCACACATGAGCACACACACGACACGCACGCTGTACACGCTCGCACACTAGCAGCCACTTTAACATGAGCAAGCACACACTCATGCGGCACACGCCCACACTTATGGCCACAAAGGAAAGGTCACTTTAAAAATAGTATAGCAACAGTAACAGTGTATTGCACTACCAAAGGACCTAGCATGTCCTTCATGCCCTGTAAATAACTATGTACAAATACCGAGATGCCCCACTATGTTACCTGTTTATTGCACAATGTTGTTTTATTGGATTCTATTATATGTTGCACTACTGTATTGCACATCGTTGCGGGCAAGACCACCCGCATTTCATTGTATACTTGTATGCCGTGACAAGTAAAACTCTTGACTTGAGATTGGGACTAGTCAGAGACGGTAACCTTTCTCAGTGGATGTTTTGCG
The DNA here is from genome assembly GCF_963971535.1 of Notolepis coatsorum. Taxonomy (NCBI): domain Eukaryota; kingdom Metazoa; phylum Chordata; class Actinopteri; order Aulopiformes; family Paralepididae; genus Notolepis; species Notolepis coatsorum. The sequence continues at coordinate 14,854,926 of NC_140181.1, forward strand.
AGGGGAAGAAATGACATCTTTGCCGTCGAGGCCTTCCTAATCTATCCTATCTGTCAGTTAAGTTTCAAGTTTCAAGTTTCAAGTTTCAAGTTTCTTTAATAGTTGTCATACAGAAGTACAGAATACTTTCATACAAAATGCTTCTTACTGTTACGCTCCAGAGACTGTGCTAGACAAGATAGTATCAAACATAGTATACATGTAATTTAGAAGAATAAAAAGAGGTCACAGTGTTCGGTATAGACATATGTACAATGTTCTGAGTTACCATATAATATACAATACTATGCAGTGTACTAATGTACAGTACTATCTAGTGCAAAGCAGAAATGGGATGAGGTACAATTTAGGTACAATTTACAGTAAGGTGTACGAGTTGTAGTGCAATCCTTCATCAATAAATATAAAGTGTGGGGAGTGGGTGCTACAGTGTGTTTGTTTAAAGTGGGTGTGTGCTATAAAGTGTGTGGAGTGGGTGCTACAGTGTGTTTGTTTAAGTGAGTGTGTGCGTGTGGATGTGTGTGCTATGTGCGTTTGGTGGTTGTTGTTGTGTAGTGTTCATTCATTGTTCGTTTAGCAGCCTGATGGCCTGGGGATAGAAGCTTCTTCTGAGTCTTTCTGTGCTCGCCTTGAGACTCCGGTATCGCTTGCCTGACCGCAGCAGTTCAAAGAGGCAGTTGTTCGGGTGACTGGAGTCTTTAATGATTCTCTTAGCCTTGCCCTTGCAACGCTTGTTGTAAATGTTCTGGAGGGTGGGGAGCCCCCCTCCAATTGTGCGTTCGGCTGAACGTGTCACTCTTTGTAGTCTGCTTCGGTCTTGTGCAGTGCTATTCCCAAACCAGGAGGTGATGTTGCCGGTCAAGATGCTCTCTATTGTACATGAGTAGAAGTTCTTAAGGATCTTCTGACTGACTTGGAACTTCCTTAGGCGCCTGAGGAAGTAGAGGCGTTGTCGTGCCTTCTTCACAACACTGTCAATGTGTGTGGTCCATGTCAAGTCCTCGGATATGTAGGCTCCGAGGTACTTAAAGCTGTTGACTCTCTCAACCGGTGCCCCGTCGATGCTGAGGGGGCTGTAGTCCTTGACCCCCGACCTCCTGAAGTCCACAATCATCTCCTTTGTTTTGCTGACGTTCAGGGAGAGGCTGTTTTCCTGGCACCATCCCGCCAGGACCTTGACCTCTTCCAGGTAGGCCCTCTCGTCGTTGGCAGAGATCAGGCCCACCACCACTGTGTCGTCAGCAAATTTGATGATTGTATTGCTGCTGTATCTAAGACTGCGGTACTGAAGGCCTATGAGTTGGTCCCAGAGGCATATTGCCAGCGCTTCAGGACGTGGGAAAAGGCGGTTAATCAATCGCATATGGAGTTTGCGAGAGAGCTGACGAATCATTTTAATCAATGGTGTATGGCCTCGAATGTGAATGATTTTGAGAGTCTGTGTGATTTGGTCACCTTGGGGCAGTTTAAAAACTCTCTGCCCAGCGGGGTTGCCCCATACCTTAATGAGCGTAAAATTACTGAGGCTGCGGGATTCGCTCAGTGTGCACGGTGGTGTAGTGGTTAACACTGTCGCCTCACAGCAAGAAGGTCCAGGGTTCGATTCCCGCTTGGGGACCAGGTTTCCATGATGCCAGGTACCCAGGTGGGGTATCTCCCAGGCCTTTCTGTGTGGAGTTTGCATGTTCTCCCCGTGCTCGCAAGGGTTTCCCCCCCGATAAGATAAACCCAATGGAAAAACATGCACAACAACAGATCGCTAACGCTGTGGCGTCCTTGACGAAGACGGACAGGAGCACTTGGATTGGTCCCCTGGCGCGGCTCACGTTGACGCCTGTCTGCTCCCGGCTGCCCTTGGGGGGGAAGGACGACGGGATGGGTTAATTTCAGAGACAAATCGCATCTGCGATCCTAAAGAGACAATGCATGCGTGTGTGTTCCGGTGTGTGTGCTATACTAACCGCTGTGTGTACCACTAAAACATTGAGTGTTGTTGCATGCCGAATAAAGACCTCTGCAACAGGTCCTGCATTATTATTATATTAAGATGGGTTTGGAAGGGCGCCTGCATGCTCTGTTTTTCTTTCAGGTAAGGGGTCTCGGGAGTGTCTGAGAAAGGAGAGATTCTGTGACACTACTGTCATGATCGAGGCAGGCCATTGGAAGTCAGACTGCCCAATACTGAGGGCTAAGAAGCAGCATGCAGGGGGCGGGCGTATAAAACCTGCGGCCCTCGCTGTGAGCATTTCTGGCCCTGTAGGAGGGTGGAAAAGTGGGCATGTAGGATCTGGTGAGATTGGTGCACCCGGTGAGTCCTATTTACCTTTCATCACAGAAGGATTTGTAACTCAGGTTGGGAGTGACACAATGGTGCCTGTTAAGATTTTGAGAGATACAGGTGCTGTTAACTCCTATTTTTTTGGAGTCTGTTTTGCCGTTTTTGGGGAAGACTGGTGTTGGGGATAGAATCCTTATGAGGGGGATGGGGTTGAGTGTGTTGCCTGTCGCAGTACATAGGATGAAACTAGAGTGTGACTTGGTGCAGGGGGAAGTTACTATTGGTGTGAGACTGGCGTTACCGGTGAAAAGGGTGGATATAATTTTGGGCAACGACTTGGCTGGCAGTCGTGTTTGGGCTAATGTGTCAACACCTCCAGTAGTCTCTCTCTCTCCTGCAGGCTCAAAACGGCCTGATGAAAGTGTGGTGTGCTTTCCCGAAGTTTTCCCTTCGTGTGTGGTCACGAGGGCAATGAGTCTAACTGAGTCTAAGGGAACAGATGAGGGGGTTGAGAATACTTTAAAGTGTGTACCTGATTTTCCTTTGTCTGTGTCTCACGGTGAGCTGCAGGTGTGCACAAAGAGCTGATCCGTCCTTGGAGGAGCTGTTTGGGTCCGTACTGTCAGCTGGTGAGATGAGGAGTGTGGCCAGTGGTTACTTTATTCAGGATGAGATATTGACAAGGAAGTGGGTGCCCCATGGCGAGGATTTTGTTGGGGATCCCAAGTGGTGGTTCCATCCAAGTTTCGTAGTCATGTGTTAAGATTGGCTCATGATGGGTCAGGGCACTTGGGTGTCTGGAAGACATACTGTATGACATGATTTTACGTCACTTTTTCGGTCCATGACTTAAAAAAGATGTATCTATGCATCTAAAACACTGTAAGACTTGTCAGCTGACTGGTAAGCCTAATCAGGTAAACCAGCCCCATTGCAACTGATCACTGCGATCAGTCAGCCCCAGGCAAAGTCTGGTTGCCAGTATTTGTTGACTGTCATGTGTCAAAGCACCAGATACCCGGCAGCGTATCTGTTGCGCACAATAACTGCGAGATCTGTAGTTAAAGTCCTGACACAATTTATGTCTGTTTTCAGCATCCCCAGAGTCATCCAGAGTGACCAAGGATCAAATTTCACTCCTCATCTGATGGCCCAAGTGTTAAAACTCCTGGGAATAGGGCATAACCAGCATCGTCAGCGCACCACGCACATAGTCAAGGTGTGTTAGAGCACTTCCACCAGACGCTCAAGTCTCTGTTGCGTGCGTATTGTACCGAACTGGGTAGGGACTGGGAAGAGGGGCTTCCATGGTTGCTTTTAGCTGCACGGGAGGTGGTGCAAGAAAGTACAGGGTTTAACCCAAATTACCTTGTGTTTGGACACACTGTCCGGGGGCCACTGTCTGTATTGAAGGATGGGTAGAAGGAGTCCGATCCGCCTACCAATCTAATCGACTATGAACACCGGCTTTATGCCACAGAGGAGTTAGCAAAACAAAAGTTGGTTGAGACACAAGAATTTTTTTTAAAAGGTATGATCGCCGGGCTGAGTTGCGTGAATTTACTAATGGTGATCAAGTGTTGGCTCTTTGTCCGGTGGTGACTTCACCCTTCCAAGCAAAGTTTTCACATCTGTATACAGTGGTTAAGCGTATTTCAGCGCAAAACTATTTGGTCTCAACTCCTGGTTGTAGGAAGCCATTAACTGTTCCATGTTAATTTGCTTAAGCCATATTATGATCGCTCTTGTTTATCCGGTGCTGGCCAGCAGGGATCAACAGCAGGGAGTCCTGCCTTGGTGGCTGGTACAGTGTTGGTGGTTTTGGGTGAGTCTATGGACGATGCGATCCGTGAGCTTGATGAGGGGTTGTTGTATGGTCGGTTAATAAATTCAGAGACCCTCAAGGTTGCTTGGCCATTTGCCAGAAGCACAGGGTCTCTGGCATTTGAGGAACTTGTATTGACATTCTCATGTTTATTTGGTGACGTGCCGTCACGCACTGATTGGGTGGAGAACGGTGTGGATGTGAGTGGCACGCAGCCTAGGGCTGGGCGATATAACGATAACGATAAATATCGCGATATATTTTAATAATCAATATCGAATATCGAAAAAAATATATATCGAAACATCTTTTTTTTTATAATTTTTTTTTTTTTTTTTTTTTTGCCTGCAACAGGGCAGTTTTAAAACCAGAGACAGTGGACAGACTTGTCTTTCTTGCCTGCAACTTAAAGTAATGGCTTTGCTTGTCCAAATGACAATACTGACCAAATTGAGATTTATTTTTCTCTTGTCCATTTATTTTGTTTGCTTTCTAATTTAAAATACAATTTGAAACCGTCTGTACACAGTAGGCTATGTGTGCTAGCAGAGCTAGACTCCAGTCACGAGTCACGGTGCACATGTGCGGTGGTTTGTCCACCAAAAAAGCGCCAAAAGATCGAAAATAAACTAGCAGAGCCAGAACTGTTCAACTCCCCTGGAGCCACAGCCAGCAGAGAAGCCGGTTTACTTTCGCTTTTAAACCAGCTGCAGCCTGAGAACTAGAGTGTGAGGGGATGTAACACTAAAGATGGCGGCAACGACAAAGAATTGCTGCAAAATAAACATAGATCTGTTTTTTTATTTTTTTACTTATAACAATTTCGATAATTATCGATATCGAGAAATATGATAACATTATCATATCGTTATCGCGATATGATTTTTTGCCATATCGCCCAGCCCTAACGCAGCCTACAGTATACGTCAGCATTTCTACAGAGTTTCGCCTGAGAAGTGTAAATATTTAGACGCAGATGTAAAATACATGGTTGACAATGATATTGCGGTGCCTTCAGCATCAAGCTGGGCTTCTCCGTGTCTTTTGGTGACAAAACACCAAGGTTTTGTTCAGACTTCCGAAAGGTCAACAAAGTGACACAATCTGATTATTTTCCATTGCCTCGTATGGAGGATTGTGTAGACCAGGTCGGTGCCTCTAAATATGTCAGCCAATTTGCTCTGCTGAAGGGGTACTGGCAGGTGCCCTTGTCCAAAAGAGCACAAGAAATAGCAGCGTTTATAACTCCATCTGGACTATATTCTTATAAAGTGATGCCCTTCGGGTTGTAAAATGCACCGGCTACTTTTCAACGTTTAATAATAATAATAATAATAATAATAATAATAATAATAATAATAATACATTTTCTTTGGTGGACGTCTTTCACGACACCCAAGGTCACCTTACAGATCATAATTATTATTATTTTTTAAACACAGCAAGGCAGTTCAAAGTCAAGGTTAAAAATAAAACAAACAACAAGAAGTATAAAAACAGTGAAGTTAAAATAACAAACAAACAAACAGCAGGGGGTATAGACAGGGTAATGAACCGTGTGGTGGCTGGTCTGGCTGGCAGTGCTGTCTATCTGGATGACTTGGTTGTATAATAGTGACTCCTGGTCTTCTCACATGCAGCGGGTTAGGGGCACTGTTTGTTCGCTTGGCAGAGGCGAAGTTTGCGGTGAATCTGGCTAAGTGTGAGTTTGCTCGTGCAACCGTGACTTAGCTAACCCTAACTAAGTAACCTTACTGTCATACACTTGTCCTAATATACTAACCTACACTCTGTAGCACTCAACACTTTGATGAATATTGTTACTCAGCTGATAGAGTTGTGCCCTTCCTGCTGTCTTGATAAAAGCGTCAGCTAAATGACAAAATGTAATGTAGCTCGGTCGGACAGGGGCAGGTGGCTCCTGTGCATGCAAAAGTGTTGGCAATTGAGTAACGTCCAAGACCTGCCACTAAAAGGGAGCTCATGAGATTTTTGGGGATGGTAGGTTATTATTACAGCTGTTTTTGTATGAATTGTTCGACTGTTGTGGCACCATTGACGGACTTGTTGAAGGCCAAGGCTCAGTTTGTGTGGTCAACGGGGTGCCAGGAGGCTTTTGAGAATGTGAAATGTCTAGGGCTGTCCCCGACTAAGGATTTGGATGGTCGACTAGGATTGGCCAAAATTTGCCGTTAGTCGACTATTGGTCGACCTTTTTTTTTTTTTGTTATCATTCCATTTGGGCTGTGGGGGGTGCTTAATGTCTGAAGGAGTCGACTGAAGGCTTCTTGTCCTCTGCAAAAGCATGCAATTGGATACATCTTGATATTAATGTTAGGGTTTGAAACCGACCTCAACAGCACGGCACAGACAGGTAGTTCAGAGTTAGCCAAACACTAGGGCGTATTTATTACAGAATCAAAAAGAGCCAAATAACAATTCTGAATCAACAAAAAAGGAGAATGCCTTCGGCAAAGTTGTCTGCGGCTTTGCAGATCCTCCCGGTGTTTAGAGGTGGGGAATCGGCGTAGGCGCCGCTGCGGCTCTGCAGATACTCCCAGCTCCAACTCGGAGTGGAAACGGAGAGAGAGAGAGAGATCAACAACAGTCCAACAGTACACAGAGGCAGTGCAGTTCAGTCCTCCCTTAGCTGAGTCCAGTATGAATTACAAGTGACTTGATCTTCGGTGTAAACTACACACAAGTTAGCTGAGTCCAGTACAAAACAAAAACGGTACTTCTTCAGTGTTATCCAAACACACAATTTAGCTGAGTCCAGTACAAAACAAAACGGTACTTCTTCAGTGTTATCCAAACACACAATTTAGCTGAGTCCAGTACAAAACAAAACGGTACTTCTTCAGTGTTATCCAAACACACAATTTAGCTGAGTCCAGTACAAAACAAAAACGGTACTTCTTCAGTGTTATCCAAACACACAAAAACAGATAATCCAAAAAGGTTTGTTTCCAAAACTCACCAAAGCGCAAACGCGTAAAGCGGGCAACGAGGCGCAGCTCCAAACGGATGATCAAGATATTCACCAGCGGCGATCCAAAGATGTCCTGGAGGGAAAGTAGACGAGGCACAACAACGGGGGGGAGGCAGGCAGTAGCAGTAGTATTCAAAACGACCCGACAACGATTGAAAGAAGGTCCCAGTGTATGAAGCCTCTGGAGCGCTAATCACAAACTACGACAGGTGCGTGATGGAATTGGTAATCGCTCCTGAAGCGTGTGGCGGGGAATGCACCAATCAACACAGTACCTTGAAGAAGCGTGTGGCGGGGAACGAGCCAATCCTCACAATTTGTCTAGTATAGTGTGTTCATTAGATGGGTGAAATCCTCTTTCAGTGCCTCTGTGCCTGTTTTCTTAGGCAGTTAGCCTCACTGGTATGCATGCCATTAGCGTTAGCCACGCTTCTATGCCCCTTTTCTTTTGAAAAAAATTATAATTAAAAAAAAATATTATATTCGACTAAGAGGTTGGCCAGTCGACTACGGCCCCTTTCGACCGATTAGTCGACTAATCGATTAATAGGGGTCAGCCCTAGAAATGTCTGTTGTGTTCAGCACCAGTGCTGGCTGCTCCTCGTTTAGAATCTCCTAAGTGATACGGTGGGGAGAAAATATATACATACGGTGGGCAGGAGACTGTCAGAGAAGACTTAAACATCTCTATAGGGTCTGAGCAGATCTAATCTGCCAGGGCAGGCTATTCCAGAGCCTAGAGGCAGCCACTCCAAAGGCTCGGTCGCCTCTGGTCTTCAGCCTCGTCCTATAGGGACAACACGTCCCAGGGCAGCGTCCAATCACAGCTCTGCGCTGTCCATGTCAGCTCACGTCAATTTGACACGCAGTTACATTCTTGTCCACCTGCATGTAGGCGTTGCCGCTTGCAGGAGCTCGGTAGGTAGTAGAGTGTTAATTTTGTCAACGAAAATGATGACTAAATATGGTCGTCAACGAAGCTTTTTCCCCTGACTAAATCTAGACTAAAACAAAAAAGATAAAATCGAGACTAAAACTGACTAAGACTAAAATGAAAAATAAACGAAGGTGACTAAATATGATGAAAACGAAAAAGGAGCATTTGACACATGACTAAGACTAAAACTAAAATTAAAATAGCTGACAAAATTAACACTGGCTATAAGCCAACTAAATTCCAATTACAATAGTTCATGGTTGAAGGATAACAGACACTATATTGAAGCCAACTGGGTCGGGTGAGTTCCTCCATTTGTGACACAACCACTTTGACGTCTGAGTATAAATTAGGGTGCCCTTTTATTCTGTTTGAGCACATGCCCCTCAAAAGGTGTCTGCACGGCCCTGCTCTCACTGCAGAGCTGAGACCATTCTGTTGTTATCACACATGGCTGCAGAGCTGAGACCATTCAACTCTTATCACATAGCAGTGGGCCTTCAGGGGTCCTATTGTATATGTGGGCTTCAGACAGCCATGGTTTGGGGTCAATTGGATTCTGGGGACACAGGCTATTACACTGGGAGACACAACCATTTATCAGTTCCAACGTTGAATAGCCAGAGGTAAAAAGATCTTCAGGACAAACTTGACTATTAATTCTGGCCATCATCAACATGCTACTGTATTTTAGTATTTTACAGACATTCAACACATGTTCCAAATATTCACAATACAATACAAACACATATGCCAAACAATACAATCATATATACCAAACATACAATACAAACACATATAACAAACAATACAATACAAACACATGTACCAAACAATACAGACACATATAACAAACAATACAATACTAACAATACAAATACATATAACAAACAATACCATACAGACACATATAACAAACGATACAATAAAACACATATACCAAACAATACAAACATAACAAACAATACAAACACATAATTATACCAAACACTACAATACAAACACATAACAAACAATACAATATAAACACATTTTGAACGCAATGTGAAGCGATACGCGTTTGGTTATAGCTCCGCTCCCGTCAACGTTAATTTCGTTTAAAAACCTTATTTGAACAATACCAAAAGAGATTAAACCACATCGTATGTATTGATAAGACCTTCTACTAACTATATCAAAAGACAGAAAGACTCAACATGGATATTAATGATAAGAAAAAGAGTGGAAAGAAAAACCCTCCAACGGCGCCGATTTTGACACGTTCGAAGGGCACAGCTGACGCAGCAGCGGTACCGTTGGAGACTAGCCCCGATGGGGGGTCTATAGTAGAGAATATACCGGGACCAACGACGACTGGCCCCGAGAGGGAGACAGCAGTTGACGACACAACGGTAACGACGTGTAAAAAATACCGTAAAAGATAAAGCCGGGGAATTTGAGAAGATAATCTCCAACAAACTCATCGGGTCCATCATTGCACCCACAACACCATCTGACACAAGCAGTGCAATTTCACATCCCGACTTCAACTCTCTGACTATCCTGATGAAGGAACAGATGGTCGCTATCGAGGAATTCAAAGCACACATCGATGCTAAATTCGAACTGGTGATGGAAGCAGCCGCTGTACAGGCCGGGCGAATCACGGCAGTGGAGAATACGGTGATAGAAATTACACAGAGGGTCCAAGTGAACGAGAAGAACCTCAACGATGGATTAACAGAATTATCGACGGAGATAAAACAGGTGGAGGAAGAATGTCGGAAGAAAATACAAGAAGTCGAAGAGAAAGCAATGGAGAGGCTGCTCGAGACCCAACGTTACTACAGGCGAAATAATATCTGCATCGTGGGACTTGATGAATCAGTCAAATGCACAGACGACAGCTTTCCAACAGTGTTAGTAGATATTTTAGGTAATAACAACCTTCCCACAGCGCCGACAGTGGACCAATGTCACAGAGTCGGTACACGAGGCCAAAGAGGTAACGGTCCGAGAGTTATCATTGTTACCCTGCGTAAGACGGTAATAAGAGACGCCATCATTAGAGCAGCGCGGAATCAAAGGGGGAAACTGAAATATGGTGAAAATTCAATAGCTATCTACGAAGATCTATGTAAGGAGGCCATCGCTCAGCGTTTCCCCTACAAGGATGTGATGCAGAGAATGTTCAAGAGTGGTCTCAGGCCAATTCTTAACTACCCGGCACTATTATCGATCATGGGAAAAGACGGTATTAGACAGGGAATACGCACGCCTAAAGCCGCCGAAGATTACATGAAGCTACATGGATCAGGTCCCCCCGGGCAGGACGCAACACTGGCTCGAATCAGCTTACTCATCTCTCTATTTCTTTGTATTTTAGTAATTTTATTAGAATGACTTTACCATGGCTCAACAAAAGTAACAGATGATATGCACGCTGGCAACAATAAGGCACAAGATGTTTAATATGGCTCGTAAGGCATTATATTTACAGTCTTCTGGTCTCTGTGGAGACAATAATCCAACATTGACATTATGAATATTCTGGAACATTCTGGGCTCCTCTCTCGAATGCTCAGGGACACAAAGGAATATCCCGTAGAAGGTCATGACCCCTGGGTAGGAAGATCATTCTGGATCATAACAGCAGTGTTTACATATTTACTAGTATTCTACAACCTTCTAGAATATAATGCACCCCTTCAACGAAGGCCTGTAAATTTAACACTAACATCCGGTGTGAATAAGCATAGGATTCAAGGACTGAAGTTTAATTAGGCTTTAATAAGGCTTTAAAAAAAATAAAATAAAAAGACATTAGCCACATCTAAATGCATAAGCACAACAAGGTTATTCTAATATTTTAAATAATTACTCCACTGATTTAGAGATTTGCACAATGTAGCTCTAAAAGTCTCTATTTTTCTCTTTTTTCTCTTTACTCAATTTTATTTTCTCTGTTTTTCTCTGATGAGTTTTATTTTAGTTCTCACTCCTTTTTAATTTTTTATCTTTCATTGTTATCTTTTTTCATTTTAAGGTGTTAGTGTTTATCTCCACTCTTTTCCTTTTTTCTGATGTTTCCTACATAAGTTAGTAGAAGGTTCAAATGAATATATTAATGAAGGTATATTTTTCATTTTTCAAACTATTGTTAGTACATTAATGGGAAGGCGCAAGACCAAAAGCGACATTCTATCGAATTAGAATGAAAGTTTTAGATCCTATGGCAATTAGCATAGGAAGAATAGGATTACAAAGCTCAATTTGGGTAATCCGGTGGCCTAAGGGAGGGAGTCATAAGTGTAGGATGTGTCTATGGGACACAATCCTGTACGACTCTCGATGGGAGGGGGGGAAAGGGGATTTTTATTTGTATATATGTATGTTTTTAAGCTCGGCTCTCAACGGGACCTCACTAGTTGGATGTATATCTATTGTTGCCTCGCACTCCAGAAGCATTACCAATAACTACACAACAACATGTATAGATTATGGCTAGTTTGAATATAATGATCTGGAACACTGGGGGAATAAATAACCAACACAAACGCAAAAGCGTGCTCACACTGATGAAAAAAGAACAGGTGGACGGACGTTGCTCTGCTAAGCGAAACGCACATTCTAGAGAAAGACATAGATACGTTAGCTGACAACACATATCATAATATTAGTCACTCTTCTTTTGGTACGAGAACTCGAGGTGTAGCCATAGTCGTTAGACGTAAGTTGAATATTGAATTAAAGGGAGTATGGTCTGATGTAGATGGTCGGATAACTATAGCTAAGATTGTACACAAGAACAGGAAAATAGCGTTGGCAGCGGTATACGCCCCAAATATGTACGAAGAGGGTTTCTTCACTACACTAACCAAAGCAATGTTAGACCTTCCCGATTACTCATTTATAATAGGTGCGGATTTTAATGCCATTTGGAATCCAAGGATGGACAAATCTTACCTCGCCTTTTCCAGCAAACAAAAGAATTCATCTAATGCATTAAAGGATTGGTCGAAGATTACAGGTGTAAATGATTTATGGCGATCACTTAATCCCACGACCCGAAAGTACTCTTGTCGATCTGCGAGACATAACACATTATCCAGAATAGATTATGTCTTTGCATCCCGAGACTATTTGATAACTATGAAGTGGAAATGATACCCAATGCACTATCAGATCACTGTTATTTACTCCTAAAAGGAACATTTGGTATACTATCTTCCCGAGCCCCAAGATGGCGATTTAACTCGATTCTGCTTAATAACAAGGAATTCATTACACAACTCAAAGAAGCTCTTATAGTATTCCTACGGGAGAATGCAAACTCGGTGCAAGACCCCAGAATAATATGGATGTCGGTAAAGGGAATGATCAAGGATTTCACTGATAGCTTTTCCTCCAAAATGCGCAAGAATCGATGCACAAAACAGGCTGAACTGGAAACGCTTTACTCAACGTTATTTAATTCTTTACAATACAACAACTCAACTCGACTAGAAAATCAAGTTAGGGTACTAAAAAAAGAGATCAATGCCATATACAGACAACAATCGGAAATACAAATACGTAGCACAAGACAACAGCAGTACTCCCAAGGTTCTAAACCTAGTCACCTATTAGCCATGCGAGTAAGAATTAATGCAAAATTTGCAGATATAACTACCATTAGAGCACAACAAGTACTTGAAACAGACCCGGAAAAAATAAACGTGACATTCAAAGAATTCTACTCCAACTTATATAAATCAGAAACGACCTTCGATCAAAACAAAATGGAAACATATCTTAATCAAATTATTCTCCCTAAACTTTCAGAGGATGATGCTAAACAGTTAGAAACACCGATCACAAGGGCGGTTAGGTGGCCGAGCGGAGATTGCGTTCGTCACCAACCCCGGAGCTGTGAGCTGGATTAGGCGAATCCAGCTCACAGCTCCGGGGTTGTCACCAGCTTGGCTGGCCGTCTGCACTAATACAATTGGCTGTATTAGAGGGTGGGAGAAGCTGGCGGGGTGGGTCCGGATCGTTGTAAACAGCGACTCCTACAGTTCGGTCGGGGCGCCTGCTAAGCGCGGATAGGACTTGAGGGGGATAGTGTGATCCTCCCACACGCTACGCCCTCTCGATGAGAATCCGCGCTGCCAGGTGAAAAGAAGCGGTGATTGGCTGGACGTGTGTCGGAGGAAGCACGTGGTAGCCTCCACTCTCCCAGATGATCTGACTGTGGGGGGTAAGTGCGCAGCGACCAGGAAGGGACTGGGAATTGGCATACGACTAACATTGGGATGGGAGAAAATCGGAGGAAAATGGAGGGGGAAAAAGATAAAAAAAAATAAAAATAAAAGAAACACCGATCACACTAGAGGAACTCAAGAAGGCCATATCCGAAATGCAAAGTGGTAAGGCTCCTGGAAGAGACGGTATCCCACCAGAAATGTACCTCTCTTGTTGGGACATAATTGGACCCTTATTACTAAATATGATCTTATACTCAGTCAAGGAGGGGAACTTCCATAAGAACGACAATATTGCACTCATAACAGTCCTTCTCAAAAAAGACAAAAAATGTGCCATCAGATTACAAAAGCATATGACGTCTTTAGTTCATCCGGACCAAACTGGCTTCATAAGAGGCCGCCTGATCACTGATAACATAAGACGAATACTGCACGTACTAGATGCCGACAAGGACGACACCATACCTAAGGCGATGCTGTCCCTGGATGCAATGAAAGCTTTTGACAGGCTGGAATGGTCGTATCTATTGGCAGTATTAGAGAAGATGGGGTTAGGTAAAGGTTTCATTGATATGATTAAAGTAGTATACAAAGACCCATCGGCCATGATTACAACAGGTATAATCACCTCCGGAATCTTTCCGGTATCACGCTCAGCTAGACAGGGTTGCCCTCTTAGTCCCGGACTATTCGATATATCATTAGAACCTTTAGCACAATATATAAGACAATCCCAATCCATAGAACCAATCGTAATCAAGGGCACACAACATAAAATTAGTTTATATGCGGACAACGTAATACTGTTCATGCAAAACCCCAACACCACACTGCCTCATCTGCTCAAGTTGATTGAGAACTTTGGAGATTTATCGGGATTCAAGATAAATTGGCCGAAGTCGGCTTTCCTTCCACTTAACGCCCCTGCAAAAAAAGATATAACCCTCCCAGGAGAGATACCTATGGTAAAACATTTTAGATGTTTGGGAGTGGAAATATTCCCCACCATAAGACAAACGGTGAAGCACAATTACACAAAAATCCAAAACAAAATCAAAGACGACCTTGATAGGTGGGCAAAACTTAAAAACTCAGTACAGGCACGGATATCAATAGTTAAGATGGACATACTACCTAGAATCAACTTCTTCAGCTCAATGCTACCGTTACCCCCTCCAGAGGGTTACTGGAAAAGATTACACTCCTCCACATACAAATTTATTTGGAATAACAAACCACCACGTATAAAAAGATCCACCGCACAGAGAAATAAAGCAGACGGTGGCATGGCATTTCCAGATTTTTTCCACTATTTTAAGGCGTACACATTAAGACCATTGACAACATGGTTTGATCCCCAAGCATTAGTATCCTGGAGAAAATTTGAAGAAAACATAGTAGCCCCACATAGACTGAAGGACATAGCATACACTAAACTACCAATCAAGCATTGCGAACGGAAATTTGGCCCCATAATTACTCATGCGATCCGGATATGGCGTGAAACACAAAAAAAATATCCTAACCCACATAAATGGCACAATCATACTCCCTTATTCAATAACAATGCACTCTTGATTGGAAAAAGACCTATAAGATTCCCTATATGGGAAAAGCAAGGCATACACTCATTATGGGATGTTTTTAACAAACAGGGTTTCTGTAGTTATGAAGAAATACAGAAGAAATTTAATCTCACCAAATCCACACATCTTTTTTACTTACAGTTATTGTTATGTTTGAAGACTCAAGGTGTTCCATTAACGAAACCAATTGAACACCACAGATACCACAAATTCTTCTATGAAAGAGAGACATCAAGAGGTTTTGTTTCAGATTTTTATCATCAATTACTAACGTCCTCATATGAAACCCTCCACCTAGACTCCGTCTGGAGGAGGGATATACCAGACCTGGAAAGTGATTTTGATTGGCAAGAAGCCTGGGCAAATGTTCGACTCACATCAAGGAACCCGGACCATCAACAAATCAATCTTAACTATATTCACAGGACATACTTGACTCCTATAAGACTGAAAAAAATGGGTCTTATACAAGACTCCAAATGCTCTTTATGTACAAATGGGGACGAGGGGACATTTATGCACATGTACTGGGACTGCCCACCAGTTAAGATATTCTGGAAAGAGGTGACCCAGCAATTATCAAATCTCTTAACTTGGAATATACCTGTACACCCCTCTGTATTACTGCTGAATGATGTTTTTGAGTGTGCAGTACATCCACAGCTAAAGAGATTGGTTTTATCGGCTATCACAGTGGCTAAAAAGCTGATAGCATCACGATGGTTCCAACCGGAAAAAATTTGCCGAAAGGTCTGGATTATTACATATCTCGATGTGATCTATCAAGAAATATCTACAGCAAGAATTTTGGGTCTCAATGAATCCAAAATGACATTGTGGTTAGAAGTGGTGGAGAAAATAAAAGCTAGCATATAATGGTAATGTCTGGTTAGGAGCGAGGGAAAATGGATGGATTATCCAATGGGGGGTCCGGGAGGGGGGGGTACGAGCTGGAGCATATGTGTGTAGGTTTTTAGATAACAGGTATTAAGGGTATATCCTATATATGACAATTAACTAAAATGTGATTTCATTGGATGTGCACTGTCAACCAAGGCTTGTATATCTTATCGTGTGTTGTCATGTTTGTTTATGTGTTTGTTTAAAAAATAATAAAAAAATAAAATACAAAATATAAACACATATCAAACAATACAAACACATATAACAAACAATACAATACAAACATATAACAAACAATACAATCACATATATCAAACAATACACACATCAAACAATACAATACAAACACATATAAAAAACAATACAATACAAACATATATAACAAACAATACAAACACATCCTGTTAGGGATCGTGTTGGTAGAGGACCCAATAGCAGAACAGAACGAGGAGAGAACAGGCAGATAGGCAGACGAGATGTGGAGCCAGGGGTGAAGTGTAACAAAAATAGCTTTACTTCAAAAAGGAGCAGTAGCAACAAACAAAGGATTCTCCAAAGGACAAGAACAAAACTCAGTAAGGCTGGCAGGAAGAGGATTGCAAAACCTAACTACAAAATAAACACTAACCAAAAAACTTAACTGTAAATGCGAAAACAAGGAAAGTAACAAACAAACACTAACACTGGGAACACTTACTATGAGGCAAAAACTGGATCACGGGAGACAGGGTGAGACAGAGAGCAAAGCAACATCAAACAGCAAACAGGAATCTCAAACAATGAACCCACAAAAAGGTTAGGGAACACACACCAGATATAGGGGGAACAATTAACACTAGAGAGACAGCAGGGAAATTAGCTAAACGAGACGCACATGGGGTGAGACAACCAGGAAGGAAACACACACAAGAAAAGACTGAACACTAGACAGAGTAAACATAACAACCATACAAGGTACTAATAAACATAACAATTAACAAGGGAACAAGAGACAAAGTAGCAGGGGAAGGGCACAGAGAAACATGTAGACATTAAAGATACACCAGTGCACCAGGAGGGTATGCATGAGGGAGATAAGGGGAAGTTCAGATGAATGTCCAGCAGGGGGAGGTACAGATGGGAAATGTCTGTGCAAAGGTGGGGGTAAAGGTGGGGGTTGTTGAGGAGTACAGACAGGGGGAAGGGTCCTAGAACAGGTGGACCCTTACACATACTGTAGCAAACAATACAATACAAACATATTTACCAAACAATACAATACAAACACATATAACAAACAATACAATACAAACATATAACAAACAATACAAAACAAACACATATAACAAACAATACAATACAAACATACGCATACCAAACAATACAATACAAACATATAACAAACAATACAATACAAACACATATAACAAACAAACAATACAATACAAACACATGATATCAAACAATACAATATAAACACATATACCAAACAATACAAACACATAACAAACACAAAGAACACAGCATACAGTATGTGCACAACAGCAAACAGAGGAAGATGGGGAAGAGGGGTCATCAATAAATACTTGTATTTGTATGCTTTCAACAAGAGATCCAAAAAAAGCGTCTTTGTTAGTTCATCATATTATACACAAGCAGGACATTCTTCATATGGAATGGACATGAAAATAACTTCACCAGAGCCATACGAGATCTGTGTAAATGGTAAAGGGTGCATTTATATAGCACTTTTATCCAAAACGCTTTACAATTTGTTCCTCACATTTGACCCATTCACTCACACATTCACACACCGATGGCAGAGGCAACCATGCAAGGTGCCAACCTGCTCATCGGGAGCAATTAGGGGTTAAGTGTCTTGCTCAAGGACACTTCGACACGCTGCCCGGGAGGAACGGGAATCGAACCGGGAACCTCCGGATTACCATGATATATTGAAATTCTTTATTAGGAATAACCCCGTGAGATGAACCATCTTGTTTTCAAGGAGGTCCCAGATTACAAAAGAATCATACATTTACGACAAGATATTTTACAGACAGTTCAGACAACATCAATCAGACAAACGAACATAACAAAGAACTAAACAAAACAAACAAAGAAAAAACAATAGTAACAACTACAATAACTACAACAGTACACATAACACATAATTATGTATCATTGCGTCAATGAACTGTGATAATGATGAATGGTCAAAACATGATGATTAGTCAAAATATGAACAGGTCGTCTCAAAGTGAGAGGAGAGAGCAGTTTTAAATAAGTGAAAGGATGTTATTGAACGGATATGAACAGGTAGATTGCTCCAGTCAGAAGGTGACTGCTCTACCTCCTGAGCCACTGTGTGTGTGTGTGTGTGTGTGTGTGTGTGTGTGTGTGTGTGTGTGTGTGTGTGTGTGTGTGTGTGTGTGTGTGTGTGTGTGTGTGTGTGTGTGTGTGTGTGTGTGTGTGTGTGTGTGTGTGTGTGTGTGTGTGTGTACACAATATGTACACAATGTGTACAGATTGTGGATATTAATATATTTTCTCACCCATGCATGTTATTGAATGTTTATTGTATTATTTGACAGGGATGCCGCACCGTGAATACTGTATATTGCACCCGATTTATCTACGCATCTGTGGTCTCTGGTCAGGAGCCGTCGCGACGTGATTCATTACTTCTCTATTACTCAAAATTCAATAAAAATACACTATTCTCAGGAAACCTGCAAACTTGTATCACTGTACATATTAATACTACAACTATGACTATGACTACAACTACGAGAGGGCCTACCTGGAAGAGGTCAAGGTCCTGGCGGGATGGTGCCAGGAAAACAGCCTCTCCCTGAACGTCAGCAAAACAAAGGAGATGATTGTGGACTTCAGGAGGTCGGGGGTCAAGGACTACAGCCCCCTCAGCATCGACGGGGCACCGGTTGAGAGAGTCAACAGCTTTAAGTACCTCGGAGCCCACATATCCGAGGACTTGACATGGACCACACACATTAACAGTGTTGTGAAGAAGGCACGACAACGCCTCTACTTCCTCAGGCGCCTAAGGAAGTTCCAAGTCAGCCAGAAGATCCTTAAGAACTTCTACTCATGTACAATAGAGAGCATCTTGACCGGCAACATCACCTCCTGGTTTGGGAATAGCACTGCACAAGACCAAAGCAGACTACAAAGAGTGACACGTTCAGCCGAACGCACAATTGGAGGGGGGCTCCCCACCCTCCAGAACATTTACTACAAGCGTTGCAAGGGCAAGGCTAAGAGAATCATTAAAGACTCCAGTCACCCGAACAACTGCCTCTTTGAACTGCTGCGGTCAGGCAAGCGATACAGGAGTCTCAAGGCGAGCACAGAAAGACTCAGAAGAAGCTTCTATCCCCAGGCCATCAGGCTGCTAAACGAACAATGAATGAACACTACACAACAACAACCACCAAACGCACATAGCACACACATCCACACGCACACACTCACTTTAAACAAACACACTGTAGCACCCACTCCACACACTTATAGCACACACCCACTTTAAACAAACACACTGTAGCACCCACTCCCCACACTTTATATTTATTGATGAAGGATTGCACTACAACTCGTACACCTTACTGTAAATTGTACCTAAAATTGTACCTCATCCCATTTCTGCTTTGCACTAGATAGTACTGTACATTAGTACACTGCATAGTATTGTGTATTGTATATTATATGGTAACTCAGAACATTGTACATATGTCTATACCGAACACTGTGACCTCCTTTTCTTCTTCTAAATTCATGCTATATTATGTTATTATGTTATTTGATACTATCTTGTCTAGCACAGTCTCTGGAGCGTAACAGTAAGAAGCATTTTGTATGAAAGTATTCTGTACTTCTGTATGACAACTATTAAAGAACTTGAGAACTTGAACTTGTACATACATCTGAAAAGCCCTATTGCTCAGTAGTACTCATTTATATATTTTGAACCCAGTTTAATCACCTGTACATTGTATATTACCATTGCACTGCCACTTTACTGTTACATTTGCAGCCTGAGCCTTGAAATAAGGTCTAGTGCTTTACTGGGTGGTGTGCCCCTCCTGCTGACCCGCTGGGCACACTCTGTAGGTGTCAGCCGGATGATTAACCCTTCTGTAGTGTGGTAGTAACCGTCTGTAGTGTGGTAGTGAAAGGTTAACCTTCTGTAGTGTGGTAGTGAAAGGGTTAACCTTCTGTAGTGTGGTAGTGAAAGGTTAACCTTCTGTAGTGTGGTAGTGAAAGGGATAACCTTCTGTAGTGTGGTAGTGAAAGGGTTAACCGTCTGTAGTGTGGTTGTGAAAAGGTCAACCCTTTGTTGTGTGGCAGTGAAAGGGTTAACCGTCTGTAGTGTGGTAGTGAAAGGGTTAACCTGTTGGTAGTGTGGTACTGAAAGGGTTAACCTTCTGTGGTGTGGTAGTGAAAGCGTTAACCTTCTGTAGTGTGGTAGTGAAAGCGTTAACCGTCTGTAGTGTGGTAGTGAAAGTTTAACCTTCTGTAGTGTGGTAGTGAAAGTTTAACCTTCTGTAGTGTGGTAGTGAAAGGTTAACCTGCTGTAGTGTGGTAGTGAAAGGTTAACCTTCTGTAGTGTGGTAGTGAAAGGTTAACCTTCTGTAGTGTGGTAGTGAAAGCGTTAACCTTCTGTAGTGTGGTAGTGAAAGGGTTAACCTTCTGTAGTGTGGTAGTGAAAGGTTAACCTTCTGTAGTGTGGTAGTGAAAGGTTAACCTTCTGTAGTGTGGTAGTGAAAGGTTAACCTTCTGTAGTGTGGTAGTGAAAGGGATAACCTTCTGTAGTGTGGTAGTGAAAGGTTAACCTTCTGTAGTGTGGTAGTGAAAGGTTAACCTTCTGTAGTGTGGTAGTGAAAGGTTAACCTTATGTAGTGTGGTAGTGAAAGGTTAACCTTCTGTAGTGTGGTAGTGAAAGGGTTAACCTTCTGTAGTGTGGTAGTGAAAGGTTAACCTTCTGTAGTGTGGTAGTGAAAGCGTTAACCTTCTGTAGTGTGGTAGTGAAAGGGTTAACCTTCTGTAGTGTGGTAGTGAAAGTGTTAACCTTCTGTTGTGTGGTAGTGAAAGGTTAACCGTCTGTAGTGTGGTAGTGAAAGGTTAACCTTCTGTAGTGTGGTAGTGAAAGGGTTAACCTTCTGTAGTGTGGTAGTGAAAGGGATAACCTTCTGTGGTGTGGTAGTGAAAGGGATAACCTTCTGTAGTGTGGTAGTGAAAGGGATAACCTTCTGTAGTGTGGTAGTGAAAGGGTTAACCGTCTGTAGTGTGGTTGTGAAAAGGTCAACCCTTTGTTGTGTGGCAGTGAAAGGGTTAACCGTCTGTAGTGTGGTAGTGAAAGGGTTAACCTGTTGGTAGTGTGGTACTGAAAGGGTTAACCTTCTGTAGTGTGGTAGTGAAAGCGTTAACCTTCTGTAGTGTGGTAGTGAAAGCGTTAACCTTCTGTAGTGTGGTAGTGAAAGTTTAACCTTCTGTAGTGTGGTAGTGAAAGTTTAACCTTCTGTAGTGTGGTAGTGAAAGGGATAACCTTCTGTAGTGTGGTAGTGAAAGGTTAACCTTCTGTAGTGTGGTAGTGAAAGGTTAACCTTCTGTAGTGTGGTAGTGAAAGCGTTAACCTTCTGTAGTGTGGTAGTGAAAGGGTTAACCTTCTGTAGTGTGGTAGTGAAAGTGTTAACCTTCTGTTGTGTGGTAGTGAAAGGTTAACCTTCTGTAGTGTGGTAGTGAAAGGTTAACCTTCTGTAGTGTGGTAGTGAAAGGTTAACCTTCTGTAGTGTGGTAGTGAAAGGTTAACCGTCTGTAGTGTGGTTGTGAAAAGGTCAACCCTTTGTTGTGTGGCAGTGAAAGGGTTAACCGTCTGTAGTGTGGTAGTGAAAGGGTTAACCTGTTGGTAGTGTGGTACTGAAAGGGTTAACCTTCTGTAGTGTGGTAGTGAAAGCGTTAACCGTCTGTAGTGTGGTAGTGAAAGGGTTAACCTGTTGGTAGTGTGGTACTGAAAGGGTTAACCTTCTGTAGTGTGGTAGTGAAAGCGTTAACCTTCTGTAGTGTGTGAAAGGTTAACCTTCTGTAGTGTGGTAGTGAAAGGTTAACCTTCTGTTGTGTGGTAGTGAAAGCGTTAACCTTCTGTAGTGTGGTAGTGAAAGGGTGTTAAATGTAAATGTAACACCTCCCAGCTCCCGTCTCACACTTCATAAAGAGACCGCTAAAAGAGTCAGAAAACTCCTGTCAACTTTCTGCCCACACAAGGCTCTCTCTCTCTCCGTCTGATTAATTGGGGCGAACGACAGTTCAAACTCTTCATCCTGAGTCAGCTCCTCCTGCACTGTCGGTGGTCTAATGAGCCTCTCCCGTCATCCTCTCCCGTCCACACTATCATCCCACTACATCGACCCGACCGCGGCCCCTAGTGACAAGCCAAGTGTGTGTGTGTGTGTGTGTGTGTGTGTTCAGATCAGATTAGATTCAAATGTATTGTCATCATGCAGCACAAGTACAGTACAACGACAAGAAGTCTGGCATCCAACCAGAGTGCAAATGTAACAGTAAAGTGCAACAGTGATATACAATTTACAGGTGATTAAACTGTGTATAAACATATATAAATTAGTACTACTGACTACTGATTAGATTAGATTCAAATGGATTGACATTATACAGCACGTACAGTTTGCATGTGTGTGTGTGTGTGCGTGCGTGCGTGCGTGCGTGCGTGCGTGTCTCCTACTGTCAGGCAGTCTGCAGGGATGTTTTGATCTATTATTAATTAGATCTTAATTAGATTAATGTGCTTAATTAAGCCACTGATGGGTGTGACGGTGATCGATAGGGAAACGACGGTCATGACTCCTTGTTCATTCTTCTTTAGCTTCATGTGCGATGAGAGTGTTTAGAAGGTTCACTGGTGCGTTTGTACATCGAACAGGGGGTTGATGGGGCGGGGGGGATGAGGGGTGGGGGGGGGGGGGGGCAAGGGGGG
>NC_140181.1:14882665-14907053 GCF_963971535.1 Notolepis coatsorum
GGGCACAACTCAAATCAGCTGAGTAACAATGTTCATCAAAGTGTTGAGTGCTACAGTGTAGGTTAGTATATTAGGACAAGTGCATG
This sequence comes from Notolepis coatsorum, assembly GCF_963971535.1. Classification (NCBI taxonomy): domain Eukaryota; kingdom Metazoa; phylum Chordata; class Actinopteri; order Aulopiformes; family Paralepididae; genus Notolepis; species Notolepis coatsorum. The sequence continues at coordinate 14,882,752 of NC_140181.1, forward strand.
ACGGTAAGGTTAGTTCTGTTTCGTAATGGCTCTCGCTCGGCGTCACTCTCTGCACTGTACCTCGCTTGTGCATGCGCACTGAATAAAAAAATTCCACAATGTACCTTTACATCCCAACATCCGTCTGGCCACACCCCTATCAGCTCACCTACATAAGCAGGGGTGGGGCCACATACTCGCCTCCTTCTTCGCTTTCACCACAAGGAAGTGCCTTCGGTAGATCCCCACTTGACGAGGTTGTTAGGTAGAAGAAAGTTGGAAAACAAGAGATACGTTGACATCATATCTTTATTTTCTCTCTCACTATTTTCGAGAAAATACGGCGATATTGTCTTCGTTACTGGAGTGTCTGGAAGATGATGATCATTCTACACCTCCACCGGTTTTTTCGTATTAGGAGTTCACGCCGCTGACATGCCTCCCAACTACAATCCTCCTTGCTGCGGCTGGATGGGGTAAGACCCTCCAGCAACACAGCTGGACTGTAGGACGCACCGCTGTAGTGAGAAGCGGTGGGTTCCAGGTTTGGTGAGTAATGTTTGCTTGCGAGCACCACTTGTCTGTTAGTGCTATGGGGGCTAGCTGACAATGTTTACGAAAACCGGCCCCAGATTAGGGTCCTTTGTTCAGCCTTTTTAGGCGACGGCGGAGGATCTTGGTTTGAAGCCCATTATAGTCAACTAGTGGGCCACGACCAGTAACTGGTGATCCCAGGATTCTCTGGACGAGTGGATACTTCTCTGTCACCGTATAGGCCCCATCTTTCATATGCAAATGAGAGTATACCCTAAACGAGGAAATGTGGGCATGGATGTTCGTTATCGGAAGATCCATGTTCAAGTTGGCTACAGCCCAGATGGGACTTGTGCTGGCTCCGCCGGATGTATGGTAAAATCACCGTTGTAAACTGTGTTGACATCTCGTTTCTCTTCTCTCTTAAAAGGTGAGGAGGGTTTCAGAACGGCGGCCTGTCTGAGTGTCGCTTGTTATATCGTTGTGTACAAGTTCAGGTGATAGCTGCTTAGCTTGCGTGCTAGTTGTGGCCTACCTTGCAGCTGTGACCGCGTTGCCGACCGCCAAGAACCTTGGTGTTGTCCTCGACGACCAGCTGAACTTCTCTGCTCACATCGCAGCGACAACCAGAACCTGCAGATTCCTCCTGAGCAACGTCAGAAGGATACGCCCCTTCCTGACAAAAGAAGCCACCCAACTCCTCGTCCAATCAACAGTCATCTCCCGCCTCGACTACTGCAACGCACTGCTAGCTGGCCTCCCGGCCACTGCCACCAAGCCTCTTCAACTCATTCAAAACGCAGCGGCCCGCCTGATCTCAAACCTACCGAAGTCGGCCCATGTCACCCCACTTCTTAGGGACCTGCACTGGCTCCCCATTGCTGCACGTATCCGCTTCAAGGCCCTCGACCTAGCATACCATGCGGCAAAGGGAACCGCTCCCGCCTACCTCCGGTCAATGGTCTCTAACTACACACCCTCAAGACCCCTACGCTCTGCATCTTCTGGCCGCCTCAGATCTACTCCTATCCAAGCTCCCGGAGGGTCATCAAAGAGAAGCCGCCTATTCTCAGTCCTTGCCCCACAATGGTGGAATGAACTACCCATCCCAGTTAGGACAGCCGAATCCCGTCCAATCTTTCGCCGTCGACTAAAGACTCACTTCTTCAACCATTATCTGAAATGATAAAAAAAAAAAAAAAAAAAAAAAAAAAAAAAAAACCTTAATGTCATGCACTTGTCCTAATAAACTAACCTACACTGTAACACGCAACACTTTGATGAACATTGTTACTCAGCTGATAGAGTTATACCCTTCTTGCTGTCTTGTCGCACAGAACTTGTAAGTCGCTTTGGATAAAAGCGTCAGCTAAATGACTAAATGTAAATGTAAATGTACCTGTTAGCCAGTCAGCTGTTAGCTGCAGCGCTAGCCCGTTGTGTCACTAGGCTAGGAAACGTTAGCTTGCTGCTATCGGCCGAGAGCGGCTGTTAGCTTGATGCTACACTGTGGAACATTGCTATGACTATAACATGCCTTGAAACACTCTGACTACGACGTCATCTTTGACAGAGGATGTTAGTCGAACCTACCCGGAGCCGGCCGGCGAGGACTGCGTCAACAAGGAGAACCGTAGCGGCGGGATGGAGCAGCGACGCTGCCCGTGTCGTCAACACAGATGCTGTGTTTACTATCGGTGCCTTGTTAGAGACTGCAGTTCGCTTGATCTGCGCTCACGGTAGGAAAGGTTGTGGGGCAAGGACTGAGAATAGGCGGCTTCTCTTTGATGACCCTCCCGGAGCTCGGATAGGAGTAGTAGGAGTACTCAAATCCAAAACCCAAGAGTCATGTGTGACATCATGGAAGACATCAGACATCCTCTAGTAAAACCACTAGATGCATGTTTGCCACATGGAAGACTAATCAATATCTGTAATTGATCACTGGTGGTAAGTCTCAAGAATGTTTGTCCAACGACGTCAAACTTCTGGTCTAATTTGATACGGTTCAGTAAAAGTAAGGCATGGGAACCAGAGAGGGTTGAGAAGTCTCACAATTAAAATGTGAATATCTTTATTTGTCAAGTATATTGTGCATTTACACCATCCTCCCCCGCCAGGGGACCAACTCTGGTTCTAATGACAGGGCTTTGGTCAAGAACTGTAGAACATGTCTTTTATGCATGTCCTCTGCTGGTCTGGGATCGAATCCCACCAAGAACCTTCTCTCCTGTGTCTCCCCTACTCTGTCTCCCTCTCAACTTTCCTACTGTCTCAATAAAGAACCTTCTCTCTTGTGTCTCACCTACTCTGTCTCCCTCTCAGCCTTCCTACTGTCTCAATAAAGAACCTTCTCTCCTGTGTCTCCCCTACTCGGTCTCCCTCTCAGCCTTCCTGCCGTCTCAATAAAGAACCTTCTCTCATGTGTCTCCCTCTCAGCCTCCCTGCTGTCTCAATAAAAAACCTTCTCTCTTGTGTCTCCCCTACTCTGTCTCCCTCAGCCTTCCTACTGTCTCAATAAAGAACCTTCTCTCCTGTGTCTCCCCTACTCTGTCTCCCTCTCAGCCTTCCCACTGTCTCAATAAATAACCTTCTCTCATGTGTCTCCCTCTCAGCCTCCCTGCTGTCTCAATAAATAACCTTATCTCATGTGTCTCCCTCTCAGTCTTCCTACTGTCTCAATAAAGAACCTTCTCTCCTGTGTCTCCCCTACTCTGTCTCCCTCTCAGCCTTCCTACTGTCTCAATAAAGAACATTCTCTCCCGTGTCTCCCTCTCAGCCTGCCTACTGTCTCAATAAAGAACCTTCTCTCCTGTGTCTCCCTCTCAGCCTTCCTACTGTCTCAATAAAGAACATTCTCTCCCGTGTCTCCCTCTCAGCCTGCCTACTGTCTCAATAAAGAACATTCTCTCCCGTGTCTCCCTCTCAGCCTGCCTACTGTCTCAATAAAGAACATTCTCTCCTGTGTCTCCCTCTCAGCCTTCCTACTGTCTCAATAAAGAACCTTCTCTCCTGTGTCTCCCTCTCAGCCTCCCTGGTGTCTCAATAAAGAACCTTCTCTCCTGTGTCTCCCCTACTCTGTCTCCCTCTCAGCCTCCCTACTGTCTCAATAAATAACCTTCTCTCCTGTGTCTCCCTCTCAGCCTTCTTACTGTCTCGATAAAGAACCTTATCTCCTTTGTATACCCTACTCTGTCTCCCTCTCAGCCTGCCTACTGTCTTAATAAAGAACCTTCTCTCCTGTGTATCCTCTACTCTGTCTCCCTCTCAGCTTTCCTACTGTCTCAATAAAGAACATTCTCTCCTGTGTCTCCCTCTCAGTCTTCCTACTGTCTCAACAAAGAACCTTCTCTCCTGTGTCTCCCTCTCAGCCTTCCTACTGTCTCAATAAAGAACCTTCTCTCCTGTGTCTCCCCTACTCTGTCTCCCTCTCAGCCTCCCTACTGTCTCAATAAAGAACCTTCTCTCCTGTGTCTCCTCCACTCTGTCTCCCTGTCAGCCTTCCTACTGTCTCAATAAAGAACCTTCTCTCCTGTGTCTCCCCTATTCTTCTTCTTCTTCTTCTTCTTCTTCTTCTCTCTCTCCTTCTCCTTCTCCTTCTCCTTCTCCTTCTCCTTCTTCTTCTTCTCCTTCTCCTTCTTCTTCTTCTTCTCCTTCTTCTTCTCCTTCTCCTTCTCCTTCTCCTTCTCCTTCTTCTTCTTCTTCTTCTTCTTCTTCTTCTTCTTCTTCTTCTTCTTCTCCTTCTTCTTCTTCTTCTTCTTCTTCTTCTTCTTCTTCTTCTTCTTCTTCTTCTTCTTCTTCTTCTTCTTCTTCTTCTTCTTCTTCTTCTTCTCCTTCTTCTTCTCCTTCTCCTTCTCCTTCTCCTTCTCCTTCTTCTTCTTCTTCTTCTTCTTCTTCTTCTTCTTCTTCTTCTTCTTCTTCTTCTTCTTCTTCTTCTTCTTCTTCTTCTTCTTCTTCTTCTTCTTCTTCTTCTTCTTCTTCTTCTTCTTCTTCTTCTTCTCTCTTCTTCTTCTTCTTCTTCTTCTTCTTCTTCTTCTTCTCTCTTCTCTCTTCTTCTTCTTCTCTCATTACCATAGAGAGATCAGCAGAGTCCCTCACAGAGTCTCACAAGTTCTAGCCACGTGACCAGAGACAGGAAGTCTGTGCACGAGGGTCAAAGTGCTTATACAGCCATGTACTCACCAAGAATTGTGAAACATGTAACTTTTATTTAAGCCGCATTTCAAATAGGGATCTACATAGGTGGTCTATGCGCAGTGGTTCCCAAAGTCGGGGTCGCGACCCAAAGATGGGCCGCGAGCAGCCACGGGAGGGCCGCGAGATGATTTAAAAAAAATGTAGGCCACTGACAGTGTTTCTAGTTGTATTCTAAAATTCTATTCTATTGTATTCTAAAATGTGACTATATGGTTTTATATTAACTTAATAAATAAACAAACGAAAAATCTACTTATTTCAACGAACATTTCAAACTAAATAACAGATTATGCACATAAAACGCTGAAAACAACCGAAGCAACAATAGTATTTTAATGAGGCTATTATTATTATCATTATTATTTTGCAACAAGTTAGCCCTCTCATAAATAGCACATATAAATGAATAACTAACTTGAACTAACTTAATAGGATTGAAGTGATATTTGGCTTAAAAAATCGGTCACATGAAAAAAGAAAAGAAAAAAAAAAGCCTGACGATGTGCATTGGGCCGCGGCTCTCTGACGCCTTATTTTCTGGGTCCCGGCCTGAAAAGTTTGGGAACCCCTGGACTATGCAAGCAGCGTAGTCATAGTCAGAGTGTACGCGGGAACGGTAGAGAAAGGTAGCATTTAATGTGTGTGTAACGTTAGTCAATAACATTAAGAATAGAGAGCTGTTGTCAACCCTGCAAATGGAAATAAATGCCCAGTCCTTGAGAGAACGGTTTCCTGGTTTACTGTCACCACCTTACAGACGGAATTACCCCGACGTCCGGCTAGCTGTAACAAGCACGTTACATGACCGGCACGTCGACCCTGGAGGGTTAGGAGAACTCTCGCCTGTACTCTACTACGGTTCAGATTAATACAGGAAAGGGTAACATTTTAACAATACATGTATTGTAACAGTAATTGAGTTACTGAATTAAAAAAGTAATGCGTTAGAGTACTAGTTACTGCCAAAGGTAATGGCGTTACTGTAACGCGTTACTTTGTAACTCGTTAGTCCCCAACACTGACCTTGTATGACAAATAAAAACAAAACTTGAACTTGAACTTGAACTTGGTACACAGGTGTGTTTGGTTTCTGTGGGTTTCAAGTCACGGCGGGCGGGCGGGGAAAAACATTTCTTTCCACTTAACATCCAAAGTAATCTGCAGCGTAATGAAAAGTGTCTCTCAGCCCTGGCGGCCCTGACAGCCGACGTGCACTGGCTTTAGTTTACTGAGCAGAAAGGAGGCCGAGGGCCCACAGACAGCTGCTCCGAGGGGGAACAAGCGGGGTGACAAAGCAGCATTTATCCACGGCAGGCGCTGCGCCGGGACCCCGGCACACCGGCTTGACCGCTGGAAAGAAAGACACACTTATGTCTTGGAATATAGCGTGGAAATGCCGTCGGAGCCAGTTGTCCCTGGACACAGCGGCGCACAGCTGTTAGCCATACTCCCCTCTCTGCCCGCATGGAACCCTGCTAGACCACAGGCATGGCTGAGAATCTACAAGCTGTGCAAGTTCTCCTCCGCGAAGCCAAGTCGACGCGTTTAGCCGAAACGGTGAAGCGGCGCGCGAACGCAGTTGAAAGTCTAAATGGTGTTTGTGTTATGTCTGTGATGGACGCTCTTCTTGTGGCAGTCTAAACGGTTATTTCGAGGGGGCAGTTGGCGATGAATGTGCACCGCACAGGAGCGTGTTAATATAGATTCAGCAGGATTACGTGCAAACTCTCACGCTGCTGGCCAGTATGACTCACTACCATAGTATCTTTATACAAGTCAAGAGTTTTAATTGTCACGGCATACAAGTATACAATGAAATGCGGGTGGTCTTGCCCGCAACGATGTGCAATACAGTGGTACAACATATAATAGAATCCAATAAAAAATAAAACATTGTGCAATAAACAGGTAACAGGTAACATCTCGGTATCTGTACATAGTTATTTACAGAGCATATAGGACATGCTAGGTAGCTTTGGTAGTGCAATACACTGTTCCTGTTATTCTAATTTAAAGTGGCCTTTCCTTTTGGCCATAAGTGTGCGGCATGAGTGTGTGCCCGCTCATGTTAAAGTGTTAAGTGGCTGCTAGTGTGTGAGCGTGCACAGCGTGCGTGTCGTGTGTGTGTTCATGTGTGCTTGTGTGTGGATAGTTCAGTGTTCTGTGGCACTCAATGTTCATTGTTCAGGGCTCTGATGGCCTGGGGGAAGAAGCTGAGCCTAAGCCGCTCTGTCCTAGTAGCTGGGGTTCGCAGGCGTCTGCCTGACCTCAGCAGCTGGAACAGGCTGTTATTGGGGTGGTGAGGGTCTTTCATTATCCTGCAGGCTCTGGATTTGCACCTCTTGTTGTATAGAACCTGCAGGGGAGGTAGTGCAATACCCGTGGTACGCTCGGCTGAGCGCACCACTCGCTGTGATACCTGTATCACTGTTCATATTAATACTACAACTCTGTACATATGTAACAGATGGTACCGCGAGGAGCAGTCACGATGGACTTCAGATGTTGTGAAGTGACTGTGGCGAGTAGCGGTACTGCGAGTTAAACTCACTCTCCCTTAAAAGACACATAGACACGTTGCCAAGAAGTGAATTCACCTCTTGGTATAGCGGTCTGTGCTGTCGCCCGTGGTGCGGCAGACCACGGGTTAGAAACTCCCTCGGGGTATCGAAGTTAAACACAATGCAGGGGTGACGGTGTCACAACCGTTACATTGGTGCCGTAAGACCCGGATGCCTTGGGTGGAGTGAGTTTAAGGGGGGTGAGTGTAACAGATGGTACCGCGAGGCGCAGTCACGATGGACTCCAAGTGTTGTGAAGTGAATGTGGTGCATCGAAGTCAAACATTACTGTGACATTTGCACTCTGGTTGGATGCCAAACTTCTTTTTGTTGTACTGTACTACGTGTGGTGTATGATGACAATACATTTGAATATAATCTAATTAGATTAAGGGGCGACAGTGCCTCAGGAGGTAGAGCGGTCGCCCGGTAATCGGAAGGTTCCCGGTTAAATTTCGACGTGTCCTTGAGCAAGACACTGTAACCCCCTAACTGCTCCCGATGAGCAGGTCGGCACCTCCGCCTCCGTCGGTGTGTGAATGTGTGAGTGAACGGGTGAAACGTGAGGAACAAAACATTTGTAAAGCGCTTTGGATTAAAAGACGTTATATATAAAACGCACCATTTACCACGTGTTAATTACGTGCAAAAGCAGCACAACCCTCTCCCGTGTGGCACGGCCGGTCACGTGGAGATCGGATGGATCCCCCGTTCCCCTGGCGCTGTGCACAGAACCCTGCATGGCCGACCCGCGGCCGTGCGCGAACGCGACATGTCCCGGCATTGTTCTTGGTTGCTGCTCCTGCCTGTAGGGGCTGAGGAGGGAGGCGGGTCTGTGCATACCATTAAAAAACTCACAGAGCACTCATTACAGCAGCATCTCCCTCCCGTCTCCCTCCGCACGACCAGCCACAACATGTCCCCTCACGCTCCCCAGCCGCAGCAGCACTGCAGGCCCAACACCTCCTTGGCACGGCGCTCCGCTCTTACCATGAGTCACTTGAGTGAAATGCCTCGAACTCTGATTAATGACGGCTTTACGGTTGCCAGGTCGGGAGGAGAACAGGAGATGTATGTATGCATGCGGGCGAGCAACCTCCCCTCCCCCCTCCCCCCACATCCCTCCTCCCCTCCCGCCTCTCTTCCTGTAAGCAGGGGGAGAGAGAGAGAGACGTCGACGACTTGACACATCGACTCCTGGACCACCTGTAGCCCCCCCCCCCCCCCCCCCCTCCTCTACACCCCCCACCCCGCCGCGTTTTGCCGGCATACATCATCATGTGTATGCATGAGAACATAAGATATAAATATATATCTCATTTACTATAAACAGTGTGGGGGCTATATACAGTTGAGGTAATAGTCTGCAGAAGACTGTCAAATTACTGTTGTCAGCGCCGTGTTGGGGTTGATTATGCGGACTCCGCACGCCGTGCTTTATTAACATCGATCGGAGCGTAAACAGTATAAGAACACGGTGGTTATTCGGGTGAAAACCGCCGTGTTGTTGTCTGCGATTACATGTTAGTGGGAAAGGTGAGAGTGCTAAAGCCCGGGTGAGCGGTGCATGTAAACTGGGCTATACTTATTTTATTAAGTTTTGAATTACATGCTTTGTGCCACGGTGTCTGGAAGAGTGAAAGTATGAACGTGTACCCAGCCCGCGGATTTATCCGCCGTCGCTCTCTGTAATTATCACGTCTCAAATGGAACAGCCCTCCAGTTTAACCCTGCGCTGCAGTGCCCCCCCCTGCCCCCCCCCCCCCCCCCCCCCTGCCTCGCTGTGCCTCCGTACGGCGTATCTATCCACGCGGTCGGCCTGGCGGAACCAGCGGCACGTGGTCAGAATGAGAATCAGAATTTTTTATTTGATTTTTGATTTTGATTTATCTCGAACATAGAAACATAAAACAAGTTTAAAAAACAAAAAGGTAAATAGTCAAAGACTATTTCCATACAATAAGTGTTTGAGAAGGAACAGGGGGAAGTAAAACAACTTATCAAGCCCTGCCCCTTCCTTACAATATTTGACATTATAATTTAATAAAAATAAAAATAATATAACAAATAATAAAATAAAAGTACAGTTTTTTATAATATATCCAAATGAGAAAAAATTATAGGCAGTCACATTACTGCTCAAGCTCCTCTCTCTTATATGTGTCCATAAGTGCTTGTTTATAGCTACCTTTAAATGTATTGATATTTTTGCTTAATTTTATACTCGCATCCAGAATGAGAATCAGAATCAGAAAGGTCCAAGTAGTTTACACATACAGGGAATTTGATTTGGTCGTTTTCGGTGCGACATTAGCGGACAGACAATTACGGACAGGTAATGAAATAAAAAGGTGGAATAGAATAAAATGGAATATAGGCAACATTTTTATAGAAGCACAATAGAATAGGAATAGAATTGTAAAATAAAATAGGCCAGGGATGTACAATAATGTGCACGGTCCAGTATATACACTAATTAGAATAAAAATAACAATACAGTGGGATGGAATATTCAACAGGACTGTGCGATTGAGCAGTTATGTGCAATAAGTATGAACACTGTGAAGTATGAACAAGTATGAAGAGTTTTGAGTTTTGTATATACCAGGATATATAGTCCAGTAAGGGTGTGTTAATGTAACACAGTTGTTTCCTGAAGTACACTAAAAACAGTACTTTAAAAAAGAATATATATATTTACAAATATTATGACAGTGGCACCAACTTGTGACCAATAGACCGCCAGTTCGAATCCACGGGTCAGCAAGGAAATTCTGATTGTGTCTGTCAATTTTGGCCATTTTTTGAAAAAAAAAAAATTCACTGGCATTTTTTTTTACAGAGGAAAACATTTATAATAAAAAAATAATAATAATAATAAAAAAAAAATATATATATATATATATATAGGTATATGTAAATTAATAATAATTATGAATTATGAGTGAATTTGTATTTCACGTGTTGTCATAGAGAAACCTCCACTGGTATACAGGTAGTAAAAGACAACACAGGCAGTGTAAACAATTGATCAATATGGTCAATATAATTTACTATCTGACTAGCTGAGGAATATTCACATTATTCACAGTGTCACATAAGGTGCAGTATGCATGAGGTAGTGTTATAATTTACTATCTACTGAGTATACATTAATCAAAGTACCAGGGTAGTCTACGTTGTCCCCCTTGGGTTCCTATAAGTCCCAGGTCAATGTCTGGTAGCAGTCGCTGTCGCTGCCCCCTGTTGTGGGGCCTGGAGGCTGCTAGTCGCTGCCCACTGTTGTGGAGCCTGATGGCCGCTGGTATGAAGGACTGTCCGAGGCGGTTAGTTGAGTGTCGGGGGGGAATGAGTCTGTGGCTGAACGAGCTTCTCATCTTGACTAGCTCGTCGTAGAGGGGGTGGTAGGGGTTCTCCATGATGGCATCCAGCTTCCTTATCATCCCCCTCTCTACCATCACCTCAAGTCTAGGTAGCTCGACTCCCACCACGGAGCTAGCCTTCCTCACCAGCTTGTTGAGCTTGTTGGTGTCCCTTGAGTTGATGTAGCCTCCCCAGCATGCCACAGCATAGAAGAGGATGCTGGCCACAACAGACTGGTAAAAAGACTGCAGCAGTTTGTTGCACACATTGAAGGACCTGAGTCTCCTCAGGAAGAACAGCCTGCTCTGTCCCTTCCTGTAGAGGGCCTCTGTGTTGTCCGACCAGTCCAGTTTATTGTTCAGGTGTACCCCAAGGAACTTGTATGAGTCCACCATCTCCACATCCACCCCTCGGATGGAGATGGGAATCGGGGGGGGGCCTCTTCTTGCCCCTCCGGAAGTCCACCACCAGCTCCTTGGTCTTACTGGTGTTGAGTTGGAGGTGGTTGCTGTCGCTCCACCCCACGAAGCTCTCCACCAGGGCTCTGTACTCCTCCTCATCATCATCGGTGATGTAGCTTACGATGGAGGAGTCGTCTGAGAACTTCTGCAGGTGGCACCCGCTGGAGTTGCGGCAGAAGTCTGAGGTGTAGAGGGTGAAGAGGAAGGGTGACAGCACAGTTCCCTGGGGGGGGCGCCGGTGTTGCTCACCAGTACGTCAGACTGACTGTCCTTTAGTCTGACGTACTGTGGCCTCTCAGTGAGGTAGTCCTTGATCCAGGCCACCAAGCCGTGCTCCAGCTGCATCGCAGAGAGCTTCTCCGCTAGCAGTGACGGCTGGATAGTGTTGAAGGCGCTGGAGAAATCAAAGAACATAATCCTCACTGAGCTGCGCGGCTTCTCCAGGTGCGTGTACGCTCTGTGGAGCATGTAGATGATGGCATCCTCCACCCCGATGTTTGCCTGGTATGCAAACTGCAGGGGGTCGAGGGAGTCACGCACCAGGGGCTTGAGGTGTTGCAGGACCAGTCTCTCAAACGTCTTCATGACGTGTGACGTCAGAGCGACTGGCCTGTAGTCGTTGGGGGTGCTGGGTCGTCCCTTCTTGGGCACCGGGACAATGCAGGAGGTCTTCCAGAGCTGGGGCACCCTCTCCAGCCTCAGGGAGAGGTTGAAAAGATGCTGGAGCGGTGCTGCCAGCTGCTCTGCACATACCTTGAGCACCCTGGGATTGGTGTTGTCCGGTCCTCTGGCCTTGTTTACATTAATTCTGGAGAGCTGCCTACTGACCTGACTGGTTGTGATCGTCAGGGTTGGGGGTGGTGGGCAGTCTGCTGGTGTTGGGGGTGGGGTGCCGTTGCTGATGGGTGTGGGTGGGTGGGGGGTGGGGGGGCTGCTTTGTAGGTGTGATCTGGTGCTGGTGTCGATGGGTGGGGGGAGGGGTGTGGGGAGGCCACTCTGGTCAAAGCGGTTGAAAAACGAGTTGAACTCGTTTGCACGCTCTGGCGGGCCCTCCACAGCTGTGCCCTGCTGTTTGAAACCAGTGATCTTCCTGACACCCGCCCACACCTCCCTGGTGTTGTTGGCCTGTAGTCTGCCCTCCAGCCTGTCCTTGTAGCTGACCTTGGCTGCCCTTAGCTCTTTTTTGAGCTCCCTTTGGACAGCCCTGGCCTGCTCAGTGTCCCCTGCCATGAAGGCCCTCTTTTTCCTGTTTAGCAGGTGTTTAATGTCCTTGCTAATCCAGGGTTTATTGTTTGAAAAGAAGCGTACCTTCTTTGTGGGTACGATGCTCTCCTCACAGAACCTGATGTAGTCTGTGATGCAGTGGGATAGTCCATCAATGTCATCACCATGGGCCCTCTCAAACATATCCCAGTCTGTCGACCTGAAACACTCCTGTAGCTCCTCCTCGACGTCGTCAGACCACTGTGGGACAGACATGGTGGTCGGAGGCTGTCTCTTAATGAGAGGCGTGTATGTGGATACAAGCCTCACAAGGTTGTGGTCTGACTGGCCGAGGGGGGGCAGGGAAGTCGCACTGAAAGCCTCCTTCACGTTAGCATACAGGAGGTCCAGAGTTTTGTCTCCCCTGGTTTTGCAGGTGACATACTGGGTGAAGTTTGTCAGGGTCTTGTTCAGTCTGACATGGTTGAAGTCCCCATTGATAAAAATAAATGCATCCGGGTGTTTTGTCTGAAGCGCCGCGACGGTGGAGTGTATGACGTCACTCGCCTGCGCCGCCGCCGCGCTGGGTGGGATGTAAACAGTTAGAGCCAGGACGTGTGTTATTTCTCTCTGTAAATAGTATGGCCGCAGACTCAGTGCCAATAGTTCAATGTCGGGGGAACAGATACGTTCCTTAATGGTGATGTGCCCCGGGTGGCACCATTTGGAGTTAACAAAGACAACAAGCCCTCCGCCTCTCCGCTTGCCGCTCTGTTTACTCCGGTCGGCGCGCACCACCGTGAAGCCCTCCTGTTCGATTGCACTGTCCGGGATGTTCTCGTTCAGCCAGGATTCGGTGAAGCACAGTAGGCTTGCCTCCTTGTACTCACGCTGGTTGATCATCAGGGCTGAGAGCTCGTCGGTCTTGTTGGCCAGCGATCGCACGTTCCCCATGACGACACAGGGCAGGTAAGGCTTGAATCTCCTGCTGTCCTTTATCCTGTCCTTCACGCTCGTGCCAGCTCGATTTCCCCGTCTGCAAATCCTTATTTCGGCTGGTAGATTCCTCGGTGGCTCTGCAACTCTGTCTCGAAAGCAGAGGAGAGCCTCCCTCGGGTAAACCAGCCCGCCGTTGTTGTTGTTGTTGTTGTTGTCCTGCCGCGGGTAAACCAGCCCGCCGGTGTCCATTGTTCAGAGCTGTGCTCGACCGAACTTGCCTAACTCAGCTAACTTCACAGAAGTTGTTACAAATGCCTTAACTTGGTCTAAAGCAACGCACAGTCACTTAGACACCTATTAAGTACGTATAATCACAAAAAGAATAAGTAAGAAAGTAGTAAACGGGATAAGAAGTAAAGGGGGTGGGAGCTGCTATGAAAAGGCTGCCACTCTCCTCGGCGCCACTACTATTATATGCATGCGCGTCGTGTCTTCTCCAGAGTCAGACACGAAGATAGATACCGATTTCCTCTCTGTCCGTTCAGTGGAAAGCTATCCGGCTGCAAGCTAGCCTAGCTTAGCACAAATTAATGGAAGCGGATACGGACCGCTAGCCTAGCTGAAGACTCTGACAGAGGTGTTTTTGGCCAAACAGCTAGACTAGTGGTTGGTATCTGTTAACAGTAGATGGTTAAGATAAGATAAGATAAGATATTCCTTTATTGATCCCCTTGGGGAAATGTGGGCGTCATAGCAGCATGGGGGAGGGGAGGTACAGGTATGGGCAGGGTAGTAGTAGATAGACATAAATATAGGCAATACAATTATATCTGAATATAAAAATATGAGAAAGATAAACAGTGTAAACAATATAATTAACTCTGAATACAAAAATATGAGGAAAAATAAACAGTGTACACAAAGGTGCAGATGAGGCTCTGTAGCATAATGCCTATTGGTTATGTTACAATAAATATAGGCAATACAACATTTTAATCAGAATATATACTATGAGTAAGAGTAAACACAGTATATGGTTATACAGTATAAGTAAACAGTATGTGGTTATACAGTATAAGTAAACAGTATGTGGTTATACAATATAAGTAAACAGTATATGGTTATACAGTATAAGTAAACAGTATATGGTTATACAGTATAAGTAAACAGTAGAATGTACTGTTTAGTTATACTGTATAACCATATACTGTTTACTGTTTACATATACTGTTTACTTATACTGTATAACCATATACTGTTTACTTATACTGTATAACCATATACTGTTTACTTATACTGTATAACCATATACTGCTTACTTATACTGTATAACATATAATGTTTACTGTTTACTGTTTACTTATACTGTATAACCATATACTGTTCAGTGTTTACTTATACTCGTAGTTCTGTTAGACTACAGGTGTGTATTTGGCCTCCGCTCTGTATCCCATGCAGCTCAGAGAGTGAAGTGTGTGATGCTGTAAGAGTGAAGCATGTGTGATGATGTCAGAGTGAAGCATGTGATGATGTAAGAGTGAAGCATGTGTGATGATGTCAGTTTTGTCTTATTCTACAGTGATGTCTTCTTCTACAGTGATGTCTTCTTCTACAGTGATGTCTTCTTCTACAGTGATGTCCTCCTCTGCAGTGATGTCTTATTCTACAGTTTTGTCTTATTCTACAGTTATGTCTTATTCTACAGTGATGTCTTATTCTACAGTGATGTCTTATTCTACAGTTATATTATCGTACTTGGCCATCGCGTCCCACTCTTTAAGCCTATCGAGATATACCTCATCTCATGTACCTATTGTACTTCATCAACGAAAAAACAAGTACACCTACACCTGCCGGGTCCCGCCCCTATGGAGGCGTAGCCTATAAGACAGTGGGCCTGGTCACCAAACACTCTTCCTATATTTTCGTTTCCATCATAACGGATGCAGTGCACCTTATGTTAACTAGTTGTTATGAAAAGATTAGAGAAATTGCGTAATGTTGAAAGCTTACCGGAGGTTTGCTTACCCCTGGCATCTTCAAGGCATGTTTCAGCGACACGTCGGGCCTGTGTTGATGTTTCCTCGTCTGACGGCAGCAGACCAAGGGGCAGCGTACAAGGTTTGGCTATCGAGCCGGCTTGTACAAAGGTAGGCCCTGTGTCATCAGGCATCAATGTTGGTATTGGTAATGCTGTGGAGTATGTTTCGGCGCCAGGGCCGGGGTGGCTTGGTGAACGTTCCACTGCAGTGGACGTTTTCCTGGCGATCCTGGAGCACGCTGCTAACGCTAATGCTACTAATGCTACTACTGCTAATGCTAATGTTGACACTGAAATGGGTTGTTGTTCTAATAATCCCCGCCGCGGGACATTGCCGCTTTTCCCTCCTCTTGCCCGCTTCATTGATGAAGGTCAGTCGGTTGCTAATGTGGGGGGTTTCGCTGAGGCCTATTTACCTTTTTTACGGGTAAACGGGCTAACAACAGGGTGCAGGCCGGGTGTACTGTGGCTACGTAGCCAGGTAGCTTTGTTCCTGTGCCCCGGCGGGGATGAACGATGTCCCACCCGGCCGATGCTTGAGAGCGAATCGGCTCGGAGGGTGGCAGTATGGACGGATGAGTGGTATACTGCTGCAGGATGGTTTGTAGCGGCGGCCAGTGTTATGGCTCAGCTGGCTAGTTTCCTATCCACATTGGCGTCGGGTAGTAGGGCTATGGGTCCAGCCGACATTGTAAACATGTTGCATGTTTGTGGTGTTATAGAGATCTTGACTCAGTCGCAAGCTATAACTGCGGGGAGGATTAGGATGCTATCAACGTTTGTTGTTAGGCATGTTTGGTTGGAGCACTCTCCTCTTGGGGAAGAGGATAGGTTTTCTCTCCTCACGACTCCTTTTTCCACGGAAAGTCTTTTTGGTCGTTCTGTGGAGGCGCAGGCGGTTGTTGATCTGGGTCCTACACCGCCTCACGCTGTGCAGCCAGAGGTGGGAGCATGGTCTCGTCAACGACTGTGGCGAGATCCTCGACAGGCGGCCATGTTTCCCCCGCCAGTGGTGCCCTGGGCGGAAAGTCAACAGGGTTCCACAAGGCCGACAGCCTTGGCGGCCGAGGGATCGGCCATTTTGGGTGAATTCGGCTTGGATAAAACAAGCCGTCGTCACTTTGCCGCGGGCCGCGAACCTTCTTTGAAGCGCATGCAGCCCCATTCTTCACTTCTCATGGGGACAGGGGCTGACACCCAGTTGATGGCTGAGCCTGGGTCTGTCCGTGAGAATGTTGTGCTGTCGCGTGGCTCCTGCACCACACATTGTGTGATGGATGAGCCTGGTGTTACAGCTGCCACTAGCTATGGTGGTCAGCAGGGGGACGCGAGGCCTCTTCTGTTGAATGCACAGCAAGGGTTACCCCGGCCTCGCCTTCGCCAGGCGGGGTATTGCGCTGATGCCTCCCACTCCCGTGAGAGCGGCAGTGGTCTGCAAAGAAGAGGCGAGTGTGATTTGGGTGGTAGCAATATCACTGCAGGGCTTCGGCGTTTAGGAGCCCATGGGGTCCTCATGCCTTGCGTGTCTAGCTGCGGAACAACTCCTCAGCATGCGCTAGAGGGGTGTTCAGGGGGGGTGTGTGTGTCAACCAGTTTGATGACAGCTTCTCCCGTATCAAACCGGCCCTTTCTGTCGGGGTCCCCCCTTGGGTGCGTCGCACAGCGGGAGGGACCGGGCCAACTATCTACTGTTCCTTGCGGCCCAGCGTCAGTTGACGGCGGGTGCGCTGTGGGATTATTTTCACATATGGCGACAAGAATGCTGTTTGGAGGGGTGGATAGAGAGAACGTTGAGGGAGGGGCTTGTTTTGCAGTTCGCACAACCCCACCCTCCGTTCTCAGGTTTGGTGCCGACCCTATTGTCAGGGTCAGAAGCAGTGACAGCCCTGGCCGACGAGATCCAATCTCTGTTGGCGAAGCAGGCCGTCGTCGTGGTTCCGAGAGAGGACGCGATGTCAGGCGTCTACTCCCGTTATTTTCTGGTACCCAAGAAAACAGGGGGGGTCAGACCTATACTGGATCTGTCCGCGTTCAATCGGTTGATTGTAGCGAGACCGTTCAGAATGTTGACCGTCAAACTCCTTCTGCTTGCTGTCAGAAGGGGAGACTGGTTCACCTCCATAGACCTGAAGGATGCGTATTTTCACATCCCGATTTTCCCTCCTCACAGGCAGTTCCTACGGTTCCTGTTTCAGGGTGTAGCGTACGAGTACCAGAGGTTGCCGTTTGGCTATTCTCTGGCTCCCCGCACATTCACCAAGTGCGTGGCGACTGCGCTGGAGCCTCTACGTCGTCGGGGGATACGAGTTCTATTCTATCTCGACGACATTCTACTCCTCAGTCGTTCGGAGGAGGTTGCCAGGTCTCATACCAGGCTGGTGGTGGAATTCCTCACCAGGCTGGGTTTTGCTGTGAATTGGAAGAAGAGTACGTCTCTTCCCAGTCAACAGGTGGAGTACTTGGGCTTGACGTTGAGGTCGAGGCCCATGATTGTAACCCTCTCGGAGCAGCGCCGGGTGTCTATCCTTCGCGCGCTCGGGGGTTTCCGTCTGGGAGGGACGGTCACGGCGCTGCAAATGATGCGTCTGCTCGGTATGATGGCATCTGCTCACACAGTGGTTCCTCTTGGCCTCCTCTTCATGAGGAGGATACAGAGGTGGTTTTTCTCTATGAGAATAGATCCGGTGAGGGACAAATGGAAACGGTTGACGGTTCCTTTGTCGATATGGGGAGATCTCGCCCATTGGAAGAGGCTGGGTATCCTCACCATTGGGGTCCCCATGGGCAGCAGGCGCTCACACGTCACGGTCTTCACCGACGCCTCTCTCACGGGTTGGGGAGGGACGTGTCGGACCCACGCAGTGGGGGGCAGCTGGACGGAGGTTCATGCTGGCCCATCTACCCCGCACATCAATGTGTTGGAATTGAAGGCGGTCCTCCTGGTCCTCAAACGGTTCGACCACCTGGTGGTAGGCGAGCACGTTTTGGTCAGGACAGACAGTATGACGGCAGCAGCGTATATCAACAGGCAGGGTGGGACTCGTTCCATCCGCCTGCTCCGGGCGGCGGTCGAACTTTGGCTATGGGCATCTCGCAGGCTGTGCAGTCTGAGGGCGCTCCACATTCCTGGTACAGAGAATATGGGCGCGGATATGATGTCTCGGGGCGGTCCTCGTTACGACAAGTGGGAACTCCGCCCCGACATAGTCAGACAGATCTGGGATCGGTTCGGGGAGGCCTCGGTAGATCTGTTTGCGTGCCGACGCTCTCACAAGTGCCCCTTGTGGTTCTCGGTCAGTCGCCCGGCCTTCTGTACGCCTTTCCTCCTGTACAGCTGTTGGGTCAGCTGTTGGAGCGGATATGGAGGGAGCGCAGGACGGTGATCCTGGTCACGCCGGACCGGGGCACGGCAGTGTGGTTCCCGGTCTTGATCCAGCTTCTGGTCGCTCCTCCTTGGGTCATTCCTTGGTCGGCGACGGCCCTATCACAGCACAACGGGTCACTGTTCCTATACCCGATGTTGGGCCAACGCCTGTTGGTGGGAGGGTGAGTCTGGAGAGGATGGACCCTTCTGTGGTTGATACCATCCGGAATGCACATGCTCCCTCCACTGTCACGCTTTACGCGGGCAGATGGCGTATGTTCCAAGAGTGGTGTAAGGCGGGGGGCCGGGACCCAGTCTCCTGCCCCCTGGATGCTGTCCTGAGTTATCTCCAGTCTCTCCTTGGTAGACGGTCGGCTTCGACGGTGAGGGTATATGCGGCGGCTATATCCTCCTATCATGAGGGGTTTGAGGGGAATGTCTTGTTCAGCCACCCTCTTGTGAAGCGTTTCCTGCTTGGCGCTCAACGCGTTAAGCCGGTGCAACGCTCTTTGGCTCCGACTTGGGATCTTCAATTGGTCCTCGGTCGGTTGTCCTTGGCCCCGTTTGAGCCGCTCGAGCAGGCGCCGTTGGGACAGCTGTCTTCAAGACCGTGTTCCTGCTGGCTGTCACCTCCGCTAAACGCGTGAGTGAGCTCTGTGCTCTTTCGGTACGTCCAGAGTGCCTGTCTTTTTGGGCCGATTGTGGTGCCACTCTGCGACCTAATCCTGCTTTCATGCCTAAGAATATCCGGAGTTCCTTCCGCTCCCGGGATATTGTGGTTCAGGCGTTTCGTCCTCCTCCTCACACTAGTGAGTTAGATGCGGGCCTTCACCTGTCATGTCCGGTCCGTGCTTTGGGAATTTACCTCAGCCGTACTCAGGACCTCAGGGTTACCGATCAGCTTTTTGTCTGTCACGGTGGTTCTCGTGCCGGTAAGGCACTGTCGAAACAGCGCCTGTCCCATTGGTTGTGCGAGGGCATTGCCCTCTGCTACACGTTGGCTGGGCAGGATCCCCCTGGGGGCGTCAGGGCGCACTCCACTCGTGGGGTGGCTGCCTCTGCCGCTCTCCTGGGTGGGGCCTCGGTGGAGGACATCTGTGCTGCAGCTTCATGGTCCTCCCCGGGCCCCTTTGTAAGGTTTTACCTCATGGACATGACCGGGGGTTCTGTCTCCCAGGCGGTTCTGGGGTCTGTGGCCTTTCCTGCTTCCCGTCCTTTGGTAGGGTAGCAGGAGTGTGTGGGTATGGGCCACAGTGTGTAGGTCACACGTGGTTACGCCTGTGCTGTGTGTTCAAGGGGTTCTAGTTCCCTCTTGCTCGCACTCGGGTGGAGTTGACTGCGCCCCCCCCTTCATTAGGAAGGATGGGGTGACGGGGCTCCCCAAACCCCTTGATGTGGGCTTACGGGTCCTCAGGGGGTGTATCTGTCGGGCCTCACGTCCGCTCTAACCCATATCTCGATAGGCTTAAAGAGCGGGACGCGATGGCCAAGTACGATAATATAACGTAAGGTTATGTATATAACCTAGTTATATGAGTACTGGCTAAGCGTCCCGCTCTTAAGTGGCCCTGAGTTCCCTTTTGAGGGATCTTTTACTGGAAACGGGATTTTTGGCGAGGAAGAGTGTTTGGTGACCAGGCCCACTGTCTTATAGGCTACGCCTCCATAGGGGCGGGACCCGGCAGGTGTAGGTGTACTTGTTTTTTCGTTGATGAAGTACAATAGGTACATGAGATGAGGTATATCTCGATAGGCTTAAAGAGCGGGACGCTTAGCCAGTACTCATATAACTAGGTTATATACATAACCTTACGTTATGTCTTATTCTACAGTGATGTCTTATTCTACAGTGATGTCTTATTCTACAGTTATGTCTTATTCTACAGTGATGTCCTCAAGTTTCAAGTTTCAAGTTTCTTTAATAGTTGTCATACAGAAGTACAGAATACTTTCATACAAAATGCTTCTTACTGTTACGCTCCAGAGACGTGATGTCAGTGGATGGTCTTCCTCTACAGTGATGTCAGTGGATGGTCTTCCTCTACAGTGATGACCTGAGGACACCTTATCTGAAGGCCCAGTGTCACAACAAGAGCGTCCCAGCAGAATGGAGCGGAGAGCTGAGAGAGGGCCTTGTCAACAGCTGTTTCAGTCTGCCGCTTGGTGAGGAAAACCTCTGTCATGGCCTACCTAATGGTAATTGTTGAGGGCCCACCGTCCTGTCTGCATGCTGGTGTCTCAGGGTTAGGTGGAGGAGGGGCTGGAGGAGATAGGGGAGCGGCGAGGACGTAGAAATGTAATAGTTAGAATGGACATTCCACATTTATTTTTCTCAACAATATGTTTATTGAGTTTTCAGTTTTTTATACAAGAAGATCAAGTAAAAGGGGTCAAATAAAATTGATAAATAATATAAATAATATATATTGTATATAAATATATAGTATATAAATATGTATGAATATCTATATATTCCTATTATACCATATATAAATATATACATACATACAATACACACTTACATCAATTTAACATAGGTTAAACTTGCAGTACTTACAACATAGAGATATATACATACATAACATTCCCCACTTCTAATCTACATTCTTGAATGGTTATTTGGCTGGCACACTGATAAAATGACCAACTGACCTATCTCAAGAATGTAGATTAGAATGGAAGTCAATTTATAGAGTTGCCGTGGAAATCGATGTTGGCTTTAGGCCATGGTTACACTGGGTTAAAACAGCAACGTTCTATTTTTGAATGATTACATTTGCATGTCCAAGTTAAAAAGAAATGCAGTTTTGGTAGGAAAACACGTTTTCCTAGTGGCAACGCTCAAAGGGTGTTTTCATTTTGGAAACTCGCCGACAATGGTGCCATGTAATTTGCGTGAGCCGGATACGAAGCCGTTCTGCCCAATGCCCATGCGCAGTAGAGACCAACGCCACTGTTTACAGCAGAGCTGTCCCAAGTAGCTGCGGCTACCAACGTGTTGTCAAGTTATTGTTATAAGGAACCCAGTACTCCAAACTATAACAGTCTGCATTCCCTTAACAATTGTGTGTTGAGCCGTATTGTATTGTACCCATTCTGCAATCTGTTAAATAAAGTTTTCATCCATTTCTACTAGCGTTAACGTTACTACGTTAATAGCCTCGATGCTAACTATATACATGGACGGGCGGCTGGGTGGTGCAGCGGACATTGCGCTCGTCACCAACGCAAGAGACACCGGGTTCGAATCCGGCTGTCGACGTTGCCTCCGACTTGGGCCGGCCATCATACTAACTCAATTGGCAGAGTTAGCGGGTGGAAGTCGATAGGTGGTAATCTGGACGTTGTGGACAGCGACTCCTACAGGTCGGTTGGGGACACCTGCACAGCAGAGACAGGAAATGGCGGGGGTAGTGTGAGCCTCCCACACGTTACACCTCACCCGAGAGTCCACGCTGGCAGGTGAAAAGATGTGACAGGCTGCCTCCTCGTGTATCGGAGGGGACACGTGATGCAAGGCTTCTATCCTCCCTACAACCGGCCAGTGGGGGGCATATGCAAGCAACGTTCAAGACAGGGGAGGGGAGAATTGGCACAACGAAATTGGGATGGGAGAAAAAAATATTAAAAAAAATAAAAAATAAAAAAAACTTTACTATGTTAATAGCCTCAATACTAACTATATACATGGAGAATGCCATTCACATTAGCATGTAGCTAACAACATCAGAGATCTTTTTGTGAGACTAAACTATCCGCTCTTGGTGGTAAATTGTGTTGATGTTGGTTTTGTTTCATCAACAAATGAAAGGCAGAACACACAGTGAATGTATCCATTTTGTTTATTGCACTTTTATTGCACTTTCTTTGCTGAAAAATAAATGCTACGTTGGCTAAATGGCTCACGCGAGGTATTTAAAGATGGTGGATTGTTGTTTTTTTAGCAGGAAGTGTAGTGGCACGTTCAACCTTTCTGATTGGTTGAAAATGGCCTTCATGTTTGAACTACATCGCCACCTACTGCTTTGGCATTGTACTACATGTATATACATCACTCGGTGGCCAGGAGAAAAAACGATGTCTAACTTGCCTGCCATTACGTAGCGTTCTGAAAAACGAAACTGAAACTGAAAACTGAAAACGAAACTGGCCCTAGTGTAACTGCAGCCTTTAGTGCGCCCGACTGAGAAGGTTGATGTTTGTAACCATGGCAACATGCATGAATATATAGTGTTGATGAGCACGACCTCCTGAGTCAAATGGTAAATGGTGCATTTATATAACAGCTTTTATCCAAAGTGGCAGTGCTTTACACTTTTGTTCATCACATACTCATTCACTCACACATTCACACACCAATGTGTGTGCAAGGTGACAACCTGCTCATCGGGAGCAGTTAGGGGGTTAAGTGTCTTGCTCAAGGACACTTCGACACACCGCCCGGGAGGAGCGGGAATCGAACCGGGAACCTTCCGAATACCAGACAACCGCTCTACCTCCTGAGCCACTGTCGCCCCCGGATGCACTGTGTCCACACACACGTTCGTTTCACAAACCACACATGACGGAAACCTACGGTGGCAGCCATCTTGTTGTGTAGGAAGAGATTAGGAGATCACCACGATGCCCTTTCCATCCAAGTCCTGAGGGTGGGGCTCTACTCTGTGAGAGACACTTAGAGGCATACTGGGTAGAATTATCCTGAGAGACAATGTATAGACAATGTATACAAACATAATCCCTCTCAATCATCACTCGAGGCAGACTATGTCTTCATCTGCGGAGATCCTTCTCTCTGCTTATCGGGACATTTCTGGGCGTCAACTTTTGGGCACGTTATGTACATGTTGCCTGCACACATCCCTCCCTACTTCCTCTTTCCACCTGATTGGATAAACACGCTGCTAGTGGAAAGTGGTTCCGTGGTTTTCTGAAAAGACACCTGCTTGATTGTATATAGTGTTATATATGTTATATATAATGTTATATATAGCCTGGTAAGAAAGACCAGAAAAGTAAAAACTTTGCATAAATAAATCTCAGCGTCTCTTCGTCAGCGTATCTTCGCCACAGCTGGCTAGCGCCTGGGCCACAATTAATTAATTCGACTATATTTTGAGACAAGACAGGGGTGGGTGGGGGACACTGTACACTGTACATTGGAATATTGACAAGGCCATACTTGGTCATTTACTGTACATTGGAGGGGGTTAGGGGAGCTAGCTTGCTAACTTTACCTAGCATGCTAATGTGATGACTGAAGGCAAAACCTCTCCACAGGAAGTCTTATTTAAGCTTAATTAAGCTAGTTTAACACATGGTAGTGTGTTGATGGGTTGACGCTCTCGCTGTGAAGCCATGTACCTACGGCTGATCGTTGCTACAGCGTGATAAACGTCCGATGTTAGCTACGCGACTCAACGGAAGAACAAACCCCAAGCCGACCTGCCAGGCAGAACATATCCAGTAACTTTGAACATATGGTCACCCTACATGGAAGTCATTGTTTCAACTGCAGTGTGAGTGTTCTTGGTTGTTTTTCTCACCAGACTATACAGTATATAATATTACAACAAACTCCTGTGTCGAAACTGTGCTGCATTTCCTGCGGCCTAGATAGCTGGGACCTTGTGGCGGCTGGGAGGAGAGAGAGAGAGAGA
>NC_140181.1:14907253-14909753 GCF_963971535.1 Notolepis coatsorum
GAGAGAGGGGGGGGATAGAAAGATAAAGAGAGAGATAGTGAGAGGGAGCGAGGGAGGGATATAGAGAGTGGGGGGGGTATAGAGAGATAAAGAGAGGGAGGGAGAGAGAGAAAGAGGGGAGAGGGAGAAGAGAGAGATAGAGAGAGAACATGTGGGGGAGAGAGGGAGATGATAGAGAAGAAAGAGAGAGAGGGAGAAGAGAGAGAGGGGGGAGATAAAGAGAGAGAGAGGGAGAGAAAGATAGAGAGAGGGAGAAGGGAGGAGAGAGAGAGAGAACATGTGGGGAGAGAGGGAGAAGAGAGAGAGAAGAAAGAGAGAGGGAGCAGAGAGGGAGGAGGGAGGGAGATAAAGAGAGAGAGGGAGAAGAGAGAGAGGGAGCAGAGAGAAAGGGGGGGAGATAAAGAGAGAGAGAGAGGGAGAGAATGATAGAGAGAGGGAGAAGGGAGGAGAGAGAGAGAACATGTGGGGAGAGAGGGAGAAGAGAGAGAAGAAAGAGAGAGAGGGAGCAGAGAGGGAGGGAGGGGAGATAAAGAGAGAGAGGGAGGGGGGGGGAGGGGGGTGTGGCATGTGAAGAGATGGCATGAGGTCTGCTCTGAGCCCAGTGAAGCTCACACGCTACATTCCATCACCGTCCACATGATGACAATGAGGTGCATTTGGTTTGCAAAGAGTCTGCTTTGTAATCAGAGGTGAGAGCGTATTTAGAGGTAATCTTCAGCTGTGTTTCTCCACAATGTCTCCGTGATTTTCTTTTTTCTTTGTGTGTGTGTGTGTGTGTGTGTGTGTGTGTGTGTGTGTGTGTGTGTGTGTGTGTGTGTGTGTGTGTGTGTGTGTGTGTGTGTGTGTGTGTTGGAGGGGGGAGGGGGGTAATATTTAGTTGTTCTGGAACTCTGAAAAGTAGCCGTCAGGTGAGGGGAATTCTAACTGGACCTTCACACACTATATGTGTGCTAGAGAGCAACAGGAAAAAAAGTGGAAGTCTGCGACATAAAAATAACTAAGATAAGATAAGATACTCCTTTATTGATCCCTTGGGGAAATTCTGGCATCATATACACCTCCCCTCCCCTCTCCATGCTGCTACACAGTAAACTGAGTACATTTGACTCAAACTGAAACTGAGTACATTTGACTCAAACTGAGTACAATTCTACTCAGTTTGAGTAAAATGTACTCAGTTTGAGTCAAATGTACTCAGTTTACTGTGTAGCAGCATGGAGAGGGGGAGGGGAGGGTACAGCAGGTATAAAACTAGAAGAAAGACATGAATATAGGCAATGCAATTTGATCTCAATATGAGAAGAAAATAAACAGTGTAAACAATATAATTAACTATGAATATTAAAAATATGAGAAAAAGTAAACAGGGTAAACAATATAATTAACTATATATGAATATTAAAATATGAGAAAAAAAACTGCCTCGGCCTGGAGGCAGCTCAGAGGATAACCGTGACCCAGACTCATCCCTCGGCCCCCGGCCTCATCCCTCGGGCCTGGAGGCAGCTCAGAGTATAACCGTGACCCGGCCTCATCCCTCGGCCCCGGCCTCATCCCTCGGGCCTGGAGGCAGCTCAGAGTATAACCGTGACCCGGCCTCATCCCCTCGGCCCCGGCCTCATCCCTCGGCCTGGAGGCAGCTCAGAGTATAACCGTGACCCGGCCTCATCCCTCGGCCCCGGCCTCATCCCTCGGCCTGGAGGCAGCTCAGAGTATAACCGTGACCCGGCCTCATCCCTCGGCCCCGGCCTCATCCCTCGGCCTGGAGTGACCCGGCCTCATCCCTCGATCCCGGCCTCATCCCTCGGCCTGGAGGTAGCAGCTCAGAGTTCACCCCGCGCCAAGTTTCCTCGCTTCCTGGGGCAAGAAGAACCACGTGGATCTGATCAGAGACGTTTCGAAGAGAGACTAACTAACTCTAAAGTCCTCGTTACTTACTTAAAGAAAAAAACATGTTTGTTTCAGACGTGTCCAGTGATCTCACATGGTTAAAGGAGCTTTAAGTGTATTCTTTTGTTAGAATAAGTGGTCTACGTGTTAAAGTAATAGCTCAACAAATCATGTTAAACCCAGATTCGGCTCAAACAAGGACTAAATACGTTTAGCAATTATGCCACATCAATGTGGAACGCCCTACCCAAAGCTGTAAAGGAATGTGAATCCCTACCCACATTCAAAACCGCTCTTAAAGAGCACCTACGGGAGGCTGCAATTCTAAACTGGCCACCGTAAATGCCCAAAACCCCCACCACCTCCTAATAGACAGTCTCCTCCCCACCGCATGTATATATTCCCTCCCCGCCGTATGTATATCTCTCTCCCACCCACCCACCCCCTCCTAATGTACAGTCCCCTCCCCATCATATGTATATACTCTGTCAGGATCTAGGGGTAACAGTACTGTATATTTGAATACCGTATGTCACAAATGTATCAGTACTAAATACCTATATGTCCCTATGCCATAAATGTCATGTATGTTGTGTATGTCATAAATGTC
>NC_140181.1:14919753-14979753 GCF_963971535.1 Notolepis coatsorum
ATAGGCTACTTTTAGCAGCATGTTACACGAATAAAAACATAGTGGTACTGCATTAACTTGAGAACAGGCAACAGATTAAATGTACTCGAAATTATTACTCACCCTAGGTCCGTGTGCGTGTACCTGGCCCCTGCATGTACCACACTCGCTGTCTTTGGATATATAATGGCATGATCCTTGCATGTGATTGGCCGCATCCTCCACGTGGTGTCAAAATAAAGTCCCATTAGTTGGGCGAAAGTGCCAGGTGATTAAAACCAAAGACCTCCAAATGAGTCAAATCTATTGATTGATAAATACCTCTTTGTTCTACGGTCAATGCTCGTGCATGATTATCCATATATGGTAATGAAACACCCCCCTTGGGATGTGAAATAATGGACTGACCCGAGCGGAACTCTGAGAAACTCCACGGGAGATTGTTCACTGAGGCGCTGCCGAACCAAGAAGACACAACGCGTGTTATGGGATAAATAAAAGGCGGACTTGTACACGGTGATGTCAGATATCAACGGCTCCCTAAGACCATTGCTGCAATTCTGCCTGGACAGCTCAAAACACTAATAAAGACTGTGCTGGAATATGACTGCCTTTTCCCGTTTTGTTTGATTAATACCCAGGGATTAAAGTTCTCCTCAATTTTATTCCAAATCGCGACGGATTTTCCGTAAATTTTCTACCTGCTGCATATGATTTCTAGAGGCATACAATCTATTCTGATGTCAGTATTGGGTAGCCTATATAAACAATAATACGAGAGCATATACAAGAACAATGAATCTCACTGCCATGTATGATGTAGCCTATACGCCATGTGTAGCCTGCCTATATGTGATCAATACAAACTTGAACTTGAATTCCATCATGTCTGTGTGCGGGTCACTGCGGGAACTCACAAGGCTGTTGTCACAATGTAAATAAGAACGTGCACTGAAAAGTTACAGTATGTAGTTGGTTGATTATTTGTATGACAGTCAGTAAACCCTTGCAAAAAGTATCCGTTTTATTTAATGAATTGAAAACATGCAGCATGCCTTTCCTCCCGGCATGCAGCAACAACATGTATCAGGCAAATGCGCATCGCAACATTGACTGAGTGGAATCCCTTTCTATTCACATAACTGCATTTGTGATGGAGCTTTGACAGCTACAGTAACAGTCTATTGCTCGATCCATCTCCAATATCACGATGGACCGTGCCGGTGGCAAAGACCCGAGGGTGGAGAGGACTTGAATGAATTCCATCATCATATTTATATGTTGTGTCTGTCCACTATGTTTGTTACTTTGTTATTCCCCCCCCCCCCCCCTATCTATGTAAAGCGACCTTGGGTCTCTTGAAAGGCGCTATATAAAATGAAGCTATTATTATTATTATTATTATTATTATTATTATTATTATTATTATTATTATTATTATTATTATTATTATTATTAGTATTATTATTGTTATTATTATTATTATTATCACATCTGTGCAGGAGCTCACAAATAGACTGTTAGTCTCAGTGAAGTTTCAACAGAGGTCATCTATTCTAACCAACAAATTGAAGTAGAAAGCATTTCGTGACCAATCTTATTTGGAAACACAAAATAATTCGCTTTTTATTTGAAACAATATTTAATCGCGTTTGGAGGTTGGTGTTCTGCGTCTGCCCCCCCCGTGCCAAACAAGCAGGCCAACCTCTTGTTCGCGTGTGAGCCCGTTATAATTACACTACTGTCGCTATTTTACAATGAAATATAATGAATTACGGGTCAAACAGAAGTTGAACACGCCAGTGTTGAAACTAATGCACGGAAGCTTATTTCCGCGTTGAAACTAATGCATGAACTGAGCAGCGCATATGCCGTAGTAACGATATTCTACCACTGGGCGTCAGCTAAGCATGCTCAGAGCTGTGCGTACACATAAGCACGAAGTCAAGTTCAAGTTGAAATTGATGAATCCCACACTTTGCTTAGAAATGGTCGTACGCACAGGTTAAGCACATATCTGTGCGTAAGTCACGTTGATGAATGAGGGCCCAGGCCCTCTGGACCCTATCTAACCTGCTGGACTCTATCTAATAGCCCTCTGGACCCTATCTAACCTGCTGGACTCTATCTAATAGCCCTCTGGACTCTATCTAACCCGCTGGACTCTATCTCATAGTCCTCTAGACCCTATCTAACCTGCTGGACTCTATCTAATAGCCCTCTGGACCCTATCTAACCCGCTGGACTCTATCTAATAGCCCTCTGGACCCTATCTAACCTGCTGGACTCTATCTAACCTAACATATCTAGATAGGGTCCAAAGTTCCCGTCCAGCATCATTACGATATAAGCTTTCCGACAACACCCTTATAGATAAGCAGTTACCAATGTTTATTTAGCTTCTTAGCCAAAAAGACCACCTCACTTCATCATGCAGGACACAGTAGTGAGTACTGTAACTATCACTAGTAACACATCTGAGAGCAGAATGTTAGACCGTTTCTAGGGGTTTAAGAGTGGAAAGAGCAGCATTTATATATTGCAAGTACAGTAGAATGAGAAGAAGAAGGCATCCAACTAGAGTGCAGATGTAACAGTAAATTGCAATAGTAATATACAGGTGGGTTTCTGTCTGCTTTTAAACTAGGTATAAAATATATAAGTTAGTGCCCTGCTGGTGCCCTGCTGGTCTCTGACAAGAACAAGTTACAGGTTGAAAAAACCCTCAGCTCGGAACTAGGCAACATCTGCATATGGCTCGCTGATAACAAACTATCATTACACATGGGCAAAACAGAGTCCATTCTCTTCGGCTCAAATAACAAACTCAGCAAGACCGACGGCTTCTCAGTTACAGTGGGTGACAATATTGTCACAAGGAAAGATGAAATTACCTACCTGGGCTCCATCCTAGAGGCTAATCTTTCCTGTGGCAAAATGGCATCCAATGTAATAAAAAAAGTCAACCAACGAACTAGATTCTTGTACCAGATCTCCTCTCTGGTAAACAAGAATACCCTGAAGACTCTGGCAGGAGCACTCATTCAAGGGTACTACGACTATGCTTGCACCTCATGGTACCAAAGCACCTCAAAGGCACTAAAAAACAAATTACAAACATCTCAAAACAAGCTAGTCAGACTACTACTTGACCTGACTCCTAGAACCCACATCACCCCTGCCCACTTTGACAACCTAGGATGGCTTAGAGTAGACGACAGAGTACAGCAACTTGCAATGGGCCTGGTCTACAAGATACACTACACGACCAAGGTACCCATGTACATGTCAAAATACTTCCCAAAGGTCAGTGAATACCACGATCACAACACCAGAGGGAGCTCCACAAATCATGTTCAACCCAGATTCGGCTCAAACAAGGGAGTAAACACGTTTCGCAATTATGCCACACCAATGTGGAACGCCCTACCCAAAGCTGTAAAGGAATGTGAATCACTACCCACATTCAAAAACACTCTCAAAGAGCACCTACGGGAGACTGCAATTCAAAACTGGCCCCTACAAATGTCCTAACCCAGTTGTACATAAAATGACCAAATATGGCTTTGTCAGTATTCCAATGTACAGTGTACAGTGCCCCCCCCTACCCAATTATATGTAGGTATGTACAGATAGATGTGGATAGATATACATAGGGTGAGAATAAATATACTGTATGTTTATGGTATAAACAGCGTTCATGTACATGCTATCATACAGAGTTATAGGGGTTATATGCAACACTGATCCACTGAGAATACAACACTGATGGAAGAAACTTTCCTTTTCCTACTAATCAAAGCAGGGAAGCCGCTTCGTGTTTCTGTAAAAGAAGCCAATTCCTTTGGTCGCAGTTTGCTGACAACATGGTCTGTATGGTATTTAAATGCAAATGTCTAAAAAGAATTTGCAGGAAAGAGGATAAGCTCACGGCAGCAGGTCGTGCATGACTCTCCATTATACTACACTAACACACACACACACACACACACACAGACACACACACACACACACACACACACACACACACACACACACACACACACACACACACACACACACACACACACACACACACTAACACACACACACACACACACACACACACAGACACACGCACACACACACACACACACAGAGACACACACACACACACACAGACACACACACACACAGACACACACACACACAGACACACGCACACACACACACACACACACAGACACACGCACACACACACACACACACACACAGAGACACACACACACACAGAAACACACACAGAAACACACATGCACACACACACCAAACACACACGCACACACCCCAACCAGACAGTGGACTAGGCTGGTATCATAGCAACGGGTTTGTTTAGGGCGGCTCTGGTATCAGCAGGCCTCCGACTGGTGTGTGGGTGGGTGTGTGTGTGTGTGTGTGTGTGTGTGTGTGTGTGTGTGCGTGCGTGTGTATGTGTGCGTCTGTGTGCGTGCGTGCGTGCGTGTGTGTGTGTGTGCGTGTGTGTGTGTGTGCGTCTGTGTGTGTGCGTGCGTGTGTGTGTGTGTGCGTGTGTGTGTGTGTGCGTGTGTGTGTGTGTGTGCGTGTGTGTGTGTGTGTGCGTGTGTGTGGATCTGTTTGGAGTAACTTAGGTTGCTGTGAAAGAATCCAAAGCATGAAAACATAATATACAGGAGCATCTCCAGGGGAGAGAGCCTCTCTGTCTGCTCCGCGCACCGCAGGCGGCCATGTTGGAAAACGCTGACAGACAGAGCGAGAGACAGAAGGCATGGGGTCTCCTGGCCGCTGCTCCTGTCACGTCCTCCTGCGCCCGGGCCTGCAGCTATAGTGACCGTTTATTGCCGTGTTTTTGTTTGTTTTAAAGGTTATAGGTTCGGAATGTGGCAATACTATCACGATGATTCGTTTTTACATTTAATAGTTATGGTTTAGAAAATTAGGGTTAAGGTTAAGGTTATGGTTAGTTTGTGGGTTATGGTAACAGTGTGGTTAAGGTTATGGTTAGTTTAAGGTAACAGTGTGGTTAAGGTTAGGGTTAGTTTATGGTAACTGTGGTTAAGGTTAAGGACTATAGTCGGGTTAACTCGCCGAGCGTTGAGCGCCAGGACCCCCGAAAACCCGAGTATAGTCGGGTTTTCATCGTTATTTATTTTATTCGATTAGATTATTCCATTCATAAAAACATGCAGGCAGCTTGTGTTATCACTGGGGATGGGTCTGAGATTGCAAAAGTCCAATACCGCCGCCTAACGCCTTGCGGCCGCTATTGCACTCCATTTGAAACGATGTGGCTTGGTTTCTGGGCCGATCTGCGGCCAGCGGGCGGGGTCTAACTAGCCGGACAGGCGAAGCGCTTATAACGCATGCATCGACGAGAGTCGGGCCCCCCCGGATCATGTTCAGTGCTGGATTACGTTGGCAACACAATCGACATCAGTATTTGGAATGGCGATCAGATAATTGGAATATTCTTTTCGGGACAGATCCTGGTCAAGGTAAGGACTATATGGTATCAATATTGCGTTGATCCGATAATTATTTCCCCGCGAGCGGAGCATGTGTCTGTAATGTACTGTGTAACGTATTCCGTTGGTGACGATCGAAGCATAGAACCCCCCCCCCCCCCCCCCCCCCACCCTTTCATGCATGCATGATGAAACATAATACTGATAATCTAGCGTTGATTTCAGATTGATTGTTGATTCAAGCGAGGAATGGCACGATTCCTAGTGAAATGCACTGAAACGGTCATGGTTAGTTTACGGTGTGGTTAAGGTTATGGTTAGTTTAAGGTAACAGTGTGGTTAAGGCTATGGTTAGTTTAAGGTAACAGTGTGGTTAACGTTATGGTTAGGGTAAGTAAGTTACTATTTGTATTTAAACTCGACAGGCAACACAGGTTTCCCTCATTTACAGTCACGTCAAGTGTACATACGGAACAAAGCGTAGAAAATCATACATCATACAAAATCATAACAATATAAGACAACAAGATGAGGCAAAGAGCAAGGATAACAAATCAATTAAAACACGTACAACATGAGAAACAAATATGTTTCTTTGTTGAGACAAAGCAGGGAGACGTACTGTAGGAGAGACATACTGTAGGAGAGACTATACTGTAGGAGAGACATACTGTAGGAGAGACTATAACTGTAGGAGAGACATACTGTAGGAGAGACTATACTGTAGGAGAGACATACTGTAGGAGAGACTATACTGTAGGAGAGACTATACTGTAGGAGAGACTATACTGTAGGAGAGACGTACTGTAGGAGAGACTATACTGTAGGAGAGACTAACTGTAGGAGAGACTATACTGTAGGAGAGACTATAGTGTAGGGAAGACGTACTGTAGGAGAGACTATACTGTAGGAGAGACTATAGTGTAGGAGAGACGTACTGTAGGAGAGACTATACTGTAGGAGAGACTATACTGTAGGAGAGACTATACTGTAGGAGAGACGTACTGTAGGAGAGACTATACTGTAGGAGAGACTATACTGTAGGAGAGACTATACTGTAGAGAGACTATACTGTAGGAGAGACTATACTGTAGAGATACGGAGAGACTACTGTAGGAGAGACTATACTGTAGGAGAGACTATACTGTAGGAGAGACTATACTGTAGGAGAGACATACTGTAGGAGAGACTATACTGTAGGAGAGACGTACTGTAGGAGAGACTATACTGTAGGAGAGACTAACTGTAGAGAGACTATACTGTAGGAGAGACTATACTGTAGGAGAGACTATACTGTAGGAGAGACTATACTGTAGGAGAGACGTACTGTAGGAGAGACGTACTGTAGGAGAGACTATACTGTAGGAGAGACTATACTGTAGGAGAGACTATACTGTAGGAGAGACTATCTGTAGGAGAGACTATACTGTAGGAGAGACTATACTGTAGGAGAGACGTACTGTAGGAGAGCTATACTGTAGGAGAGACTATACTGTAGGAGAGACTATACTGTAGGAGAGACTATACTGTAGGAGAGACTATACTGTAGGAGAGACTATACTGTAGGAGAGACTATACTGTAGGAGAGACGTACTGTAGGAGAGACTATACTGTAGGAGAGACTATACTGTAGGAGAGACTATACTGTATGAGAGACTATACTGTAGGAGAGACGTACTGTAGGAGAGACGTACTGTAGGAGAGACTATACTGTAGGAGAGACGTACTGTAGGAGAGACTATACTGTAGGAGAGACTATACTGTAGGAGAGACGTTACTGTAGGAGAGACGTACTGTAGGAGAGACTATACTGTAGGAGAGACTATACTGTAGGAGAGACATACTGTAGGAGAGACGTACTGTAGGAGAGACTAACTGTAGGAGAGACATACTGTAGGAGAGACTATACTGTAGGAGAGACATACTGTAGGAGAGACGTACTGTAGGAGAGACGTACTGTAGGAGAGACGTACTGTAGGAGAGACTATACTGTAGGAGAGACTATACTGTAGGAGAGACGTACTGTAGGAGAGACTATACTGTAGGAGAGACTATACTGTAGGAGAGAGACTATACTGTAGGAGAGACTATACTGTAGGAGAGACTATACTGTAGGAGAGACTATAGTGTAGGAGAGACTATACTGTAGGAGAGACTATAGTGTAGGAGAGACGTACTGTAGGAGAGATGTACTGTAGGAGAGACTATACTGTAGGAGAGACTATACTGTAGGAGAGACTATACTGTAGGAGAGACTATACTGTAGGAGAGACTATACTGTAGGAGAGACGTACTGTAGGAGAGACTATACTGTAGGAGAGACGTACTGTAGGAGAGACTATACTGTAGGAGAGACTATACTGTAGGAGAGACGTTACTGTAGGAGAGACTATACTGTAGGAGAGACTATACTGTAGGAGAGACGTACTGTAGGAGAGACTATACTGTAGGAGAGACTATACTGTAGGAGAGACATACTGTAGGAGAGACTATACTGTAGGAGAGACTATACTGTAGGAGAGACTATACTGTAGGAGAGACGTACTGTAGGAGAGACGTACTGTAGGAGAGACGTACTGTAGGAGAGACTATACTGTAGGAGAGACTATACTGTAGGAGAGACTATACTGTAGGAGAGACATACTGTAGGAGAGACTATACTGTAGGAGAGACATACTGTAGGAGAGACGTACTGTAGGAGAGACTATACTGTAGGAGAGACTATACTGTAGGAGAGACTATACTGTAGGAGAGACTATACTGTAGGAGAGACTAACTGTAGGAGAGACGTACTGTAGGAGAGACATACTGTAGGAGACTATACTGTAGGAGAGACTATACTGTAGGAGAGACTATACTGTAGGAGAGACGTACTGTAGGAGAGACGTACTGTAGGAGAGACTATACTGTAGGAGAGACGTACTGTAGGAGAGACTATACTGTAGGAGAGACTATACTGTAGGAGAGACGTTACTGTAGGAGAGACGTACTGTAGGAGAGACTATACTGTAGGAGAGACTATACTGTAGGAGAGACATACTGTAGGAGAGACGTACTGTAGGAGAGACTATACTGTAGGAGATACTATACTGTAGGAGAGACGTACTGTAGGAGAGACGTACTGTAGGAGAGACTATACTGTAGGAGAGACTATACTGTAGGAGAGACGTACTGTAGGAGAGACTATACTGTAGGAGAGACTATACTGTAGGAGAGACGTACTGTAGGAGAGACTATACTGTAGGAGAGACTATACTGTAGGAGAGAGACTATACTGTAGGAGAGACTATACTGTAGGAGAGACTATACTGTAGGAGAGACTATAGTGTAGGAGAGACTATACTGTAGGAGAGACTATAGTGTAGGAGACGTACTGTAGGAGAGATGTACTGTAGGAGAGACGTACTGTAGGAGAGACGTACTGTAGGAGAGACTATACTGTAGGAGAGACTATACTGTAGGAGAGACTATACTGTAGAGAGACTATACTGTAGGAGAGACGTACTGTAGGAGAGACTATACTGTAGGAGAGACTATACTGTAGGAGAGACGTTACTGTAGGAGAGACTATACTGTAGGAGAGACTATACTGTAGGAGAGACGTACTGTAGGAGAGACTATACTGTAGGAGAGACTATACTGTAGGAGAGACATACTGTAGGAGAGACTATACTGTAGGAGAGACTATACTGTAGGAGAGACTATACTGTAGGAGAGACGTACTGTAGGAGAGACGTACTGTAGGAGAGACGTACTGTAGGAGAGACTATACTGTAGGAGAGACTATACTGTAGGAGAGACTATACTGTAGGAGAGACATACTGTAGGAGAGACTATACTGTAGGAGAGACTATACTGTAGGAGAGACGTACTGTAGGAGAGACTATACTGTAGGAGAGACTATACTGTAGGAGAGACTATACTGTAGGAGAGACTATACTGTAGGAGAGACTATACTGTAGGAGAGACTATACTGTAGGAGAGACGTACTGTAGGAGAGACTATACTGTAGGAGAGACGTACTGTAGGAGAGACTATACTGTAGGAGAGACTATACTGTAGGAGAGACTATACTGTAGGAGAGACTATACTGTAGGAGAGACGTACTGTAGGAGAGACTATACTGTAGGAGAGACTATACTGTAGGAGAGACTATACTGTAGGAGAGACGTACTGTAGGAGAGACTATACTGTAGGAGAGACGTACTGTAGGAGAGACTATACTGTAGGAGAGACTATACTGTAGGAGAGACGTACTGTAGGAGAGACTATACTGTAGGAGAGACTATACTGTAGGAGAGACTATACTGTAGGAGAGACGTACTGTAGGAGAGACTATACTGTAGGAGAGACGTACTGTGCGTTAATTTTTTTGCGTTCGTTTTTTTGCGTTCGTTTTCATTTTTGTGCGTTCGTTTTTTTGCCTTCCTTTATCGTTTTTGTGCGTTCGTTTTTTTCTTGTTTTTTTGTGCGTTCGTTTTTTTGCGTTCTTTTTCGCTTTCGTTTCATCGTTTTCGTTTTTACTGTAGGAGAGACTATACTGTAGGAGAGATGTACTGTAGGAGAGACGTACTGTAGGAGAGACGTACTGTAGGAGAGACTATACTGTAGGAGAGACATACTGTAGGAGAGACTATACTGTAGGAGAGACTATACTGTAGGAGAGACGTACTGTAGGAGAGACGTACTGTAGGAGAGACTATACTGTAGGAGAGACTATACTGTAGGAGAGACTATACTGTAGGAGAGACTATACTGTAGGAGAGACTATACTGTAGGAGAGACGTACTGTAGGAGAGACTATACTGTAGGAGAGACTATACTGTAGGAGAGACTATACTGTAGGAGAGACGTACTGTAGGAGAGACTATACTGTAGGAGAGACGTACTGTAGGAGAGACTATACTGTAGGAGAGACGTACTGTAGGAGAGACTATACTGTAGGAGAGACGTACTGTAGGAGAGACTATACTGTAGGAGAGACTATACTGTAGGAGAGACTATACTGTAGGAGAGACTATACTGTAGGAGAGACTATACTGTAGGAGAGACTATACTGTACAGGCAGGGTTCTCTTCCTGGCCAGCAGCACTCATTGCACCACTTAACTTATCTGAACATGTTTGTTTGATTCCGCATTAATTGCACTTAGCGGGGACTTAGCGAGCACTTAGCGACAGCTCCGCTGATTAATCTTAGCGACAGCTCCGCTGATTAATCTTAGCGACAGCTCCGCTGGTGAATCTTAGCGAGCACTTGGCGACAGCCCCGCTGGTGAATCTTATAGCGAGCACTTGGCGACAGCTCCGCTGGTGAATCTCACGTCGCTGTATATAGACAGAGGGTTGGCGTTTTGTAAACAAGCCTCATTTTCCCCCGAAGGCGAGAGCTCCAACAGCGCGGTGGTGTCGACAGGGAGTGTTGTTGTTACGGTCACGCTCGCCTCTCTCCGGCTCCCATTGTTCCAAGGGGTCGACCGCGTACGGATCGCTGTCTTTAAAGCCGCCGCCTCCCCCCCCCACCCCCGACCCCCGCACCCCACCCCCCCCCAACAAATGAGTCACCCAGGAAGAGGAATCTGCTAATTAAGCCCTCATTAAAGCTCCACACAAACCCAGCTATGTAGGTTTACACAACCCTCGGCACAGACAGGGAAACCTCACACGTCCACAATGGGGCCATTCATAAAAGCCCCGCTCCTCCGGAGGAGGAGAGCAGAAAAAAAACAGTTGCTCTTAGCATTTGGGCAGATGTAATTGCGATCACTCAGCTTGTCTGATGCTGATAATGGGGCGATGGGAAATTCCTGCCGGGGAGTGAGAGTCGTGGCGGCGGCGGCGGCGCGGGGTGGTTTCGCAACCGCTTTGGCAGGAGGCACCGCTCGCTCGGTGCGCTCCTCCACGGCGGGGCAGCGAATGCGTCGCGGCATGCCTCACATAGCTGTCATTAAACACATTTTGGAGGGAAAAAAACACACACACACACACACACACACAAGACAATCAAAACTCTCGAGTGTGTGCCATGTTGTTACTATTTGAGCACTGAAGGCGGGGGGACTAGACAGGGCCGCCCTGTAACGCAGATATACTTCTTCTTCACGGGCCAGGCAGTCACTGAAGGGCGGGGGAATGAGACAGGGCCGCCCTGTAATGCCGATACTTCTTCTTCACGGGCCAGGCAGTCACTGAAGGGCGGGGGAACGAGACAGGGCCGCCCTGTAATGCCGATACTTCTTCTTCACGGGCCAGGCAGTCACTGAAGGGCGGGGGAACGAGACAGGGCCGCCCTGTAATGCCGATACTTCTTCTTCACGGGCCAGGCAGTCACTGAAGGGCGGGGGAACGAGACAGGGCCGCCCTGTAATGCCGATACTTCTTCTTCACGGGCCAGGCAGTCACTGAAGGGCGGGGAACAAGACAGGGCCGCCCTGTAATGCCGATACTTCTTCACGGGCCTCAGGGATACTGTGATTTGATATTGACTGTAGTCGCCTCGTGAATTCCAACTGAGGTGTGTGTGTGCGTGTGCGTGTGCGTGTGCGTGTGCGTGTGTGTGTGTGTGTGTGTGTGCGTGTGTGTGTGTGTGTGCGTGTGTGTGTGTGTGTGTGTGTGTGTGTGTGTGTGTGTGTGTGTGTGTGTGCGTGTGCGTGTGCGTGTGTGTGTGTGCGTGCGTGTGTGTGTGTGTACGTCTGGCTAGACTGGAGATAACGTCAAAGCCGTTCTTTTGATTCTCTCTTTTTGAAGAAGCATCTCATGGTGTGGAGTCTCTGTGGGAATGATCCTTTGTACCATGCAACAAAAACAGTGGGGGGGGGGGGGGGGGGGGTATTTTTAGACCAGATTAGATTAAAATGTATTGTCATCATGCAGCACAAGTAACAGTACGAACAAAAAGAAGTTTGGCATCCAACCAGAGTGCAAATGTAACAGTAAAGTGCAACAGTAATATACAATGTGCAGGTGATTAAACTGGGTACAAAATATATAAATTAGTACTACTGAGTAATAGTGCTGCTAAGTGGTAGTACGTCTATGGTAGTAAGTCATACCGTATCTATACCTGTATCACTGTACATATTAATACTACAACTCACAATACATTTGATTTGCACTATTCGCAGTTGTACTAATTCATATATTTTATATGCCG
This sequence comes from Notolepis coatsorum, assembly GCF_963971535.1. NCBI lineage: Eukaryota > Metazoa > Chordata > Actinopteri > Aulopiformes > Paralepididae > Notolepis > Notolepis coatsorum. The sequence goes on from NC_140181.1 coordinate 14,932,365, forward strand.
TTTAATACTATAATATAATACTTGAATTGAACAGCAAATCAGTTTAAAGCAGAAAGAAACAAGGGGGGAAAATGAAGCGACATTTGCAACATTTAGGTGCATTTTTATTTTTTGTATTTATTTTCTTTCACAACTGGATTCGTGTGTGAATGCGCTGCTCTGGGTATACGACTGCAGCACGTGGGTGTGAAGTTCTTGCGGTCAGTTCTTGGGTACAGTACAGTATGTGGCGCTTGGCATCTCAGCCATTCCTCCATGAGCACTGCAGCCTTTAATAAGGCATTCATGCATTGATGCTAACAGGCTCATAGAAGCGGCTGTGCAACGAAGGCTGAAAGCTCCTTAAGAGCCTTGTGATGCACAGACCACCCAGGACACCATGAAAGACTATCACCCAGGACACCATGAAAGACTATCACCCAGGACACCATGAAACACTATCACCCAGGACACCATGAAACACTACCACCCAGGACACCATGAAACACTATCACCCAGGACACCATGAAACACTACCACCCAGGACACCATGAAACACTACCACCCAGGACACCATGAAACACTATCACCCAGGACACCATGAAAGACTATCACCCAGGACACCATGAAACACTATCACCCAGGACACCATGAAACACTACCACCCAGGACACCATGAAACACTATCACCCAGGGCACCATGAAACACTATCACCCAGGACACCATGAAACACTATCACCCAGGACACCATGAAACACTATCACCCAGGACACCATGAAACACTATCACCCAGGACACCATGAAACACTATCACCCAGGACACCATGAAACACTATCACCCAGGGCACCATGAAACACTATCACCCAGGAGGACACCATGAAACACTATCACCCAGGACACCATGAAACACTATCACCCAGGACACCATGAAACACTATCAAAATTAAGGTACGACCAGCCTGGTTGTGGCCAAAACCAAGGCTTTGATAACGCATAGTTTTCAGTGGACACAGCTCAAATATAATCCCTTTTACATATCTGTAGATACTGTATTTATATCTGTACATATCTGTAGATACTATATCTATATCTGTACATATCTGTAGATACTATATCTATATTTGTACATATCTGTAGATACTATATCTATATCTGTACATATCTGTAGATACTATATCTATATCTGTACATATCTGTAGATACTATATCTATATCTGTACATATCTGTAGATACTATATCTATATCTGTACATATCTGTAGATACTATATCTATATCTGTACATATCCATAGATACTATATTTACATATCTGTAGATACTATAGCTATATCTGTACATATCTGTAGATACTATATCTATATTTGTACATATCTGTAGATACTATATCTATATCTGTACATATCTGTAGATACTATATCTATATTTACATATCATTAGATACTATATCTATATCTGTACATATCCCTTACCTACTCTTACTAGTTACGCTGCTGGCCAGTATGACTTACTACCATAGTGTCTTTATACCTGCATCACTGTACATATTAATACTACAACTCTGTACATACATCTGATTAGCACTATTACCCAGTAGTACTCAGTAGCACCCAGTTTAATCTCCTGTACATTGTATATTACTATTGCACTTTACTGTTACATTTGCACTCTGGTTGGATGCTTCTTCTTGTTGTACTGTACTTTATGACAATACATTTGAATCTAATCTAATTTAATGTACAGATCTCTGGGCTGTGACAGTAGGAAATGAACAACGTGTCCATGGAAATGGATATAAGAGTGAAACCTTTATCTTAAATCTTGTCACCAGCTAATAATAATAATAATAATCAACAAACAGCAACTCTGTGAAGTCCTAATTTGTCCAATAACACTGTGTAACAGCATGGACATATTTCTACGGATCACAGCAATGCAGAGGCCATAAAGCTGTGGGCCGTGAGGAGAGAAACCATGTCTGGAAAAAGTAATATCCGTCGGAGTTGTTGTTCCCTGGACACCAGTAAATAACGAGCAAAAGTCTCGGTTTCAGAAACCAAGAAGTTCTCTCTGGACGTTTCACAGGTTCATCGTAACCACAGCAGTTAGCCTGGCAGACTGCCACTGTTTGCCAAAGTATTCGAGGTATTTGGGGCAATTTACAACGCAAATGACACGCAAGCCTCGACTCCAGAGGATGCTTTCGCCTTTGCGTCTTTGAAGGAAATTCTTCTTGAGGAGCAGCACAGAAATATTCCATTTAAACACTGATTATTTTCTCCCTGTGATAATTATGGTTATATGTACGTCATTTGTACGTAACTCGTACTAGTTATAAGTTACTGGCCAGTATAACTTACTACCATAGTGTCTTTATACCTGTACACAATAATACTACAACTCTGTACATACATCTGATTAGCACTATTACTCAGTAGTACTCATTTATATATGTTATACCCAGTTGAATCACCTGCACATTGTATATTACTATTGTACTTTACTGTTACATTTGCACTCTGGTTGGATGCCAAACTTATTTGTGTTGTACTGCCCTTGTGCTGTATGATGACAATACATTTTAATCTAATCTAATCATGTTACATGAGTATGATATAACAAGTTTACTATTATAATACAAAAAAACATTTTCATATCATAATAGATAAATGGACTGCACTTTTATATCGATTTCAGTTAACTTGGCGTAGAAAGATAGTTCCTAAAGATGTGTCGTTGCTATGGAATTTCAAATGGATAGGCTATCAACCAGCTTGGCAACGCAAACAAATGACGTATTAGTCTAATTTTAACGTACCTGTTAACTATAAACGAGTGGTACGGGGTGCCCGAGTGGCGCACCGCATACTGCGTAGCAGACATACGCGGCCAACCCGGGTTCGCCTCCCGCTCCCGGACGGATTTGCTGCATGTCCTCCCCCACATCTCCTCCCTCTTCTCTGTCGGTCATGTCTGACCATAAAAAAGCTGTAAAAACGCAAAAAATAAATCTTTAAAAAAAACTATAAATGAGTGGATAGATGGTTCGAGCCCAGCTCTCTGTGTTGCTACCGGCTTGGCTGGTCGTTCATACTAATACAATTGGCAGTATTAGGGGGTGGGAAGCTGGTGGGTGGGGATCGGACGTTGTGGACAGCGACTCCTACAGGTCGGTTGGTGCGCCTGCGCAGTAGAATCAGGAAGCGACAAGGGCGGCGTGTCCCTCCCACGCAGACCCTCGCCGCTGAGAGATCGCGCTGTGCAGGTGAAAAGATGCGACTGCTGCCTCCTCGAGTACCGGAGGAGACACGTGATGCAAGGCTTGGTCCACATTGCAGCCGGCCAGTGGGAGGCATGGCCTAACAACGTTCGAGACAGGGGAGGGGAGAATTGGACAATACGAAATTGGGGAAGGGAGAAAAAAAAGAAAATGGGAGAAAAAGTTGATTAAAAAAAAATGAGTGGATAGATATAGAAGAAGGGCCTACATCTACCGGTATTCATAAGAACAGCATTATTAGACGTGCCAATCCAACGGAAGATGAGCTGGACGCGCTGGAGAAAAGCCACAGTTAACCCTTCAACACCACCAAGTCGACGGCCTGGGCATTGAACTGGAACTGTCCGAGGTGCTGATGACTTTTTCCGACTTTCGCTTGCATTAGACTCCTCTATATCTATCCACTCGTTTCTGGTTAACGGGGACGTTAAATCAAACGTAACCTTGTCCGCGGAGTAGGTCATGTTGACAGTTTCCGTTGGATGAATGGCAGTTGAAACTTTCTACAACGTTCTAGAGCCAACGCAGTGGTATATTCATGGTGATTTAACCGTGAGTGTATCATGAATATAGTCACGGCTTAGAACGCTCTCGACCAATCACAATGCGTGGTCGGACCTACCTGTTGTTGTATAGCAGCTTTTATCCAAAGCACTTTACAATTTGTTCCTCACGTTCACTCACACATTCACACACCGACGGTGGAAGCAACCATGCAAGGTGCCAACCTGCTCATCAGGAGCAGTTAGGGGTTAAGTGTCTTGCTCAAGGACACTTTGACACGCTGCCTGGGAGGAGCGGGAATCGAACCGGGAACCTTCCGATTACCAGACGACCGCTCTACCTTCTAAGCCACTGTCGCCATATCATGGCTTATTATGAGTGAAAACAAATATCAAAAAATGTTTAGCATAGTTTAATTTCAAATTACGGTATAACATACAAGCTAATAACAATAAGATCAGTAATAGGTTATAATATTTTTCTTTGCAATTCAATCTGTGGTCTTAAGAGTTCATGTGATTCATCAAATTCATGGAGATTGATACATTTACCACTAAATCTGTAGATGCATTTAAACATAAATACCACATCAAATCTGATGAGTTCCTAATGAGTTTCCATTGTTATTGGAGTATCAGTTATCATAAGTTACAGACAACTATATGTCAAAAAAGAGTAAGGAACATACTGCAAAAAAATTATAATAAAATTAAAATAAAATCAACAAACGATGAACGACACAACTCTAACACAAATGGCACTGTAAAAAAAACTAAATAAATTGCAAAAAGAATTCTCTCAATTATACTGTACGTTAAAGATATTATCTGTAATTCTTTGACATTAAAACTGTAATAACACAGTAATAGCTATATTACAAAAAAGTGTAATAACATAATATATACTGTAAGAGGTCACTTTTCCAAGAACTTGTGGGCCCATATAGCCTAACGTCTCCATCGTCCAGTGTACTCATAGAGTCTATGTACCATATACATACTGCATAGAAATGTGTAAGATTGAACTCCAGGGAAAAAATAAAAAAAATATGTTTATACACCCCATAGACAAATACATCAACATGTCTCAGTGTACTTACAACACAGAATCCAACTATTTGGTGTTCCGACAGCTTTTTCGACATCTATCAAATACAAAAACGTAACGCAAAACAGCGATTTGGTGTTATAACGTTACCGTTTAGTCTGTTGTGACCGGATTCTCAAACGGTTGACGGTTATGACAAAAGAGAAAAAAAACATAAAACATATTCATCTGTTGCTTTATTTGTCCGGTGTAGTCGGTTGATGTAACGTAGAGTTCTCTTGGTTGGCGGCAGTGCAGTGAGTGTCCCCAAAAAAACAACTCCTGTAGTCCGTTTATAGTTCCACGCTGTCCCTCTCACCACTTGCCCCCGAGCGGAAAAACGTCCAATGGCAAACGTCTCTCTCCGTCGCTGTGATCCTCCTCCTCTCCTCCCCCTCTCCTCCCCCTCTCCTCCCCCTCTCGTCCCCCTCCCCATCTCCGCCTCGGATGCTGTGACAGTGTCCGTTAGTAGTTCCGTTTGGTACGACAGCACCAGCGCCGGCCGGCCTCAGAAAGCCTGGTGTCCTTGGGGGAGTGGAGCGAGGCTATACCCCCAGCAGCATGCCCATGAAGTCGGACCCGTTCTGTATCGTGACGGACGCTCCCGCCGCGTTGTCCACGAATATTGAAGTGTACTGTCCGACCTGCGGAGACACGCGTGGAACGTTAACCTTTAATACTTTGTACATGGTCAATGGTGCCTCTGTGTACATGGATCATGTGACCATAAAGACTCTATACATGGATGTGACCATAAAGACTCTATACATGGATGTGACCATAAAGACTCTATACATGGATGTGACCATAAATATTCTATACATATATGACCATAAAGACTCTGTTCACGGATGTGACCATAAAGACTCTCTGTACATGGATGTGACCATAAAGACTCTCTGTACATGGATGTGACCATAAAGACTATCTGTACATGGATGTGACCATAAAGACTATCTGTACATGGATGTGACCATAAAGACTCTGTACATGGATGTGACCATAAAGACTCTCTGTTCATGGATGTGACCATAAAGACTATCTGTACATGGATGTGACCATAAAGACTCTCTGTACATGGATGTGACCATAAAGACTATCTGTACATGGATGTGACCATAAAGACTCTCTGTACATGGATGTGACCATAAAGACTATCTGTACATGGATGTGACCATAAAGACTATCTGTACATGGATGTGACCATAAAGACGCTCTGTACATGGATGTGACCATAAAGGCTCTCTGTACATATATGTGACCATAAAGACTCTATACACGGATGTGACCATAAAGACTCTCTATACATGGATGTGACCATAAAGGCTCTCTGTACATGGATGTGACCATAAAGACTATCTGTACATGGATGTGACCATAAAGACTCTCTATACATGGATGTGACCATAAAGGCTCTCTGTACATGGATGTGACCATAAAGACTATCTGTACATGGATGTGACCATAAAGACTCTCTGTACATGGATGTGACCATAAAGACTATCTGTACATGGATGTGACCATAAAGACTCTCTATACATGGATGTGACCATAAAGGCTCTCTGTACATATATGTGACCATAAAGGCTCTCTGTACATATATGTGACCATAAAGGCTCTCTGTACATATATGTGACCATAAAGACTATCTGTACATGGATGTGACCATAAAGACTCTCTGTACATATATGTGACCATAAAGACTCTCTGTACATGGATGTGACCATAAAGGCTCTCTGTACATATATGTGACCATAAAGACTATCTGTACATGGATGTGACCATAAAGACTATCTGTACATGGATGTGACCATAAAGGCTCTCTGTAAATGGTAAATGGCTGCATTTATATAGCAGCTTTTATCCAAAGCGCTTTACAATTTGTTCCTCATATTTTACCCATTCACTCACACATTCACACACCGACGGCGGAGGCGACCATGCAAGGTGCCGACCTGCTCATCGGGAGCAATTTAGGGGTCTTGCTCAAGGACACTTCGACACGCTGCCCGGGAGGAGCGGGAATCGAACCGGGAACCTCCGGATTACCAGACGACTGCTCAGCCTCCCGAGCCACTGTCGCCCCACTTTGTGTGTGTGTGTGTGTGTGTGTGTGTGTGTGTGTGTGTGTGTGTGTGTGTGTGTGTGTGTGTGTGTGTGTGTGTGTGTGTGTGTGTGTGTGTGTGTGTGTGTGTGTGTGTGTGTGTGTGTGTGTGTGTGTGTGTTGTAACGGTTTGACTGAAAGGTACTGTCAGGGCGGGGCCTGACAATTATAGTAAGTCAAGTGTCAAACCATACAAAGGATGCATGTATCAAAACACAGTGTGTACTGTAAGTCTCATGAACCCTTTAAACGTGCGGCACTGCGTCTCCGTGGAAACCAGTTCACACTCAAGACAAACCGACCACATCTCTTTACATATATTCAGCTCAATACTATATACTCAGTTACACGGGTCCAGCAGAGCGAACAGACCAAAAGAAACAATCCAAAGAACTGTGTGTGTGCGCGTGTGCGTGTACGTGTGTGTGCGTGTGCGTGAGTGTGTGTGGAGAGGAGGGTCACGTTTATGATGGCAAATAACATTTTGAGAATACGCACCACGAAATCAGGACACAGGCTCTGGGGCACAAACGACCCGTTGGAGACCTATCGGTCGTGTCGCGGTTAAGGTTAGGGTTAAGTTTAGGGTGAGGGTTAAGTTTAGGGTGAAGGTTAAGTTCAGGGTTAGTCACAGAAAGAATGCGAGTGTATGCAACGTCCCCGTATTTCATAAATGCGTGCGTCTGCGTGTGCGTAACAACGCCCTGATTAATGATGTATTCCTAAAAAAGGAATGCACCGGTAATTACATTACCTGCAGCTCCAGTAGTCCCTGCACGTTGACCGTGAATATCTTGCTGTTGCTCTCCAAGCCTACAATCATCTCCAGTGACCTGCAACCAAAACCAGAAACAGACCTCTGCTGGATAAACATATCATGAACCCTTCATTTTCTTTTCGCAAAAAAGTATCTCATGTCAAGTTTGCTTTCCATTAGATCTGGCCAAATGAACTTGCAAAATGCCCCATCTTGAGAAGTGAGTTCTATTGGGCATGAAGTCTGCTCCGTCTGCGGTCAGCACTGCTGCAGGCTTTAAAGGCCCAGCCGGTGATCCAAGCGTAAACAAGTGCGTAAGCCCCACCACCGGAATATATATTAAAAAAGGAAAAATATGTGTTTTCATTGTCTGGTTGATTGACTGAGTTCTTAATACAGTGACTAACACCAGAGAGAACAAGTACATGTGTTTTTTTATTGTATTGTTTGTTTTTATTGTATTCGCTGAATGCTGTGGCTGGATTACCGCGGTAACGTTTAACTTATTATCATTTAAATTGGAATATAGGTCTGTTTTCTTTACGTGACGTTCATCAGGAGTAAAGAAAACGGACCTATAACTTTTCATTCACTTATTAGCGTTTAAATTGGAATATTATTCCAATTTAAACTATCATTTAAACGATAATAAGTAGGGATGCTCGATATTGGCTTTTTTACCAATACCGATATACCGATATTGTCCAACTCTTAATTTCCGATACCGATATCAACCGATACCGATATATGCAGGGTTTCCCCCCCTAAAAAATTGAATAATTTCAGGTAATTAACATTACATATCTCTTGTTGTGGAATTAACACAACATTATGCATACTTTTGACAATAAATAAAATCAGAATTTGTTGTTACTTGCTTGCCTGGGTAAATAAAGGTTATAGAAATGTAATGATACAGATATTTTCCGATATCACATTTTAATGCCGATATCGGCCGATAATATCGGACATCCCCAATAATAAGTTAACGAAAAGTTCCAAAAAGCTAGTTTTCCCACCGAAAGATCAAACCCTTCGAGAACCGATGTCATCATACGACCGCAGACTTAATAAGCAACCCCCACAAAAGAAATCCCGGATTGGGGCTTTAACGGCGAGAGAGAGAAGCACTGGCTCCTGTTTAGTGGAAAATGCTCAATTTTTATGGCAAATCAATCATGTTTGTCTTCAGTCTAAACTGCCCAATGAGCCCAGTTCACATTCCCTGCATGTTCCTGTGTGGGAGACGCAGCTCTGGTTGGAGGAGCTGCTCTGGGTTAGGTAACCCTCCTTAATGCTATTATTTATACCTTCCTCTCATTATATACCAGGAGGGGAGCCGGTGGAGACTATTCCAGAGGGATATATGGGAGCGGTTCGTTCCGACCATTTCTCTCCTGACTTTATTTAAATAGGGAGAGGTTTTGAAATAGTCAATTGTGTTAGTATTCCTAACCGAGGGGGTTTAGACTCACAGCCGCAGGGAGGATTACAAGAGAGTCAGAAGAACCACGAGGCCAGAACCAGAGGGGCAGGGAATCTCCGGGGAGCCAGAACCAGAGGGGGCAGGGAATCTCCAGGGAGCCAGAACCAGAGGGGCAGGGAATCTCCAGGGAGCCAGAGCCAGAGGGGGCAGGGAATCTCCGGGGAGCCAGAACCAGAGGGGGCAGGGAATCTCCAGGGAGCCAGAACCAGAGGGGGCAGGGAATCTCCGGGGGGAGCCAGAACCAGAGGGGCAGGGAATCTCCGGGGAGCCAGAACCAGAGGGGGCAGGGAATCTCCGGGGAAGCCAGAACCAGAGGGGCAGGGAATCTCCAGGGAAGCCAGAACCAGAGGGGTTGGGATTCCATTAAATTAACGGTTATTAGGTCGACGACGCAATTCAATTATCAAACGATTAACTTTTTCATTTGATCCCGTTATGCTGTGATTTTAATTTGTCACACCAGTCCACTGTATCATATATATTTATATTGTAGATTTATCTGATGCTTTTATCCAAAGCGACTTACAAGTTCTGTACAACAAGTCAGCAGGACGGGTACAACTCTGGCAGCGAAGGGTCCGATTGTTCGTCAAATAGTGTTGAACTTGAGTGCTACAGTCTTGAGTGTATAATTGTATAGATATTAGCATAGTACCTCATACCTCATGTGTTGTTACACTTAGAAACTGATAGAACAGAAGTCACTTCACTTAGACGGTGTAAATGAGCGTACACTGCCAGGAACGGTAACATTGAAAACCTATTATTGAATCTTTCCCCATCAATGTGGAATCTCACACAGTAGAATCTCACACAGTAGAATCTCACACAGTAGAATCTCACACAGTAGAATCTCACACACAATAGAATCTCACACGGTAGAATCTCACACAGTAGAATCTCACACACAATAGAATCTCACACGGTAGAATCTCATACAGTAGAATCACACAGAGTAGAATCTCACACGGTAGAATCTCACACACAGTAGAATCTCATACAGTAGAATCACACAGAGTAGAATCTCACAGAGTAGAATCTCACACAGTAGAATCTCACACAGTAGAATCTCACAGTAGAATCTCACATGATAGAATCTCACACAGTAGAATCTCACATGATAGAATATCACATGATAGAATCACACAGAGTAGAATCTCACACAGTAGAATCTCACATGGTAGAATCTCACACAGTAGAATCTCTCACACGGTAGAATCTCTCACAGTAGAATCTCAGACAGTAGAATCACACAGTAGAATCTCACAGTAGAATCTCACACAGTAGAATCTCACAGTAGAATCTCACACAGTAGAATCTCAGACGGTAGAATCACACAATAGAATCTCACACGGTAGAATCTCAGACGGTAGAATCTCACACAGTAGAATCACACACAGTAGAATCTCACACAGTAGAATCTCAGACGGTAGAATCACACAGTAGAATCTCACATGGTAGAATCTCACACAGTAGAATCGCACAGTAGAATCTCACACAGTAGAATCTCACACAGTAGAATCTCACATGATAGAATCTCACATGATAGAATCACACAGAGTAGAATCTCACACAGTAGAATCTCACACAGTAGAATCTCTCACATGGTAGAATCTCACACAGTAGAATCTCACACAGTAGAATCTCACATGATAGAATCTCACATGATAGAATCACACAGAGTAGAATCTCACACAGTAGAATCTCTCACATGGTAGAATCTCACACAGTAGAATCTCACATGGTAGAATCTCACACAGTAGAAACACATAGAGTAGAATCTCACACAGTAGAATCTCACATAGTAGAAACTCAGACGGTAGAAACTGACACAGTAAAATCCCACAGAGTAGAATCCCACACGGTAGAATCCCACAGAGTAGAATCCCACGCGGTAGAATCGCTGCTCTGAGCGGACTAGGCCTGCCCCCCCCCCCCCATCCATCCCGGACTCTGCAGCGAGTCGAGCATGCTGCTGCGGTGTCAGAGGTGGATCTATAAAGATTAGTTAGGCGACAGGGTGGGTGTGAGAGGACATTTCCTTTAAAGACCATGCTCCACTTTTACACAGGAAATGCCTAACTGGTTCCACACAAACTATAACAGACAACACCTTGAACAGCTCATAAATTCTCGCCAAAAAACGAAACTGGCATTAAACACACTGATAAACTATGGGCGTGACACGTCGCCGGACGCAAAAACAACTAAAGGCCGTCCAGACGGAACAACAACAGCCACCGGTCGGTCGGGTCGGTCACGAGGAGAACGTCTGGCCCGGTGCGGCGGTCAGTTACATGAAGCGCTTCTGGAGATCAGTTCTATTTACTTTTGTTAGTGGTGGATGGCAGGCTTTTATATTCTGACCACAGCATGTGTTACATAAGCCATAACAAACGAGAACCACATGCTGGCAATTTAGCGAGGTGGCAAAGTGAGCCGGGGCGGGTATATTATGGACTCGTTCAGCGGGGATCCGAGCCAGAGGGAATTCACTTTCAAGTCAATCATTCTCACAAGTGTGAAGAGAGAAGTCGCTAATGATTGCTAATTTATATGTTAATAATTGTTAACGATGGCTGTTTTGGGTTAGGGTTAGTGTTAAGACAACCTTCTCACGCCAACAGCTTTTAAACATTTTAATTCTTAAGAGAGTCAACTTCCTGACTGAATTGAAAGTGAAACGGCCTAAACGCTCTTCAATGACTGAGCACATTTTAGGAATGTCGACGAGAACTACTAGGAATGTCTGATCGCCGAGCGTGTCTGACTCCCACCTAAACGGACTACAACTTATAACGTATGACGTACTGTATGTCACGCCATACCTTTTGTATACTGCACCTGTGTATACTGTATACTTTACTCATAGTTTAGATTCTAGTGTTTATTGTAACCATATTTATTGTAATGCACAATACAACTGATGTATGACCACACTGCCTACTTGCTCAGATGCGTATATTCAGAGTTAATTATATTGTTTAAACTGCCTATTTTTAACTTTTCTACTGCACTATAATTGTATTGCCTGTATTGTGTCTGCTACTATCCTGCCCATACCTGTACCTCCCCTCCCCCCTCCCCCATGCTGCTATGCTGCCTGAATTTCTTGCTCAAGAACACTTCAACACGCTGCCCGGGAGGAGCGGGAATCGAACCAGGAACCTCCGGATTACCAGACGACTGCTCTACCTCACTGTCGCCCCATACGCACGTATGGCTCCTGTCTCTTTAAATTAAAATTAAACTGTGTGACGACACTTCCTGGTTTACGTAATTAGATCAAACTGTAAAACTAGGTATTGCAGATCAGATCCAGAAATGTTATATCTTATTTATCGCCTAATGAAACATATTTTAGTAAACCATTTAGGGGGGAAAGAGAAAGAATGAATTTCTGATAGTGATAGTGAATTATTGTGTATGGTGCATGATTCTATTTTATAAAATTTGTATTGTAAGTATTGATTGTTAAATATGTTTAATTGACAAAGCATCTTTTTTTTTTTTTTTTTTTTTTAATATATTTTTATTTCATTTTTTGGAAGAAAAGGCAGGATATATAATGCACATACAATGCACATAAAAACATACATTTAAATGTTTTGCCAATTACTTGCATTGGCTTGCCCCTTGCCTCATTTAAAATTAAAAAAAACTCCTACCCCCTAACCCCTGCACCAACCACCGTTGACAAAAAATAAATAAAATAATAATAATAATAATAATAATAATAATAATAATAATAATAATAATAATAATAATAATAATAATAATAATAATAATAATAATAATAATAATAATAATAATAATAATAATAATAATAATAATAATAATAATAATAATAATAATAATAATAATAATAATAATAATAATAATAATAATAATAATAATAATAATAATAATAATAATAATAATAATAATAATAATAATAATAATAATAATAATAATAATAATAATAATAATAGTAACCCCCCCCCCAACCCACCCCGTCATAGGCCTGAGAAGAAAATTAATTGAACAAAAATTTCAACAAAGACCGAAAAACTAAAAAAAAAAAACTAAAAGGAATTATACAGATATAATTAGTTATGTCCTGCTAGCTATATATTGAAGGTCCTAACTTGATAGAGAATATGGTTCCAGCTATATATCCAGAGCATCTATTTCTATTGTTTATTTATTGTTTTGAGTAAGGGGGCAGGCTAAATAAGATGTTGTTCTCCCTGCTCCTTTTCACTCATGGAATGTGCAAATTGAGATGTGCTTTGATTATGAAACACTTTTCTATTTTATGGAACTGTGCATTACCTTGAACGGAACAGAACGTATCCATCTATCTATCTATCTATCTATCTATCTATCTATCTATCTATCTATCTATCTATCTATCTATCTATCTATCTATCTATCTATCTATCTATCTATCTATCTATCTATCTATCTATCTATCTATCTATCTCCATCCATCCATCCATCCATCCATCCATCCATCTGTACTGACTGTACTGAGCAGACTGTACTGAGCAGACTGTACTGAGCAGACTGTACTGAGCAAATCAAGTCAAGTCATTTATTTATAAAGCATGTTTAAAAACTCAAGAGCCAACCAAAGTGCTGTACAGTCAAAGCATAAAATTCATAATACAAAATTGGGGAAAATCAGGGTTTATTGAAGGCTAGGGAGTAAAAGTGAATTTTTAGTCGGGACATAAATATCTCCAGCAAGGGGCCAGTTCTGATCTCCATGGGGTAGCTGGTTCCATAGCTTGGGGGTCACGGCCTTAAAAGAGCGATCGCCTCTCTTTTTGAGTCTGGTGCGGACTGTACTGAGCAGACTGCAGTAGACTGTACTGACTGTACTGAGCAGACTGTAGTAGACTGTACTGACTGTACTGAGCAGACTGTAGTAGACTGTACTGACTGTACTGAGCAGACTGCAGTAGACTGTACTGACTGTACTGAGCAGACTGTAGTAGACTGTACTGACTGTACTGAGCAGACTGTAGTAGACTGTACTGACTGTACTGAGCAGACTGTAGTAGACTGTACTGACTGTACTGAGCAGACTGTAGTAGACTGTACTGACTGTACTGAGCAGACTGTAGTAGACTGTACCGACTGTACTGAGCAGACTGTAGTAGACTGTACTGACTGTACTGAGCAGACTGTAGTAGACTGTACTGACTGTACTGAGCAGACTGCAGTAGACTGTACTGACTGTACTGAGCAGACTGTAGTAGACTGTACTGACTGTACTGAGCAGACTGTAGTAGACTGTACTGACTGTACTGAGCAGACTGTAGTAGACTGTACTGACTGTACTGAGCAGACTGTAGTAGACTGTACTGACTGTACTGAGCAGACTGTAGTAGACTGTACTGACTGTACTGAGCAGACTGCAGTAGACTGTACTGACTGTACTGAGCAGACTGTAGTAGACTGTACTGAGCAGACTGTAGTAGACTGTACTGACTGTACTGAGCAGACTGTAGTAGACTGTACTGACTGTACTGAGCAGACTGTACTGACTGTACTCACGTGTATCTGTGGCAGAGCGACTCGATGCAGATCAGCACCCGGACGTTGTCTCTGGCTCTGAGCTGACTCTTGTTCCTCTTCACCTCGTTGTGGTCTGGGAGGAAAACACACACACACACATCTATTAGAAATAAATAATAACATACTTTATTGAGATGAGATCACATTAGATTACATTCTATTCTAATTATCATCATACAGCACAGTTACAGTACAACGAGTGCAAATGTTAACAGTAAAGTGCAATAGTAATATACAATGTACAGGCGATTAAACTGGGTATACAATATATAAATGAGTACCACTGAGTATAGTAATCAGATGCATGTACAGAATTGTAGTATTAATATGTACAGTGATACAGGCATAAAGACACGATGGTAGTAAGTCATACTGGCCAGCAGTGTAACTAGTTAAGAGTAGGTAAGGGATATGTACAGATATAGATATAGTATCTACAGATATGCAGGTATATTACAGATGTGGATATATATGGATATATTAGGGATGCTCGATATTGGCTTTTTTACCGATACCGATATACCGATATTGTCCAACTCTTAATTTCCGATACCGATATCAACCGATATCAACCGATACCGATATATGCAGGGTTTCCCCCCCCCAAAATTTTTTTTATTTCAGGTAATTAACATTACATATCTCTTGTTGTGAAATTAACACAACATTATGCATACTTTTGACAATAAATAGAATCAGAATTTGTTCTTACTTGCATGCCTGGGTAAATAAAGGTTATATTAAATTATTTTTTATTTTTTATTTTGAAAACCGATACCGATATTTTCCGATATCACATTTTAATGCCGATATCGGCCGATAATATCGGACATCCCTAATATATATATATATATATATATATATATATATATATATATATATATATATATATATATATATATATATATATATATATATATACGGTATATACACTACAGTATTATTATATAACAGTACTTGTAGGGAGAAGCCCATGACAATTAAAGAGCCACAATGACTCCCTGAATCTCCAACTGACAGTCGGACAAATAAAAATACCACAGGATAACACAGACGCTAAGTGATGAATGATCAAGAGCGATGGACTGTGTATCCCCCGAGCCAAACGGTTGTCTGTTGGTCTGTTTTAAATTACAATCGTGTGTTTGCAGAAACAATAGCTCGGCTGCGGACGGGGATGTAGACACGGATGCCAAGAGTTCCTCCCCTCTGAACCTCTCCGTCGGCCAGAGCGGACACAAAGTCTGGCAGAGACAGACTCATCATCGGCCCTGTCCAACGAGCGGATACTCCTTAATGAAAAACAATTGAAAACAAACGCAGACAGACGGCCACGGGGGATCAGTGTGGTCGTATTATATAGGCTGCTACTACGTGCCACACGGGACACAAAAACGTAATTTACTGTACCAATATGGACGTTAGCGGAGAACTGGTAAATCCCTGTGATGGGGGCCGTGAATCTCCCGGTGGACTGGTCCATTCCTGAGCCTCGCAGGAACGCGCCTTTGGCAGGGGGCTGGAGGGGGAAGCAGAGCGGCGGGACGTCAGCGTGCGTGAGGAGGACAGTGGTGGAAAGTAACTAAGTATTTGTACTCAAGGACTGTACTTGATACTTTTACTCCATTACATTTCAAAGGAAATATTGTACGTTTTTACTCCAGTACATTTATCTGAACCCATCGGTTACCTAGTTACTTTGAAGAAAAGGATTTTGCATAGAAAATATGGCAAAAATGTATGAAGAGTATATACTTTCACATTTGAAGCCTGTCGACTTCAAGAGGAGGTAATCAGAGCAGCATAACTGGACCACATACCACTTTAACATAACCTTTAATCAGAGCAGCATAACTGGACCACATACCACTTTAACATAACCTTTAATCAGAGCAGCATAACTGGACCACATACCACTTTAACATAGAGGTCAATGGAATCGAGAATTGAACGCTCCCAAGCGCTGGAACACACAAACGTCATGTAGCATGCATACTTTTACTTTAGATACTTAAGTACATTCAATAGCACATACTTCTCTACTTTTACTTAAGTTTGAATGGATGACTTTTACTTTTACCAGAGTACTCATTCATCAAGAGAGAGAGAGAGAGAGAGTCAAGAGTTTTTATTTGTCACGGCATACGGATATACAATGAAATGCGGTATTTCTACTTTTACTTAAGTAAAGGAACTGTGTTTTTCTTCCACCGCTGCGTGAGGATGGCTGTAGATTTATTCCCTGGCTTCCAGAAATGAATATAAATGTGGTCCTTGGGGATACGAGGGCGGTACAGCCACACTGTGGTGAGCACTGTTGCCTCATAGCAAGAAGGTTGTGGGTTTGAACCCCGGTGGGAGGCCTTTCTGTTTGCATGTTCTCCCTGTGTTTACGTGAGTTTCCTCGCAAACCATGAAATAGTTTGTTTTGTGATTGTCGCAATCAATAGTCCTTGATTTTACAGCAGCTTTTCTAAAAAGTTTTGAGTTTTATGTGATTTCTTTGGCAGTAAAATTGCGGGAATTGGCAGAAATTGCAAGAATTTCGGCCGTTTGTAGCCAAATTCTCATGATAAAACCACATATCCCATAACCCCTGTCACTTCATGTTTTGGCATTTGTTTTTGATGAGATGTTAGAGCCTCATTCAGTTCTGTTTGATGAGTTGTTTTCAAATACAAAGTTTCCAAATGGACTTTTGAATGAACAAAGTTGTATGCAGTGATGAACAGTCTTTCCCAGCAGAACAACAAACTTGTAGCGCTTAATACTACTAGTACTAGTGCTGGTTACCTTCCCTAACCATTTTGTGACCGTGTGTGTACGTATATATATATATGGCTCGACTTTATACAGCTCTTTTTGTACTTTTTATGCTGCAAAATCTCAGGAATTTTGAAAATGGCAAGCCGCCGGAAGGTTTTGTTTAATAATAATAATAATAATAATAATAATAATAATAATAATAATAATAATAATAATAATAATAATAATAATAATAATAATAATAATAATAATAAACTTTATTTGTATAGCACCTTTCATACAAAAATTGCAGCTCGAAGTGCTTCACAGCAGTAAAAAAGACAGGCATACGAAATTGGCATAAAATGAGCACACAATTTACAAAAAGGTGCAGACATAAAAACAAGTATAAAATAGACAGCAAGACAGACAAAGTCAAGGTAAGACGTAATAGAACATCAAATCACACAGTTCTTCATATCAGGATCCAACATCCCAACAGGTCTCTTTGTTTACGGTTTTCACTGATACACGTCCTTTTCACTTTAACTTTTGTGATTCATGATCACAGGAACTCGAACCCACAGTATCCCTTCAACTTTAGCTTTTGTGGTTTATGATGTTTGGTTGAATTAGCATTAATTCTTGCGATCCCCGGGCGCTGGACTGTGGCTGCCCACTGCTCCTACCTAATGAGGATGGGTTAAATGCAGGACACTTTTCGGGAATATGTAAAAATGTATACTTGACAATAAATACATTCTCTATTAATCTATTCTATACCTTTACGAAAACGTATCATGGTATTTCCATAATTCCATGGTCACTACGACATCGGTACCATGGTTTATATTATATTATAACTAAGGCTGTCAATCGATTAAAATATTAAAATATTAATCGCAAATTAATCGCATATTTTTTATCTGTTCTAAATCTACCTCAAACTGATCTTTTTCAAGTTTTAATACTCTTATCAACATGAGTCGACAAATGCTTGCTTTATGCAAAAAATACATGTTTATTTATTGCCACAATGAGAAATACTGTCCAGAATCTTCAAGTAACTAAGATGTGCAAACTGCATTGTAAAAAAAGAAAAGAAAAAAAAGCCCAACAAAAAAATAGCATATGGGCATACCAATTTACTAACAGTAACATTACATAGTAATGATTACTAACACAGTAGTGTGTTGAACTTTACACTTGAACTATTCATCCCCATTTTTTTGTTTAAGCAGCCATTTAACACAAAAGGATGACCCTCATGCATTGCAAATTTGCATAAAATTTAAAACAAACTAAATAACTTAAATAATAAATAAATTATAATTTATAATAAATAAATAATTTAAAACAATGAATAAAGTGTGCATGAAATAATAGGGGAAAGAAAAAGTTAGGAACTTGTTACATTCACCCACACAAGGGCTGAGGACTCGCACCCCCTGCCCCCCCCCCCCCCCTCTCTCTCTCTCACACACACACACACTCTCCCAGATCTTTCTCTTTTGCCCCTTCCTCACCCCCCCATCTCTCTCTCTCTCTCTCTCTCTCTCTCTCTCTCTCTCTCTCTCTCTCTCTCTCACATACACACGCACTTTGAGTCAGAAACAAACCTAGTATCAATGAGAGTATCAATAATACACCTGAGTGAAGTCTAGTAAAAAAAAATTAATAAATGTAAACGTTAATCTCGCGATAAAAAAAATGGTGGCGTTAAAATTATTTTACGTTGATAACGCGATAACTTTGACAGCCTTAATTATAACATGGTATTTTTTAAGTACAAAAGTGCTACCATTTTTACAATGGCAGTAAGTAATTATGCAATGGCTGGAACCATGACAAAACTGAAATTACCATCAAACTACCATGATACTTTCATAAGTGTAGGTTCGAAATCCCATTTAAGATAAGATAAGATATTCCTTTATTGATCCCCTTGGGGGGGAAATTCGGGCATCATAGCAGCATGGAGAAGGGGGAGGGGAGGTACAGGTATGGGCAGGGTAATACTAGAAAGACATAAGTATAGGCAATAAAATTAGATCTGAATATAAAAATCGGAGAAAAAATAAACAATGTAAACAAAGGTGCAGATGAGGGTCTGTTTGCCCTATCGGTTATATTATATGTTACAATAAATACAGGCAATAAAGAATGTTAATCTGAACGTATACTATGAGTAAGAGTAACAGTATACACAGGTGCAGTATACACAAGGTGCAGTATACACAAGGTGCAGTATACACAAGGTGCAGTATACACAAGGTGCAGTATACTGTACACTAGGTGCAGTATACACAAGGTGCAGTATACACTAGGTGCAGTATACACAAGGTGAAGTATACACAAGGTGCAGTATACACAAGGTTCAGTATACACAAGGTGCAGTAAACACAAGGTGCAGTATACACAAGGTGCAGTATACACAAGGTGCAGTATACACAAGGTGCAGTATACACAAGGTGCAGTATACAGTATACACAAGGTGCAGTATACACAAGGTGCAGTATACACTAGGTGCAGTATACACAAGGTGCAGTATACACAAGGTGCAGTATACACTAGGTGCAGTATACACAAGGTGCAGTATACAGTATACACAAGGTGCAGTATACACAAGGTGCAGTATACACTAGGTGCAGTATACACAAGGTGCAGTATACACAAGGTGCAGTATACACTAGGTGCAGTATACACAAGGTGCAGTATACACAAGGTGCAGTATACACAAGGTGCAGTAGACACAAGGTGCAGTAAACACAAGGTGCAGTATACACAAGGTGCAGTACACACTAGGTGCAGTATACACAAGGTGCAGTATACACTAGGTGCAGTATACACAAGGTGCAGTATACACTAGGTGCAGTATACACAAGGTACAGTAAACACTAGGTGCAGTATACACAAGGTGCAGTAGACACAAGGTGCAGTCTACACAAGGTGCAGTATACACAAGGTGCAGTATACACAAGGTGCAGTAGACACAAGGTGCAGTATACACTAGGTGCAGTATACACAAGGTGCAGTATACACAAGGTGCAGTATACACAAGGTGCAGTATACACAAGGTGCAGTATACACAAGGTGCAGTCTACACAAGGTGCAGTATACACAAGGTGCAGTATACACAAGGTGCAGTATACACAAGGTGCAGTAGACACAATGTCCCCTAACTGGCATGATATACGTCATACGTTGTAGCAGGTTTTGGTGGTTAGGACTTGTAATAATTCCCAATAAAACTACTGTATAGGCCATTCGGGAAACCTATGTGATTTGCCTTACCATGTCTATTTATCTGCTATCTATTTTCTGCTTCTTTTATGTCTGCACTTTATGCATTGATCTGCCCATTTGTTCTCATTTAGTTTTTTTTTACTGCTATGAAGCACTTTGAGCTGCAATTCTTGTATGAAAGGTGCTATACAAATAACGTTTATTATTATTATTATTATTATTATTATTATTATTATTATTATTATTATTATTATTATTATTATTATTATTATTCAGTGGACATTTTCATCCAAAGCACCACTTAAAGTACCATGAGCACATACATATTTTTCAGTACGGATGTGGAATCAAACCCCCGACTCCGGAAGCGTCGGTGCCGTGCCGTGTCCCACCTCCACCGAGCCACAGGTCTTCACCGCTCCTCCTGCCTCCCTCCTCCTCCTCCTCCTCCGCACACCTCTCCGCGTCTGTCTCACTCAATAAACCTTTAAGATATCCCTTTAATAATTTGGGTAATAACCCTTGTGAAAACAGCATAATAGCACAGTACTTGTAATAGCATGTTAAACTGGGGGGTGGGGGGGTGGGGGGGGGGGGGGGTATGTATCCCAGCAGCCTGCTTCTTCCACTACAGCATTGCTGTTTTCAAACAGTGTCTATTTCGGGCCTCCCCGCACTTTATTCCAAGTCTCACACAGAGTGCCTTTTGTACGGCGCCCAGAAAGTGATGTGGAGGATTTGTAAAAAAGGGAGATATTTTTTGACTAAAAGAGTCCAAGAGCCTCAGAATGGTAGCTGGTATAGGGCCTGGGTATCGTTTGAAAAATAAATCTTCCATGATACCGGTGCCAGTACCGATACCAAAAAAAGCGATATATTTTTTTCCCCCGATACCTTACTTTGCCGAGTTATGTTGTGTGTTCCGTGTATAGGGTGTGTGAGCCAATCGGAGGCTTTATTATTACATTTTGGACGATTTTGGATTGTGATAGAAGAAATGTTATTGGGCTCACTGACACCCATGACATTAACTACTTAGGTATACAAATTTGGTATACCACAGCATTTTTTGATACTCGATACTAGTATTGAAGCAATTCGATCGATGCCATAAAAGTCTCGTAATTTGATTTGATACCCGGACCCTCATAGCTACTGCTGGGCCCAGTGCCCCCCCCCCCCCCCCCCCCCCCCCACCCCACCCGCGACAGGGGATGATCCCCTCACATTTCCCCCAGACAGACAGACAGACAGACGGACAGACGGATGATTACAAAAACAAAAGAGAGACAAGCAAAGGAAACAAGGAGGATTAGCCCCCAAACCTTGACTCACTTATCCGCGCAACCAGGGGTGAGACACGGTAACCCTTCAAATAAACATTTCCATTGTTTTGTCAAACTCCAAAAAAAAAATAAAAAAACGTACCGTCTGGAAGTTCTGGAGCTCCACCAAGGTCTTCTTGTCCACCACCACAGGGCCCTTCAGCTTGCAGTGGAAGGCCTCCTCTATCCGCCGGTAGGGAGTCATTCCTTCCAGAGTGATGAGGGCTGTGGGCAGTTGGCTGGGGCTGGTCTGCCTGTCCAAGGCTGCCGCTCTCCTCTCGGTAGCCTCTGGTAGGTAACACACGTCCACAAGCACTTCATTATGAACCCCTCCTGGAACAGCTGTTGGAGATCATTGCTTCTCAACCCTTTTTCTGTGTCAAGGACCCCGAAAGACAACGGACCCCCCGATTTGATAAGGCCATTGCCTCGCTTCCACTAGCCAGGGTTTAGCCGTGCTGCTGTGGCCTGTCTGGTCTCCACTAGCCAGGGTTTAGCCGTGCTGTGGCCTGTCTGGTCTCCACTAGCCAGGGTTTAGCCGTGCTGTGGCCTGTCTGGTCTCCACTAGCCAGGGTTTAGCCGTGCTGTGGCCTGTCTGGTCTCCACTAGCCAGGGTTTAGCCGTGCTGTGGCCTGTCTGGTCTCCACTAGCCAGGGTTTAGCCGTGCTGTGGCCTGTCTGGTCCCCACTAGCCAGGGTTTAGCCGTGCTGTGGCCTGTCTGGTCTCCACTAGCCAGGGTTTAGCCGTGCTGTGGCCTGTCTGGTCTCCACTAGCCAGGGTTTAGCCGTGCTGTGGCCTGTCTGGTCTCCACTAGCCAGGGTTTAGCCGTGCTGTGGCCTGTCTGGTCTAAAAAAAAAAAACGACCATACCATACCATGCTAGACCATGGCTAGCCGCAGCCAGGCTGAACATAGCTAACAAGGCATTAGGCTCCTGGACCCCTATCTGAGCATAATTCCATAACTGGTATCTATACTGTAGTTGAGTAGATAACAGTGGATAAAGTAAAAACCTATGATCAGAATAGTCACTCTTATTCTCTCATTGAGCTCACTTTTATTTAATGAAATAGTGACATTAAATTAGTGGACCCAACACAATCAAGGGACTCTATGCAGGTCCCCGGCCGGACCACCCAAAAAATTGTAAAGCGTTTTGAATAAAAGTGCTATATAAATGCACCATTTACCATTTACCCCATGTTGAGAAGCAACGCTGCAGATAACCAATTGTTATGGTTATTGTTATGGGAATCAAACCATTAAGAATTTCCAAAAGGTAACCTTCAGCACAAGAGATGTTTATAAGAGATTTACGTACATCTGTGGTTTGACACAGAGTTTGAAAATAATTTTATATTATGTATATAAATGCAATTAGGATTTTAATACGGTAATCTCTGCCAGATTGGAACGTACTAGCCACTGTTGGAAGAGGCAGGAGCTGAAATCAGATTTCTCAAAGTTCAGTGCAAACTCTGGGGACTGGAAGAGGAAGCCAATCTGGAGCGAGTACGATAAGATCCAGAGGTCCAGTCCAATAATAAAGTGATTTAAGGGGGAAGATCTCCAACAATGGCTTTATATAAAAACAGATGCCGGTGCAAATCACGTCTGCAATTCGAAACTGGCCCCTACAAATGTCCTAACCCAGTTGTACAGTAAATGACCAAGTATGGCTTTGTCAGTATTCCAATGTACAGTGTACAGTGCCCCCCACCCACCCCTTACCCCCCCCCCCCCACCTCCAATGTACAGTCTGTTCCCCCCCCCCCCCCCCACCCAACCCCACCCCACCTACCCAACCTCCAATGTACAGTTTATACGTCAAATGTATATACACTCTTTTCTGGACACTTTTTGTATCACAAACAGTACTGTATTTGCAAATCTGGTATGTCATAAGTGTATAGATGTAGCAGTACTGTCTATCTGTATGTCATGTATGTCATATATGTTATGATGAATTGAAAATGGGGGACCCTGATGGAAACAAGACGAAAGTCTTTCTCTGGTCTGCATCCCCTTAACAATTGTATGTATTGAGCTGTACTGTACTGTACCCATTCTGCAATCTGTTAATAAACTTTTCAATCAATTCAATCACGTCTCTCTTGCAGAGAGGACCACCCAACCGTGTTGCACAGGATTGCACAGGATACGCGATAAGTAGCATCACTTTCACCAATGAATCTAAAAGAAACAGCAGCATGTCTCTACATTTCATCTCCATAATCCAAAACCTTCCACTTTCAACACTCATCTTCTTAATGAGCACAGGAAAGCTGTTTCTGTTTCTAAATGAATGTGTGCAAACCTTTAGATTTTAGTATGAGGACTGAACTCACTCAGGTATAATATACCTTTTATCATCTCCTTGAACTCCTGGAGGAGGACTTCCTGCGTGACCTCTGCCCCTGGAGAGCCAGGAGGTCCCTGGGGGCCGGGAGGACCAGGAGGACCGGGAGGACCGGGCTGGCGGAGGACAGAGGGACAGAAACAGAAATAGATGAAAAATGTGTAAAAGATTTGAAATTCACATGTAAATCTTGCCTTAGGTGCCGGTCAATAACATGTAAAGTGCAGGCCATAGCCTACTAATGTTTATTTTTTGTTGGCTGCAGGGCTTGCGCATGCGATTGCAGATGTCAATCTGTTGTCGACGGTGGTAACACGAACGCAACTACTCTGTACGATGCCATTGTTGTTGTGATGTGGGAGTTTGTAAGGGAGAGGTGGGCTATCGCGTCAACGGTTCGGGAAAAGACTCGTATCGCTTGTAAAGACGGCGACGCAAGGGGAGGGTCCTCTGGGAGCCGGTTTCAGAAGATAGCGCCTTCAGGCTGCCAGAACGCAGTTCCGTGTGGACGAAAGGTGCATAACGATCAAATACTTTGACTGATACGACCGAAATCGGTTTCGTCTGCACACGGCCTAATAATCATCATAAGATAAGATAAGATAAGATGAAGCAAGATATTCCTTTATTGATCCCCTCTGGGGAAATTCGGGCATTGTAGCAGCATGGGGGAGGGGGGAGGTACAGGTATAGGCAGGGTAATAGTAGAAAGACAAAATATAGGCAATTACAATTAGATCTGAATATAGAACATAATGAGAAAAATAAGCAGTGTAAACAATATAATTAACTCAAAAGTAAACAAAGGTAATCAAAGGTGTAGATGAGGTTCTGCCCCCAAATCTTATATTATTATACGTTACGTCACCAATGACATCATCACCATCATCATCATCAGTTTGAATTAGGGATGCTCGATATTGGCTTTTTTACCGATACCGATATACCGATATTGTCCAACTCTTAATTTCCGATACCGTTATCAACCGATACCGATATATGCAGGAATAATTTCAGGTAATTAACATTACATATCTCTTGTTGTGGAATTAACACAACATTATGCATACTTTTGACAATAAATAAAATCAGAATTTGTTCTTACTTGCTTGCCTGGGTAAATAAAGTTTATAGAAATGTAAAAAAAAGAAATTGAAAACCGATACCGATATTTTCCGATATCACATTTTAATGCTGATATCGGCCGATAATATCGGTAGGCCGATAATATCGGACATCCCTAGTTTGAATGTTTATTACCAGGGGTCGCTTCTGTCATCAGTTTAAATGTTTATTACCAGGGGTCGCTTCAGTCATCAGTTTAAATGTTTATTACCAGGGGTCGCTTCTGTCATCAGTTTAAATGTTTATTACCAGGGGTCGCTTCTGTCATCAGTTTAAATGTTTATTACCAGGGGTCACTTCTGTCATCAGTTTAAATGTTTATTACCAGGGGTCGCTTCTGTCATCAGTTTAAATGTTTATTACCAGGGGTCGCTTCTGTCATCAGTTTAAATGTTTATTACCAGGGGTCGCTTCTGTCATCAGTTTAAATGTTTATTACCAGGGGTCGCTTCTGTCATCAGTTTAAATGTTTATTACCAGGGGTCACTTCTGTCATCAGTTTAAATGTTTATTACCAGGGGTTGTTTCACATCATCAGTTTAAATGTTTATTACCAGGGGTCGCTTCTGTCATCAGTTTAAATGTTTATTACCAGGGGTCGTGTGAGGATTCGCCTGTTCCCTGGACCTTTATTCCCTGTCTCCTCACCTCACCAGCCCCCACCCTTGTGAGAACTTTTGCCTGCCTCCTACTCTTCACCAGCCCCCACCCTTGGACATTCTGTTCCTCTACCTTCACGCACCTGTTGGGAGTTTGCAATCACCTCGGGAGAGTACATAGGTTGCAGACTCCCCTCCAGTCCTTGTCGGGTCGTTCTGTGTTCTGGACTCTGTGTTCGTTCTGTATCTGTATCTGTGTCTGTGTTCATGGAGTGCTGTACGTTACCATCCTGTACGTTACCATCTCCTGCCGCGTCTCCGGTGTGAGACGACGTGCCAGCCATCACCACCTGTCGCCGTTTGCCTGGAGTGGGACACCGTCTTCGCTCTCTAATTCTCTACGAGAGGTTTTCCAGTGTTCCCACTCCAGACGTCAAGCCGGCGCGCATCGCTCCCTATTTCCACGGGAGGATGCGTCTCTTCGCCCCGGTCCCCTGGGACCCCTGTGTTCTGCGCTGCCCGTCTGCAGCATCCGAGGAGGATCTCCGTGCCAGGCCTGGAGTGGTGTTCCCACTCCAGACGTCAAGCCGGCGCGCATCGCTCCCTATTTCCACGGGAGGATGGCGTCTCTTCGCCCCGGTCCCCTGGAACCCCTTTGTTCTGCGCTGCCCGTCTGCAGCACCCCCGAGGAGGAGGAAGACGATCTCCGTGCCTGGAGTGGGACACCGTCTTCGCTCTCTAATTCTCTACGGGAGGTTTTCCAGTGTTCCCACTCCAGACATCAAGCCGGCGCGTCATCGCTCCCTATTTCCACGGGAGGATGGCGCCTCTTCCCCCCGGCCTCCGCTGTCGGGCCCCTGTCTCCGTACCAGGCCTCCGCCGTCGGGCCCCTGGCCCCATGCCAGGCCTCCGCCGTCGGGCCCCTGTCCCCTTGCCAGGCCTCCGCCGTTGGAACCCTGTCCTCATCCCTGTAAGCAGCTCTGGCCCTCGCCCTGTCCAAGGCCTTAACCCTGTTCTCTGTCCCTGTCTCCAGCCCGCCTCTCCGGGCCTCTGTCCCTGTCCCCCTCTCCAGTTCCCCTGGTCCTGGTCCTTGACTTTTAGCCCTGGCCCTGTCCCTTAGCCTTAGTCCCTTAGCCTGTTCGCCTCTTAAAGGCACAGTGCCGCATTTTCCAGATTTCCTTGTCTCTAGTGTTTTTGTGTTCTCCCTTAAAGGGACTGTGCCGCTTTTTGTCCTATAATAAATATTTGCCCTGTTTTGGCTTACTCTCATACCTGTCTTGTGTTGTGCGATTGGGGTCAGTTACAAACCATAACAGTACGACCCGACCAGTCGACAACCCCAGCCAGCACAGACAGTGTATGTGAGTTAGCCCCTGTTAGTTCCCCTGTTTGTTCCCCTGTTAGTTCCCTCTAGTTCCCTCTAGCTCCCTCTAGTTCCCCTGTTAGTTCCCCTGTTAGTTCCCCTGTTAGTTCCCTTGTTAGTTCCCCTGTTGACTCCCCTGTTAGCTCCCCTGTTAGCCTCGTTAGCTCCCCTGTTAGCTACCCTGTTCCCCACAGCTAGGACTGTCCTTCCAGCTAGCTTGTTCTCCTTTGCTAGTCCAGCCCTGTCTGCTAGCCTAGCTCCGGCAGCTAGCGCAGCCTCTATGCTAATGTAGCAGTACAGCTAGCATAGGCCCTGTAGCTAGCAATGCTCTGGCAGCTACCCAGTCCCTCTGCTAGCCCCACTTTAGGTGTAGCTTCCCCTGCTAGCATGGCCCAGTTTTTTTTTGTTTGTTGCCTTGTCTTGTCCTCTGCCCCGTCATGTTAGTGTTCTGACCGTCATGTTAGTGTTCTGCCCCGTCATGGTAGTGTTTCGGTCGCCCGGTGGCTCCCGTGGAGGGGGAGGTACTGTGAGGATTCGCCTGTTCCCTGGACCTTTATTCCCTGTCTCCTCACCTCACCAGCCCCCACCCTTGTGAGAACTTTTGCCTGCCTCCTACTCTTCACCAGCCCCCACCCTTGGACATTCTGTTCCTCTACCTTCACGCACCTGTTGGGAGTTTGCAATCACCTCGGGAGAGTACATAGGTTGCAGACTCCCCTCCAGTCCTTGTCGGGTCGTTCTGTGTTCTGGACTCTGTGTTCATTCTGTATCTGTATCTGTGTCTGTGTTCATGGAGTGCTGTACGTTACCATCCTGTACGTTACCATCTCCTGCCGCGTCTCCGGCGTGAGACGACGTGCCAGCCATCACCACCTGTCGCCGTTTGCCTGGAGTGGGACACCGTCTTCGCTCTCTAATTCTCTACGGGAGGTTTTCCAGTGTTCCCACTCCAGACGTCAAGCCGGCGCGCATCGCTCCCTATTTCCACGGGAGGATGCGTCTCTTCGCCCCGGTCCCCTGGGACCCCTGTGTTCTGCGCTGCCCGTCTGCAGCATCCGAGGAGGATCTCCGTGCCAGGCCTGGAGTGGTGTTCCCACTCCAGACGTCAAGCCGGCGCGCATCGCTCCCTATTTCCACGGGAGGATGGCGTCTCTTCGCCCCGGTCCCCTGGGACCCCTTTGTTCTGCGCTGCCCGTCTGCAGCACCCCCGAGGAGGAGGAAGAGGATCTCCGTGCCTGGAGTGGGACACCGTCTTCGCTCTCTAATTCTCTACGGGAGGTTTTCCAGTGTTCCCACTCCAGACATCAAGCCGGCACGTCATCGCTCCCTATTTCGGACGGGAGGATGGCGCCTCTTCCCCCCGGCCTCCGCTGTCGGGCCCCTGTCTCCGTACCAGGCCTCCGCCGTCGGGCCCCTGGCCCCGTGCCAGGCCTCCGACATCGGGCCCCTGTCCCCTTGCCAGGCCTCCGCCGTCGGAACCCTGTCCTCATCCCTGTAAGCAGCTCTGGCCCTCGCCCTGTCCAAGGCCTTAACCCTGTTCTCTGTCCCTGTCTCCAGCCCGCCTCTCCGGGCCTCTGTCCCTGTCCCCCTCTCCAGTGCCCCTGGTCCTGGTCCTTGACTTTTAGCCCTGGCCCTGTCCCTTAGCCTTAGTCCCTTAGCCTGTTCGCCTCTTAAAGGCACAGTGCCGCATTTTCCAGATTTCCTTGTCTCTAGTATTTTTGTGTTCTCCCTTAAAGGGACTGTGCCGCTTTTTGTCCTATAATAAATATTTGCCCTGTTTTGGCTTACTCTCATACCTGTCTTGTGTTGTGCGATTGGGGTCGGTTACAAACCATAACAGGTCGTTTCTGTCATCAGTTTGAATGTTTATTACCAGGGGTCGCTTCTGTCATCAGTTTAAATGTTTATTGCCAGGGGTCGCTTCTGTCATCAGTTTAAATGTTTTATTATCAGGGGTCGTTTCTGTCATCAGTTTAAATGTTTATTACCAGGGGTCGCTTCTGTCATCAGTTTAAAATAAATGTTTATTACCAGGGGTCGCTTCTGTCATCAGTTTAAAATAAATGTTTATTACCAGGGGTCGCTTCTGTCATCAGTTTAAATGTTTATTACCAGGGGTCGCTTCTGTCATCAGTTTAAATGTTTATTACCAGGGGTCGCTTCTGTCAGTTTGAATTAGGGATGCTCGATATTGGCTTTTTTACCGATACCGATATACCGATATTGTCCAACTCTTAATTTCCGATACCGATATCAACCGATATCAACCGATACCGATATATGCAGGGTTTCCCCCGCCAAAAAAACGGAATAATTTCAGGTAATTAACATTACATATGTCTTGTTGTGGAATTAACATAACATTATGCATACTTTTGACAATAAATAAAATCAGAATTTGTTCTTACTTAAATAAAGGTTATAGAAATGTAAAAAAAAAAATAATAATAATAATAATAATATATATATATTTTTTTGGAAAACCGATACCGATATTTTCCGATATCAGATTTTAATGCCAATATCGGACATCCCTAGTTTGAATGTTTTATTACCAGGGGTCGCTTCCGTTTGCGACACTTCCCAGGAAAGTTGCCGACGGGTCTCTTCACGAAGTCCATCCAGGAGCCGAGCGGGTCCACTCTGGTGTCCGGGACCTGGAGGGCGACATGGAGGAGGAACACGTCAGCGTCAGTGCAGCGGCTGGGGGAGCAGCTGGGGGAGCAGCTGGGTTATTCAGAGCAACAGCCCACCGCTGTACATTCAGACAGAAGTAGAAAATCCCACGGAAACTATAAGTGTGTAATGTAAGGAGCGAGGAGACGCGCCTGCAGAGGGCCTGAGCACCAGGCGTGATAGGGGCCTGAGCACCAGGTGTGATAGGGGCCTGAGCACCAGGCGTGATAGGGGCCTGAGCACCAGGTGTGATAGGGGCCTGAGCACCAGGCGTGATAGGGGCCTGAGCACCAGGTGTGATAGGGGCCTGAGCACCAGGTGTGATAGGGGCCTGAGCACCAGGCGTGATAGGGGCCTGAGCACCAGGTGTGATAGGGGCCTGAGCACCAGGCGTGATAAGGGCCCTGAGCACCAGGCATCGTGATAGGGGCCTGAGCACCAGGCATCATGATAGGGGCCTGAGCACCAGGCGTGATAGGGGCCTGAGCGCCAGGTGTGATAGGGGCCTGAGCACCAGGTGTGATAGGGGCCTGAGCACCAGGCATCGTGATAGGGGCCTGAGCACCAGGCGTGATAGGGGCCTGAGCACCAGGTGTGATAGGGGCCTGAGCACCAGGCGTGATAAGGGCCTGAGCACCAGGCATCGTGATAGGGGCCTGAGCACCAGGCGTGATAGGGGCCTGAGCACCAGGCGTGATAAGGGCCTGAGCACCAGGCATCGTGATAGGGGCCTGAGCACCAGGCGTGATAGGGGCCTGAGCACCAGGCGTGATAAGGGCCTGAGCACCAGGCATCGTGATAGGGGCCTGAGCACCAGGCGTGATAGGGGCCTGAGCACCAGGCGTGATAGGGGCCTGAGCACCAGGCGTGATAAGGGCCTGAGCACCAGGCATCGTGATAGGGGCCTGAGCACCAGGCGTGATAAGGGCCTGAGCACCAGGCGTGATAGGGGCCTGAGCACCAGGCGTGATAGGGGCCTGAGCACCAGGTGTGATAGGGGCCTGAGCACCAGGCGTGATAGGGGCCTGAGCACCAGGTGTGATAGGGGCCTGAGCACCAGGCGTGATAAGGGCCCTGAGCACCAGGCATCGTGATAGGGGCCTGAGCACCAGACGTCTCCATCTCGACAGGAGGGTGAGATACATTGAAAAGTAGACCCGGCTTGATTGATTGATTGGTGATTAACACCGAGGGCCGGTTTAAATACAAAGCGGGATGTTTTCTAAAAAAAAAGCCACAAGACTCTGTTCTTCTGAGTCAGCCGTCAAAACGGCTCTTTGAGACGAGCGCTAAATTTGCGAGATTCATCGGATATTTTGAGTCTGGAATCATTTTTGCCACCCGGTGGCAGACAATGCAAAGTATTGTACCTACTGTACGTAACTGAAGCCAGTGAGTCATAATTTCTGCTTATGAACCATCGTTGGAAAATCTTGCCCCTAAGATACTATTAAACTGTGCCAGACATAAAGGCAGGCCACACTGTGAAACCTTTCATTCATTCTCTCTCTCTCTCTCTCTACTGAGTAGAATAGTGCTGTATATACCGTATATATATATATATACATTTATATTTACCGCAGATATATATATATATATCCATATATGTCTGAATATACCTGCATATAATCCTTCTATATACCTACTTATACACCTGCATTATATAACCAATATAACTCTGTATACCATGTACAATAATGCTGTATATACCGTATATATAATAATCCTTTTTACATATCTGTTGATACATATATCTGTACATATTCCTTACCTACTCTTACTAGCCAGTATGACGTACTACCATAGTGTCTTTATAGCCTGTATCACTGTACATACTAATACTACAACTCTGTACACATACATCTGATTAGCACTATTACTCAGTAGTACTAATTTATATATGTTATACCCAGTTTAATCACCTGTACATTGTATATCACTATTGCACTTTACTGTTACATTTTCACTCTGGTTGGATTGTCCAACCTTCTTTCGTTGCACTGTACTTGTGCTGCATGATGACAATACATTTGAATCTAATCTTAGTGTATATAGTATTTGTTTCTTCAGTCCAGATCGTTCAGGTGCCAGTGCACCACGTCGGGTTGGATTTGCCCACCAGGTTCTGGAGGAGTTGATAAACAAACCTTCTCAAAGTCATTTGATTTTTTTTTTTCTCTCAACACGTGAACATTTCCATGAGGCGCCCGGCGGTGAGAAATGGGTCTGAGTGTTACAGCGCGGGCCTCAATTAGCAACAACAACATGTCAAGAGGGCCGACGCTTTCCCCCCCCCCCGCGCTCGTTATTAAAGCCCCACTCCGGGGGTTTTCTTTGTCAGAGTTCAAGTTCAAGTTCAAGTTTTGTTTTTTTATTTGTCACATATATAAGGTACATGTACATTACAGCGAAACGCTTGGTTCTGTATGAGCCTCCTGAGATTGTGCTTCATACAGTAAAAAGTCAAAAGAATAAAGATCAAACACTATACAAGATATACAATATACAAAACTAAAGTACAAACTAAAGTACAAAATGATGTACATGTATACCCTATCAATGTGTGTGTGTGTGTGTGTGTGTGTGTGTGTGTGTGTGTGTGTGGGTGTGTGTGTGTGTGTGTGTGTGTGTGTGTGTGTGTGTGTGTGTGTGTGTGTGTGTGTGTGTGTGTGTGTGTGTGTGTGTGTGTGTGTGTGTGTGTGTGGGGGGGGGGGGGGGTACATTCACATACACTCTTGATGAGCTTGATCTGTAGGTTCAAGATGCAAGTTATTAGATATATATTTGTCATATGCACAGTTGAACAGACAGGTTACATCGTACAATGAGTCCACCCTTCACACGGAATCACAAGATATAGACTTAAATTAAGATATTGAGAAAATGTTCAATGCTAACAAATAAAGTATAAAAATAAGGTATAAAAATAAGGCACGAGTGACAGTGTTGCACATTCAGTTCACAGTGTAGTGGGAGAAGGATGTGAACTATGCATCATTGCAAATATTGTCAATAATTGTAGTGGAGGTGACAGTGAATGTAGAATGTAGAATATGCTACAGTATTTGGAACCATGGGTACTGTGGAATATATATATATATATGTGTGTGTGTTTTACTCTAGTGTTTAGAAACACTATCAATATAAACAAAATACTTTACAGCAGCCACAATATACTGAAAATACAAGCTCATGTGCCTGTTGTCCTTACATCCAGAGGTCAGAGGTCAGGAGACCAACAGGACTCCACTTTTATTTTGTATTGTGGGTGGTGGGGCGACCCGTTTATTTACATTTGGATCACTGATTGGGCCTTTAAAGCATGGTAGCAATTACCTTGGGTTTTTTTTTTGTTCTTTTTTTGGCGGGGGGGGGGGGGGGCATTACATGAGTAACATTATGATTACAATTTTAATGAATGCAATAAATTACACAGTATGTATGGAACGTCAACTGGAGTCTTTGTGATTTAGGTTGTTAGTCTGTTTCCTTATCGGAGACTGAGGCTGTAATGAATCAAGGACGTAGCAACAGTATGTGTGTTCGTTCGTGAGAGAGTCTCAAGACAGGTGCTGTTTCACAGAGGTGGGAAGTAACTAAGTACGTTTACTCCAGTGCTGTACTTTGAGGTACTTCACATGAGTATTTCCACAGCAGGGGACTTTGTACTTTTCGAGCACTTCATTTCAAAGCACATGTTCGTCTTCTTGCTTCACTGTATTTATCTAGAACACTTGCAAGTACTGGTTACTTTTAATACGAGTTTTGCATGAAAGGGATATAATGAATTCATAAAAAGTATATATACTCTTGTAACTTTGAGCCTTTTTGCACTTTAAAGATAACAGGACCACCAACCGTTTAAGCTTAAAGGGACAGTTCACCCAAAAAAAAATTTTTTTAAATGGGAGTGATATCTATCAACTGAAAATATCGGGACAGATACACTCAGGGTAAGAGGACAAATACGTTTAGTAGAATTCAGGGTGAACTGCCCCTTTAATCTATAGGGGTGAATTGACCTATCTCGTCAAGAAAAGAGGGCAGGGCTTGAGATAGGTCAATTTGTCAAAGATGCGTATTGTAAGTACTTTTAATAATAAAAAGATTATAATTAATTACATTTTATTTTATTTAATACTTATTGTCGAATAGAATTTTAGACCAAGAGAGGCCCTACTACCGGTCTCCTATCTTCTACTGGAGTAAAGTATCCTGGGTCTATAGGCTACTCAGAAATGTGATGCAGTATGAATTCCAATAACTTTAAAACGGCTTGAATCCTCCTCCAGCCCCCCCACCACCACCACCCCACCCCCCACACCCCCAACGCCAAGCGACTGTGGTTGAGATAGAGCAGGAGATAAGGACGCTCGCTCTGTGGAGGTGAGCTGTCTGAAATGGAATTTGTTTAGGTTTGGCAGCGAGACACGGATCACTTATCTGTAAAACTAACATGTCCCTTTCTTCACGGCGGAGGACACGCCTCCCGCTAGAGGAGGACACGCCTCCCGCTAGAGGAGCAACAAAGTACCTCCTTGTTTGTCTTTTCAAATACGCTGGAATAAAAAAACGCTTCATATTTTTGGGGCGTGCAGCACTGTAACTCTCTCTCTCTTTCGTTCTCTCTCTCTCTCTCTGTCTCTGTCTCTCTCTCTTTCTCTCTCCTTTCTTCTCTCTGACAGCAGACAAAATAAACAACTTAAGAAACACAGGGCCTCCGCCCCCCTCCTGCATGTTGGACGTCTCTGTGTTTTTGTTGTGATTCGATGCTTGGAGACAGTTAAAAGCAAGAGGGTTTTTTGTCAAGACACGGATACTTTTACAGTACATATATATACTTTATATATATATATATACTTTTACAGTACAAATAGATCATTTTACAGTACATGGATACTTTTACAGTTCATATATTTTTGCAGTACATGGATATGTTTGCAGTACATGGATACTTTTACAGTTCATATATATACTTTTACAGTACACAGATACTTTTACAGTACACAGATACTTTTACATACTTTTACAGTACACAGATACTTTTACATACTTTTACAGTACACAGATACTTTTACAGTACACAGATGTGTCTTTACAAGACTCTTCCCACAACCCCCTGCATTTAATGTCATGTAAGAATCCTGTCTGTCAGTAGTAGCATTTGTGTTGATTAATGTATTTATATATATACAGTATGTGTTCTAAAGCTATCTAAATCTATCTAAAAGCTTTAACAAATATTACCATGTTGATGATGGGGGTGGGGTTGGTGTGTATGTGCATGTGTGTGTGTGTGTGTGCGTGTGTGTGTGTGCGTGCGCGCACGTGTGTGCGTGCGCGTGTGCGCGCGCGTGTGTGTGCGTGCGTGCGTGTGTGTGTGTGTGTGTGTATGTTAACAGTAACACCACCCCATGCCTGCGGTTGTACGAGAATATTTCCACTGGGATTAATTGTGAACGTGTCTGTCAATAATAATGATGTGAATCATCGACACAAAAGGCCTCTTAGACAGGTCTGTGAGATCCAACAGCCGCCCCCCCCCCCCCCCCCGACACTGACAGCGAGGGAGAGACAAGAGAGAGAGAGACGGGAGAGAGAGAGACAAGGGCCGCTAATCCACGGAGGAACTCAAAAGAGCCTCACAGCTCTCCTATTTATGTCATAGATCATTGTCTGCTCTTTTTCCCCCCTCAGAGAAGTCAAGCGGTACAACCTTCAGCCCACACACATGTGATATAATTATATATCTAAGCTATTCCCTGCGTAATAATAAAGACTGCCTGTGACTGCCAGGAAATCAACCGTACGCTTGAGCTTGTTATCCCTCTCAGCACACGCCATTGTAATTAAACTATTAGAGGCCGTGCCCTGCAGGGCTTTCTGTGCTGTAGGAAGTCGGGGCTGGGACCAGGTAATAATTACCTTCATTTACTAAATAACAGCAGATCGCTAAATAAATAATTCCAATAATAATTTTCCCCCGCGGAATGTTGTCTGCTATTATATAGATGCAGACTATATGCCTATAGATTATATCTATAGATTACATACACCTATAGATTATATAGCCTATAGATCATATACCTATAGATTACAGACATATAGATTATATAACCTATAGATTATATACATATAGATTATATAGCCTATATATTATATACCTACAGATTATATATACCTATAGATTATATAGCCTATAGATTATATAGCCTATAGATTATATACCTACAGATTATACCTATGCATTATATAGCCTATAGAGTATATACCTATACATTAAATACCTATAGTATAGATATAACTCTGTATGATAGCATGTGCAATAGTGCTGTATATGCCGTATCACTATATGTATCACTGTACATATTAATATTACAACTCTGTACATACATCTGATTAGCACTATTAGTCAGTTATTTATATATTTTATATCCAGTTTAATCACCTGTACATTGATATTACTATTGCACTTTACTGTTACATTTGCACTCTGGTTGGATGCCAAACAAATGTTGCACTGTACTTGTGCTGTACATTTGAATCTAATCTAATCTCATTTCATCTCGAGCTCAAGAAACCGTTTTTCAAATGCTCCATATACTGTATGTATAAACATTCTAAATGGAAATGGACATTCCGAGTTGATTTCCTGACCAAGGAACCTATAAAAATAAAAAGGAAGGGTCATTACATCACTGTGTAGCAGGTGAACGCACGTTGGTGCCAAGTGTGGAAACGTTCAGTTCCGGCCGACATCGAGTTGAATGGGATCATTCACATTTACATTTAACCATTTAGCTGAAACGCTTTTATCCAAAGCGACTTACAAGTTCTGCACGACAAGTCATCAGGAAGGGCACAACTCTATCAGCTGAGCAACAATGTTCATCAAAGTGTTGAGTGCTACAGTGTAGGTTAGTATATTAGGACAAGTGCATGACAGTAAGGTTAGTTAGGGTTAGAGTTTTTGTTCTTATTATTTTTTTCATTTCAGATAATGATTGAAGAAGTGCGTCTTTAGTCGACGGCGAAAGATTGGACGTGTTTCGGCTGTCCTAACTGTGGTGGGTAGTTCGTTCCACCATTGTGGGGCAAGGACCGAGAATAGGCGACTTCTCTTTGATGACCCTCCCGGAGCTCGGATAGGAGTAGGTCTGAGGCGGCCAGAAGATGCAGAGCGTAGGGTTCTTGAGGGTGTGTAGTTAGAGACCATTGACCGGAGGTAGGCGGGAGCCATACCCTTCGCTGCACGATATGCCAGGTCGAGGGCCTTGAAGCGTATTCGTGCGGCAATGGGGAGCCAGTGCAGGTCCCTAAGAAGTGGGGTGACATGGGCCGACTTCGGTAGGTTTGAGATCAGGCGGGCCGCTGCGTTCTGAATGAGTTGAAGAGGCTCAGCCATCTCCTTGTTTATGTTACTTAAACAGGTTATTACCTCAGATGTCATAATCATCTGCAATTTGTTGCATTGTTATTAACTAGCTAACGTTTGATATATTGGTTGATGTATATTTCTTCAGATATCTTGTATGTTTTTAATTCTAATACAGGCTTCAATGGAACTGACACCAAAGTCTGACACCAAGCAGAGCATAGAACGCTGGTGATGACCCTTCCTTCTTTTATAGTTTCCTTGGTATAGAACGCTGGTATTCTGACGTGATGACCCTTCCTTCTTTCATGAATGAATGAAAACTTTATTTAACAGATTGCAGAATGGGTACAATACAGTACGGCTCAATACACACAATTGTTAAGGGGATGCAGACCTGAGAAAGACTTTTGTCTCGTTTACATCAGGGTCCCCCATTTTCAATTAATAGTTTCCTTGTTATAGAAAGCTGGTACTCTGACGTGATGACCCTTCCTTCTTTTATAGTTTCCTTGTTATAGAAAGCTGGTACTCTGACGTGACGACCCTTCCTTCTTTTATAGTTTCCTTGTTATAGAAAGCTGGTACTCTGACGAGACGACCCTTCCTTCTTTTATAGTTTCCATGCAAATGACAAGGAAACCAAAACGTGATCCATTCTAGAATGTTTGGGTTTGCTTCTGCTGCGGTCAAGCGGAGACCGTCTTAACGCAGATACGGAATAGAAATGGAATATTTGAGGGGAAAGAAGAAGCAATGGGTATCTGAGATAATGACCTCAAACCTACAAGTTACGGATAAGAAGGAAACGTGGCCTCATTGGATCCAGGTGAGTGTGTATACTGTACCCTCTCAGTTGATTCATCGTTTGGTTTTAGTCGTCCATGCTGGATGGATTATTTCCTGGAAGACGATGAGTATGTTTCTGTTAAGCACTTCAGATTCAGAGTGGCTCTTCTCCGCCATCGCATGCACTTGCACAGATTTGTCTATTGAGTCGACCGGGGCTAATCCAATCAGTCGACAGAGTCCTATTACTGTTGAGTCCTATGACTGACTCGACTAAGGACTGATTTGGTGCAGGACTGATTCAGTGGAGGACTGATTTGGTGCAGGACTGACTCGGTAGAGGACTGATTCGGTGCAGGACTGATTCGGTGGAAAGATATGGTGGAGGACTGATTCGGTGGACAGATATAGTGGAGGACTGATTCGGTGGAGGACTGATTCGGTGGAGGACAGATATAGTGGAGGACTGATTCGGTGGAGGACAGATATAGTGGAGGACTGATTCGGTAGAGGACTGATTCGGTGGAGGACAGATATAGTGGAGGACTGATTCGGTGGAGGACAGATATAGTGGAGGACTGATTCGGTAGAGGACTGATTCGGTGGAGGACAGATATAGTGGAGGACTGATTCGGTAGAGGACTGATTCCATAGAGGACTGATATAGTTGAGGACTGACTCGGTGGAGGACTGATTCCATAGAGGACAGATATAGTGGAGGACTGATTCGGTGGAGGACAGATATAGTGGAGGACTGATTCGGTAGAGGACTGATTCCATAGAGGACTGATATAGTAGAGGACTGACTCGGTAGAGGACTGATATAGTTGAGGACTGACTCGGTAGAGGACTGATTCGGTAGAGGACTGATTCAGTGGAGGACAGATATAGTGGAGGACAGATATAGTGGAGGACTGACTCGGTAGAGGACTGATTTGGTGCAGGACTGATTCGGTAGAGGATTGATTCGGTAGAGGACAGATATAGTGGAGGACTGATTCGGTAGAGGACTGATTTGGTGCAGGACTGATTCGGTAGAGGACTGATTCGGTAGAGGACTGATATAGTGGAGGACTGATTCGGTAGAGGACTGATATGGTAGAGGACTGATTCGGTGGAGGACTGATTCGGTAGAGGACTGATTCGGTAGAGGACTGATTCAGTGGAGGACTGATTCGGTAGAGGACTGACTCGGTAGAGGACTGATATGGTGGAGGACTGACTCGGTAGAGGACTGATTTGGTGCATGACTGATTCGGTAGAGGACTGATTCCTCTTGCGCCGCCCCTGTGCTTCAAATAGATCCGCTATCAACTCTATCTTTAATCTTTCAAAATGTTCAATTGCTATCGCTATTAGCTCTATCTTTAATTTTTCAAAATGTACAGTTGCTATTGCATGCACTCATCTGTGTTTCACCACACACATGAGTGCATGCTTACCAACTGTCCGTCTGCAACACTACTATCACCGACATCTAAGAAGGGAGATCCCCCCTTGAACGGCCCTTCTAAGGTTTCTCTCCTCCACATTGCCTGTGGAGCTTTTTTTCCCTATTGTTAGGTTTTAGTGAGTTTTT
Organism: Notolepis coatsorum; assembly: GCF_963971535.1. Lineage (NCBI taxonomy): Eukaryota > Metazoa > Chordata > Actinopteri > Aulopiformes > Paralepididae > Notolepis > Notolepis coatsorum. Next base: position 14,972,305 of record NC_140181.1, read on the forward strand.
CCTTACCTTCGCGTGGGGTATGTCTGGGAGTGCTTGCATTCTTTCATTTATTTGCATTCATCTAAAAAATGTTTGGACCCTATGGTGTTCTTGTTCTGTTCTTGACTTATTGTTATGTTGTCTTCTTGACTTGTTTAAAGAAGACCTGTACGGCCCATGGGGACATTAACGTGTGTTGTCGGGCCCTATAAATAAATTTGATTTGATTTGATTTGATTCGGTAGAGGACTGATTCGGTAGAGGACTGACTCGGTAGAGGACTGATATGGTGGAGGACTGATTCGGTGGAGGACTGATATAGTTGATGACTGATTCGGTAGAGGACTGATATGGTGGAGGACTGATTCGGTAGAAGACTGATATAGTAGAGGACTGATTCGGTAGAGGACTGATATAGTAGAGGACTGATTCGGTAGAGGACTGATATGGTGGAGGACTGATTCGGTAGAGGACTGATATGGTGGAGGACTGATTCGGTAGAGGACTGATTCGGTAGAGGACTGATTCTGTGGAGGACTGATTTAGTGCAGGACAGATATAGTGGAGGACTGACTTGGTAGAGGACTGATATAGTGGACTGACTCGGTAGAGGACTGATTCGGTGGAGGACTGATTCGGTAGAGGACTGATATAGTTGAGGACTGATTCGGTAGAGGACTGATATGGTGGAGGACTGATTCGGTAGAGGACTGAGTCGGTGGAGGACAAATATTAGGGATGGGTACCGAATTCGGTTCTTTTGAGGTACCAAACCGAAACACGTCGTTACTACCGAGTATCGATTCAAGTGAGATACAAAAATAAAATAAAAAATAAAAACTTTTTTTTTTAACTTTTTTTAATTTCCTTTTTTTTTATTTTTTTTTTCATGTCAACGTTCACACGCATAATATATGCTTACCTAGGATTTGACTTGATTCAACAACAAAGCAGTTGGAGCAATGGCAAGCCAAAAACTGTCGAAATTGTAGTTATTTGAAGTTAGGATTTCTTTTTTCACGACTGAGGTAGGTAAATACATTTTTTTTAGACTAAAGTACCGAAAAAAGGTACCGTTGGGTACCGGTATCGATTCACAGGTACCGGTACCGTATCGGTTCAAATGTGAAAGGTACCCATCCCTAACAAATATAGTGGAGGACTGATTCGGTGGAGGACAGATATAGTGGAGGACAGATATAGTGGAGGACAGATATAGTGGAGGACAGATTCGGTGGAGGACTGATTCAGTAGAGGACTGATTTGGTGGAGGACAGATATAGTGGAGGACTGATTCGGTGGAGGACTGATTCAGTGGAGGACTGATTCAGTAGAGGACTGATTTGGTGGAGGACAGATATAGTGGAGGACAGATTCGGTGGAGGACTGATTCAGTAGAGGACTGATTTGGTGGAGGACAGATATAGTGGAGGACTGATTCGGTGGAGGACTGATTCAGTGGAGGACTGATTCAGTAGAGGACTGATTTGGTGGAGGACAGATATAGTGGAGGACTGATTCGGTGGAGGACTGATTCCGTAGAGGACTGATTTGGTGGAGGAACAGCCGCGACGCTCTACTGCCCAGGAGGCCCGTTTCAGCTGAAACACACTCGCTAGCAGGCGACAGTGGCTGGGCTGGTAATACGGAGGTTCCCGGTTCAATTCCCGCTCCGCCCGGCCAGCGTGCCGAAGTGTCATTGAGCAAGACACTTAACCCCTAACTGCTCCCGATGAGCAGGTTGGCACCTTGCGTGGTCGCTTCCGCCGTCGGTGTGTGAATGTGTGAGTGAATGTGTGAGTGAATGTGTGAGTGAATGTGTGAGTGAATGTGTGAGTGAATGTGTGAGTGAATGGGGCAAATCAATGTGAGGAACAAATTGTAAAGCGCTTTGGATAAAAGAGATATATAAATGCGCCATTTACCATTTAGCAGGGATCGACAAAGCAAATGCACCCTGGATTGATAAAGCAAATGTGCCAATGTGTGGATAACTGACGCGCGGTGGAAGCGCTAGAAAAGGCACATCAGGGGTGTAAAAAGTACCCAGAAAGTATACTTAAGTGAAAGTATGGGTACCGTCTCAAAATCGTACTCAAGTAAAAGTCAGAGTATCTGGCTAAAAACACACTTGAGCAAAAGTCTAAAAGTTTCTACTTTTAAATGTACTTAAGAACTAAAAAAAAGTAAATGTAAAAACTTTTTTTCTGATAGCAGGTGTTTAATCAAAGATCCCCGCTTTCTAGTCTTGCACAAGGACCAATCAGCCAGTGGGTCTTGGACTTCCTGACGGGCAGACCCCAGGTGGTGAGAGCAGGCAACTGCACCTCCTCATCCATCACCCTCAACATAGGGGCCCCCCAGGGCTGTGTTCTGAGTCCCCTCCTCTACTCCCTGTACACACACGACTGTGTGGCTCAGCGGAGTAGCAACACAATCATCAAATTTGCTGACGACACAGTGGTGGTGGGCCTGATCTCTGCAAACGACGAGAGGGCCTACCTGGAAGAGGTCAAGGTCCTGGCGGGATGGTGCCAGGAAAACAGCCTCTCCCTGAACGTCAGCAAAACAAAGGAGATGATTGTGGACTTCAGGAGGTCGGGGGTCAAGGACTACAGCCCCCTCAGCATCGACGGGGCACCGGTTGAGAGAGTGAACAGCTTTAAGTACCTCGGAGCCTACATATCCGAGGACTTGACATGGACCACACACATTGACAGTGTTGTGAAGAAGGCACGACAACGCCTCTACTTCCTCAGGCGCCTAAGGAAGTTCCAAGTCAGTCAGAAGATCCTTAAGAACTTCTACTCATGTACAATAGAGAGCATCCTGACTGGCAACATCACCTCCTGGTTTGGGAATAGCACTGCACAAGACCGAAGCAGACTACAAAGAGTGACACGTTCAGCCGAACGCACAATTGGAGGGGTGCTCCCCACCCTCCAGAACATTTACAACAAGCGGTGCAGGGGCAAGGCTAAGAGAATCATTAAGGACTCCAGTCACCCGAACAACTGCCTCTTTGAACTGCTGCGGTCAGGCAAGCGATACCGGAGTCTCAAGGCGAGCACAGAAAGACTCAGAAGAAGCTTCTATCCCCAGGCCATCAGGCTGCTCAACGAACAATGAACACTACACAACAACCATCAAACACACATAGCACACACATCCACACGCACACACTCACTTTAAACAAACACACTGTAGCACCCACTCCCCACACTTTATAGCACACACTCACTTTAAACAAACACACTGTAGCACCCACTCCCCACACTTTATATTTATTGATAAAGGATTGCACTACAACTCGTACACCTTACTGTAAATTGTACCTAAATTGTACCTCATCCCATTTCTGCTTTGCACTATATAGTATTGTATATTAGTACACTGCATAGTATTGTATATTATATGGTAACTCAGTTACGTCTATTCTGCATCGAACATTGTACATATGTCTATACTGAACACTGTGACCTCATTTTCTACTTCTAATTTACATGCTATACTATGTTATTTGATACTTATCTTGTCTAGCACAGTCTCTGGAGCGTAACAATAAGAAGCATTTTGTATAAAAGTATTCTGTACTTCTGTATGACAACTATTAAAGAAACTTGAAAACTTGAACTTGTATGGGCGGGTTAATTTTCCATTGATGGGGATTTGATTGGCTGTTTTCAAATAAAGTGCGGCCGCAGGATTAATAACGTTAACGTTAGTTCGGCCAGAGAAACAAATATACTAATTCAAATTGTTGGACCTGCGAGATTTGTACTTTGTACTTTGTAGGTCTGCATTTTAAATGTAAGGAGTAAAAAGTATGTATTTTTCTCTGAAATGTAATTGAGTAAAAGTACAAGTATACAAACCTAATAATACTCGAGTAAAGTACAAATCCCCAAAAACAGTACTTAAGTATTGTAACGAAGTACAATTACTCAAGTACTTTACACCCCTGCACATCACCAACACAGAAAGATGTCCACTGGCAGTCTTTCACCTTGTAGAAGAAACTACCGACTCCTGACTCCTTGCTCCTGACATAAAGTCATGTAAATATTGTTAATATAAGATAAGGGCCCCGTATTTGATCTTGAAACGGGGGCCCCCCCTGAACCTTAAGGCCGCCTATAGGTACTGCCACGAGTCCACGAGGCGGAGACTTCAAACACCCCGCGTGTCGGAGTCCACACATGGAGACGTGAAGGAACCATATCGCGGGATGACAGGAAAAGGCTGTCAGTGAGGTTTAATCCCTGAATCACTGGCTGTTAACCGCGGAGCAAAGTAAACGCATGTCTGCTCTCGCATACCTCGGCATCAGCACGTATAGTGAGGGAGAGAGGGAGGGCCAGGTATCAGTCTGAGAGGCTTGATGAGGAACACCGGCCCTCTGCCTTTGATCAACGCCGTCGTGTGAGTGCCTCGCAGTGGCCCCCGTCTGTCAGCGGGTGTGTGAGCGCACACGCCGTCCCCCGCACCCACGAGGAAAACGTGTCAGACGCCGCCGTCGAGGTGGGCGAGAGCGTCTCGAGTCCTCGATGCTCAACGCTGCCTTTTTCTTTTTTCACACCGATGTCGCTCTAAATCACGGAGCGCTCAGATGGTATTAATACAGATCAAAGCCTTAGGCTGGGATAAAACGTAGGTACTGTATATCATAGCCGTGACCAAAGACGTATAGTCTTAGCATGGTGTGTCAACGATTGTAGGTTTGTGGAGTTCAAGTGTTTTAATTGTGTAATAATGCATGTATAACCTCACTTCTGGTTTAATTGTGTAATAATGCATGTATAGTTCTGATTTAATTGTGTAATAATGCATGTATAACCTCAACCCTGGTTTAATTGTGTAATAATGCATGTATAACCTCAACCCTGGTTTAATTGTGTAATAATGCATGTATAACCTCAACCCTGGTTTAATTGTGTAATAATGCATGTATAACCTCACTTCTGGTTTAATTGTGTAATAATGCATGTATAACCTCACTTCTGGTTTAATTGTGTAATAATGCATGTATAACCTCACTTCTGGTTTAATTGTGTAATAATGCATGTATAACCTCAACCCTGGTTTAATTGTGTAATAATACATGTATAACCTCACTTCTGGTTTAATTGTGTAATAATACATGTATAACCTCACTTCTGGTTTAATTGTGTAATAATACATGTATAACCTCAACCCTAGTTTAATTGTGTAACAATGCATGTATAACCTCAATCCTGGTTTAATGTGCTTCAGACATGTGTTCTCCCAAGGCTTGGGAATCGGTTTTTTCCCGAACCCACATCATGAAAAAGAACGCAAGCTAAGTCATATGTAACTAACATGTAAGTCATAGGACACTGCTCTTCCAAGATGGATTACAGATCTTGTGGAAGGGCTAGGATCACACCAGATGAAAGCTACAACAGTAAGATTGCTTAAGGTCTTAACACCCGTGGACCCCAGGGTGTTAAGACACAATGGGTCAGTTTCAAAGACAAGGATTAACCATAGTCCTTGACTAAAACCTTGCTTTCACTGGAGATCTCCATTGAGGAAAGGTCCTTAGTCCAGGCTTAATCCAATTGACCCATTATTTAATTTAATTTCAAACCTTTATTAAGACTCAAGGAATCATTGAGGTTGCCCTCATTTGCAATGACGCTGAGCTACAGGCAAGTTAAAACAAATAGGACAAAACACGGATGAAAATAAAATATATATTTATCTTTTTTTATTTACAGTTATTCATTGAATATATAAGACGAGGGAGAAATAGAGAAAAATCTCATCACATTGATGCAAGGAGGTTTGTGATCGTGGTTTTAAATTGTCCATAGGTTAGTATAGTATTGATTCTTAGCGTGTGTTGAAGAGCATTCTCTGGAAATTCAAGTGCCCGGGAACCTAAAGCATAAGGCAGTCATTTTTGAGCGGGTTAGATAGGGTCGAAAGTTCCAATCCAGCATCATTAGCGATATAAGGTGGTAACTTTCCAACAAGGGCTTTATAGATAAACAAATACCAATGTTTATTATGCCTCTCTGCCAGAGAAGACCAGCCCACCATGCTGGACACAGTGGTGAGTACTGTAGCTATCACCAGTAATACATCTGAGGGCAGAATGATAGCCCGTGTCTAGAGGTTTAAGAGTGGAAGGAGCAGCATTTCTATAAATACATCCCATAATCCAAAACTTCTTCAACAATACTTTTTCTACTAATCATAGGGAAGCCAGTTTTGTCACAGTGTGCTGAAAAGATCTCTGGCTCTTGTAAACAGCATGGATTTAGTTTTATTTGCATTAAGTACCAGATCAGGAGCAGCTTGTAGACTAGAGCAGCGGTTCTCAAACTACGGGTCGTGACCCAAAATGGGGTCGTGGGTAGGTGACAGGGGGGGCATTGGCAAGTCGATTTTTTTTTATTACAATATAACTTTTTTTTATATGTTCTGGCAACATATTTTGGCTAAATATGCCTCGTTTTATAAATGTGTATTGATAACATAGTGCTGTAATAAAATGTTCTAATAAATATGCATGATCAAGTTCAACAACGTGTGATTTTATTTTGATATTCCTTAATTCCACGTTGAAATTATGCGATACATTAAGTGTGGGGTCGGCAAAAGAAATCCTAAATAAAATGGGGTTGTGGTATAAAAAGTTTGAGAACCCCTGGACTAGAGCATTCAAGTGAAGTGGCAGGTTCTCAATGGCTATATTAGGTGTATCAATACAATACACAATAGTGTCATCAGCATAAAGATGGACTTTACAGCCACTCAGTGACGAGACAATATCATTCATATAAAGGATGAAGAGGACAGGATCCAAAATGTATCCTTGCGGAACCCCCTTTATTATCGACGCAGGCTGGACACTCCCCGACCTCACACACACACTGAAGTCACTCAAAGCCAACCTCTCAAATCAAAGGATGACCAACTGTATCAAATGCTTTTGAGAGATCTATAAAAAGGGCAGCACAATGTTGTCTAAAGTGGATACTACTGTATATTATAACTAATGTAGAAGCTGAAATAGTTCTATGATTTGTTCTAAAGCCATATTGTTGCTGACTTAGGACAGAGTGACTTTAAAGAAATGCCATGAGTTGGTTTTCCAGGACTTTAGCTATGCAGGATACCTTGGAGATTGGTCTGTAATTATTTAGATCCTTTCTATCACTTGTAATGAAGTTTCCAAACACTAGGAAATAAATGCCTGTTGTGATAGAAAGATTAAATATATGCGTTAATTGCTCTGTGAGGAAAAGGAGCAGACAGACAGAAAGCATCGGACTTTTCCTCCAGTCGAACTCCTGGTATCAAAGGCTTACAGTGCTTCAAATACATCACTAGTAGAAGGGCTGAAGGTTGAACTGACAAACAGGGTTCATGGAGCACACACATTATATACCTACCTATTATAGCTTTTCATTGGCTTAAATAAGGCTAAATCTAATATTT
>NC_140181.1:14987253-15084753 GCF_963971535.1 Notolepis coatsorum
TGGGCCTGTTTCCTCTAGAGGGGGGTGGGGGGGGGGCACGTCTCGGCGGTGTAGGGGGGTAGAGAGAGATCCGAAAACGGTCCCACACACTGCAGCAGCATTAATCATCGCCGGGGATGAAGGCTGGGGATGAGAGAAGGGAAACACAAACCCTCCCCGAGGGCTAACCTCAGCCATTACTCAACGCGCCAGGCGTGACGCTCGACTTGACTGCCTCAATTACAGCCATCACAGACCCCTCGCTGTTCAGAGGTGAGACAGATTCCTCCCGTCGCTCCGCGTGGAGGAGAGGAGCGGAGCGGAGCGGGGCTCCGACGACGACGACGTACAGCGCCTCTCTCTCTCTCTCTTGTTTACCGTGTGGGGGGGGGGGGGGGGGTGGAGGGTTAGAGTTTCGTGATCCGCCAAATGTTATTCCTATATAACGTGCCCCCCCACCCCCCGGTATTTCTTCGAATAAGAGGTTAAATGGGTCGGTATACACAGTGTGTGTGTCACGCAACACGTAGTTCACAAGTCGTCCCGGCCCGGGGTTTGCTTCCAAAGTCATCATCACGCCGCAGCAGAATTCCACCCGGTGCACAACTCCACACCTTCAATATTGTGATCAATTTCAAATGGAAAAATCTCCTCAGGAATGCCGTCGGCCGCTCCCTGCCAGGAACCCGCGCGCGCGCGAGCGAGAGGGGGCGGGAGGGGGGGGGGGGGGGGGGGGCTTGCCAAGATAGAAAACTAAAATGCCATCATGGGAAGACTTTTCCACGGATTTCCAAACCGGGGGCAAAAAAAGAAACTCAGATGTAGAAACGCAGGGGAGTATAAACTTTTGGCTTGTTTAAAAACACAAACGACCTGCCAAAGGACCCGGCGTGTTGTTTTCTCTGGGAAAAGCTACAGGCGTGTGATGGGACGAACTTACAAACTAACCAAAGGGAAGCAACGTTTTGCAACAGGAATGGTGTTTTGCGGTGAACAAGGGTCCTGGGATCGAAGAAGAGAGGCGGCAAACAAAACGGGGCTGTTGCATTTTCCGACCTCTCTCCGACTCCGAGGCCTCTCTCTCTCCCTCTCTCCCTCTTAACCTTAGATGTTAGGCCTTAAGCCGGGCTCCCAATCAGAGGTGACAGTGTTTGGCAGAGACACTATCAGGCATAACACTGGGTCTTAGGAGCGATTATGTCATTACCCTCAGATTGTGGGAGATGAGATGAAAAGAATGCTGGTGAGGGGGGGGGGGGGGGCGCAGGGGGCTAATCCTCGCTGAGGTGTTCTCTTTCAGGACCCTTTCTATGGGGCTTTGTGAGGGGTTTACTCGGCACGCTGCCCCAGTTTTTCGGGGGCCACACCGCCCCTATCGGATGTCCCAGACCTGGCGGAGTCGGACTAGAGCCCTGTGAATGACAGAGTCAATGGGCTGGGAACAGGCATCGCCGAGAGCTCTTTAAATATCCGCACCACCTCACCGACGCTTTTTTTCCCAGGAGTTTTTTTTACGCGCCGGGGTCTGAGCGGTGGTGGGCTGCTGCGGTGGCCGGGGCGGGGGGGGGGGGGGGGTGTGGAGACAGTTTAGTGAGACATCCCCACTCCCACCGGGACGCGAGGGAGAGAAGAAGTGAAATCCCAGTGAGGTGCAATCTTACAGCAGGACCTCCAGGTTGACACAAGGTCATCCTTCATAGCCGCTGCTTTTACAGGGCAAACCAAGTCAAATAAACACAGTCCGACCACAACCAGACCACAATGTGTTCTTAAAGATACAGGGGGGAAGACCTCACGGCTTGGTTTTTCTTCTTTGGGGGGGGGGGGGTTGGGGGGGAGAGAAAGAAGAATAGGACAAGAACAAGAAACAAGAAAGAAGTATAAGAAGAAGGAGAAGGAAAGAGCAATGGAAGTTACCACCAATAGTATTCCAGAGACAGGCTGGTAGAGGAGTGGTTGGTATATATGGAGCAGGGAGAGTTATTTGAGAATGCCAACACAATGGGTGGGCTGAGAGCAAAACTAATATCCCGTTTGGAAACTCCTGCAAATATGCAACAACCAGCAATAAACCAATAAACAAATGTTGAAGGTCAAGTGCTGTTATTGGAAAACAGAACCACGTTTGTCTATTTCAATTCCACACAAAAAAAAAAAGTGGTTTCCGATGAAAACTACTTTCCCTTGACGCGGTTTCCTGGTGCACTGAAAGTATAACGTTTATAATCTTAACGGGAGATATACTCGCATTTCTTTTGCCTCATCGATTCGCAAAACAGTCTAGAACCAAAAAAAAACAATTCTAATCTTTGAACCTGATAGGCTGGAAAATGGGTGTCAGACGCCCGCTGTGGCGACTAATTGGTGCATTGATCAGCCTTTAGATGTTCACATTCCTCACATTCTTCAGGAAGTCGTCCATTTAGCGTTTCACACATTTTTCCGCCGGCTCGCTCTCTTGGCAGACTGACCCTGGCCGTGCAGCACCTGTCCTGCCCCGGCGTCTGGCTCCAAGCAGCACAGCGGCGCTTCTGACAAGACATCACACATCCATAAAGTCCAACACATTCCATTTGATGATGTCAACGAGTGGAGATACATATATCTAGTAATTAGCCGCGAGCTTTAGATTTGTCGTGACTTCTCCCAAAGCTTTACGTGCACCTTTCCTTAGTGTTTACGACACGGCCCGACGAGTTCATGTGCTGTTAAATCGATCATAAGAGCGGGATATCTTAATGATACGTTTCACAGGCTCACAGAGACAGGAGCTTCTATAACCCCAGGCCATCAGGATGCTCGATGACTCCATGCAACACTAGCCCATCTATCTACATTCACTACTGCACACACACATCCACATGCACACACTCACTTTAAACACTCACCTTTAACATTCACTTAGACACTTTAACACACGTTTTAACGCTACACCATATTTAATCTATTTATCACTAAAAGATTTGCACTACGTCTCATTTTTGGCATTTTTGTTGCATTTTGTACTTTCATTTTGTATATTGTATATTTTGTATAGTGTTTGGACGTTATTTGTTTTTACTCTTCACTGTATGAAGCGCACTCCCAGAAGAACCAAGCATTTCACTGTAATGTACACACATGTACCTTATATGTCACGAATAAAACAAAACCTGAAACTTGAAGTATAGTCAAACTTCTATACGACGGGAGATGAAACGGTTACCTTGACGCTGCCGCCGCCCCCGCCGACCTCCTCGCTGTTGGACAGGGTGGAGTTGTAGGTCTCCGTGTTTTGTGGGGCGGCTTCCTTTGGCCTCTTCCTCTCCTTCTTGGCGTCCACCCCTTCCAGTAGGACACACTGAGTCCAGAACACGGCCGCCACCACCACCGCCAGCGGCCCAGCCGCGCCGCACCACATCTTCAGACTCTCTCTCTCTCTCTCTCTCTCGCCCTCCCTGCCGAGACGTCGTCCACCTGTAGGGTCTTCCTGGCGGTGAGGGACCGGCCTTGAGCTCCTCCGGATGAGGGGAGGGAGGGAGGGAGGGATGGAGTCGGGGAGCACTCGTCGACTGGATGCGGCGCTCTCACCGGAGGACCTGCAGGGTGAGGGTGGTTCTGGGGACTCTCCCAAATCCGAGGGGGTTGCGTCCGACCGGCTTCTGCTCCTGCTGCTGTCGCTGCTGTCGCTGCTCTCTCCTGATGAGCCTCTCGGTGGTGGTGGAGGACGCTGCAGAGAGGGGGCACACAGCTCGCTCACAGCCAGGAAAGCCGGGCGGCTTACTCAACTATGAAATGTGTCAGTGTCCAATGGTTCCCGGGGAATGACAGATCGGCGCAGATCTGACAGCAAATAAACCCATTAGTGAGATTTTTCACGCTTTCTGCTCTGTTGGGGGGGTGGTGATGATGAGCGAGGAGGGAGGGAGGGTGGGAGGGAGGGGTGGGGGTGGGGGGGCAGCACAGGGGGGGGGGTTAAAGGGAGAGGCGGAGAGGAGGGGCGTCCGAAGCGGAGGGAGGGTGGGTGGGTGGGTGGGTGGGTGGGAGGCTTGTGGTGGTAGATGGATGGAAATGTTCTCTGTTCCTCTCTCTGTCCTGCTTCTCTCCCCAGCCACGGCCCCGTAGCGAGCGGATCCCCTGGCTGGCGGTGTGTGTCGAGAAGTTAGCTGTGGGAAAACGGCAAGATCCACGGAGAGAGGGAAAGTTGGGGTTTTACCTTCCCCAAATGCAGTTCAGCATTCAGGCCGTCAGTTCAGCATTCAGCCCAGGGTGCCCGCGGGGGGGGGGGGGGGGGGGGGGGTGAGCAGAGTGAAGGAAGTCCAGGCTGGTGAAGCTCCCTCCAGTTCTTTGGTTTGTTTCTTCTTGTTTCCAAGGTTTCTCCTTGGAGAGCGAGCCCTGTTCTCTTCCCTGCGAGAGGAACAGTGAGTGAGTGAGTGAGTGAGCGAGTGAAACGTTGTGCTCCTCTGCTTCTGGCCCAGAAAGCAGAATGAAAACAGAACCAGAACAGTTCCCTGTTGACTGTCCTTTCAGGTCAATAAGTCCAAGAACATGCGCCAGTTCATTCCAGAGTCCTGTTTGTCTTGAGTGTGTGGTAGGTCCCCTTCTCACTCGCTCTGTTGCACTCTCTCTCTCTCTCACTCTCTCTCCCTCTGCATCTCAGTTTGCTCTGAGCTTGCAGGAGGGCTCAGAGTTTTATCATCACCCTCTCTCCTCCCGCTTCTCTCTCTCTCTCTCTCTCTCTGTCTCTCTCTCTCTCCGTCTGTCTCTCTCTCTCTCTCTCTCTCTCTCTCTCTCCTCGCCTTGTCTCTATTTTTCATCAGTGGAATTGGCAACCCCAGTGGCTTGTTAAGTTCTGTTTTATCTCATGGATGAAATGCTCGCGACTCTGCCGAGAGATGGGGAGGTTGTTTTGGCAGACGTGTGTGCGTCTGCCTGACTGTGTGTGTGTGTGCGTGTGTGTGTGTGTGTGTGTGTGTGTGTGCGTGTGCGTGTGCGTGTGTGTGTGCGTGTGTGTGTCTGTGTGTGTCTGCCTGTGTGTGTGTGTGCGTGTGTGTGCGTGTGTGTGTGTGTGTGTGTGTGTGTGAGAGAGAGAGAGAGCACTAGTGAATGTGTATCTTTTGAGAGTGTCTGTCATGTTGGCTCAATATCCCTCCACTAAAGCCCTGTGTTTGGATCCAAGCAGTAGAGAAGAAGTGAAGCCTCGGGCAACGTCTCGTAATCTGTTGTTTGACACGGTGCCAAGGAAAGAATTCTGACTGTGTATCTGAAATACTGCACGATAACCTATGGTTTTCCTCTCTGGGGCATAGGCTGTAGGCTACTGGTGTCTTTTCTGAGTTTTTTTTTTATTACCTACATGCATTTGTAATAGTCTGGAACGTCCCCCTGGAATTAATTGCTATAATACCAGAAAATTCTAAATTTTTATTTAATAATTTTTTTTATATCATGACTAAGGTGACCATGGTCAAGTCCTGGTTTATTTTGATGGATTATGGATAGACAGGTATTCAACTGGGCTGTAACATATCTCTTATATATATATATATATCTCCTTGTCATATAACTCATTGGCTCATAAACGCATGCCTGTTAGTAAAACGAGACGATAGTAAAACGACCTGATAATATGCTGCCTCTCTCATGTCTAATATTGTCTAACTATGTCTATGGGCTCCCATACATAAATACATCAGAACTAGATTACTTTGGAGCACAGTGCCACCTAGAGGCAGCAACATGCAGCACAACATTTATTTGATTTTCCAATAGACCACCGCAATACTTCCGGTATTTTGAGCTCGTGGGAGAGAGCGCCGGTAGGGGGGAGGGGCTAAATGGAGCGCGAGGGGATCATACAATGAATGAATGAATGAATGAATGAAAACTTTATTAACAGATTGCAGAATGGGTACAGTGCAGTACAGCTCAATACATACAATTGTTAAGGGGATGCAGACCAGAGAAAGACTTTCGTCTTGTTTCCACCAGGGTCCCCCATTTCCAATTCATCGTAACATATATGACATACATGACATACAGATAGACAGTACTGCTACATCTATACATTTATGACATACCAGATTTGCAATTACAGTACTGTATTTGTGATACAAAAAGAGTCCAGAAAGAAAAGAGTATATACATTAGGCGTAGAAACTGTACATTGGATTGGGTAGGTGGGGGTGGGACTGTACATTGGAGGTGGTTGGGGGGGGGGGGGGGGGGGGGGTAGGAGTGGGGGGGGGGGGGGGGGGTGTTGGGTAGGAGTGGGGGGGGGGGGGGGGTTGGGTAGGAGGGGTGGGGGACACTGTATAACTGTACAAACAACACTGTACATTGGATTATGGGACTGTACATTGGACTGTACATTGGAGGTGGTTGGGTGGGTGGGGGGGGGGTGGGTAGGAGGGGTGGGTGGGGGACACTGTACAACTGTACAAACAACACTGTACATTGGATTATTGACAAGACCATACTTGGTAATTTACTGTACATTGGCAGGGGTTGTGTTCGGACATTTACAGGGGCCAGTTTCGAGTTGCAGTCTCCCTTAGGTGTTTTTTGAGAGTGTTTTTGAAAGTGGGTAGTGATTCACATTCCTTTACAGCTTTGGGTAGGGCGTTCCACATTGATGTGGCATAATTGCGAAACGTGTTTAGTCCCTTGTTTGAGCCGAATCTGGGTTTAACATGATTTGTGGAGCTCCCTCTGGTGTTGTGATCGTGGTATTCACTGACCTTTGGGAAGTATTTAGTCATGTACATGGGTACCTTGGTCGTGTAGTGTATCTTGTAGACCAGGCCCATTGCAAGTTGCTGTACTCTGTCGTCTACTCTAAGCCATCCTAGGTTGTCAAAGTGGGCAGGGGTGAGGTGGGTTCTAGGAGTAAGGTCAAGCAGTAGTCTGACCAGTTTGTTTTGAGATGTTTGTAATTTTGTTTTTAGCGCCTTTGAGGTGCTTTGGTACCATGAGGTGCAAGCATAGTCGTAGTACCCTTGAATGAGTGCTCCTGCTAGAGTCTTCAGGGTATTCTTGTTTACCAGTGAGGAGATCCGGTACAAGAAACGAGTTCGTTGGTTGACTTTTTTTATTACATTGGATGCCATTTTGTCACAGGAAAGATTTGCCTCTAGGATGGAACCCAGGTAGGTAATATCTTCTTTCCTTGTGACAATATTGTCACCCACTGTAACTGAGAAGCCGTCGGTCTTGCTGAGTTTGTTATTTGAACCGAAGAGAATGGACTCTGTTTTGCCCATGTGTAATGATAGTTTGTTATCAGCGAGCCATATGCAGATTTTGCTTAGTTCTGAGCTGAGGGTTTTTTCAACCTGTAATTTGTTCTTGTCAGAGACCAGCAGGGCTGAGTCGTCCGCAAACAGGAACAAGTTGCAGTCACAAGCTGACGACATGTCATTTGCATAAATTAGGAACAGTAGCGGACCTAGTATGCTTCCTTGTGGAACACCACAGTTTACTGTGAGGGGGGGGGATAGGGTACCGTTTACCTCCACCATCTGCTCTCTCCCCTCCAGGTAGGATTGCATCCAGCTCACTGATAGACTATCAAAACCAATTGCTTTTAGCTTGTCAATCAGAATGGTGTGATTGACAGTGTCGAAGGCCTTTTGTAGGTCCAGCATGACCATGCCGCAGTATTTGCCCGCGTCCACCTCTTGTTTGATGTGGTCGTTTAAATAGAGAAGGCATGTGTCAGTGGAGTGGGATGTTCTGAAGCCAGATTGGTTGTTGATTAGAGCCTGTGGTTACAACCATAGATATATATAGAGATATCTATGGTTACAACCACAGTACCACTTACCTCCAGGCTCTAATCAATATTCATTAATTGTATCCCCACGCGCTCTCTTTCCCCCCTCCCCCTTCCCATCACGAGCTCCATGTAACGCGGAAGTGCAGTGGTCTCCAAAACATTTCAGACCGGTGTCACGTCATCCAACCTGGTTCAATAGGGGGTATCTGCAGAGCCGCAGAGCCAGGCTGGACGGGTTGGAGGCAGTCTGGACAAGTATTAGTGGTCTGGACAAGTATTAGTGGTCTGGACAAGTATTTGCACTACTGCGCACCATTTTCAACTTCACTTTCGTCTCGTTTACATAGATCCCCCATTTTCAACTTACCTTCCCCCATTTTCAACCTTAACTTTCGTCTCGTTTACATAGGTACATAGACAGTAATGTTACATCTATGACATGTAATAATAGAGTAAACTTGTACATAGACAGTAATGTTACATCTAGACATACCAGATCTAGTAATAATAGAGTAAACTTAACTTTCGTCTCAGTAACAATGTTCATAAAGTGTACATCTAGACATTTATGTGTACATAGACAGTAATGTTACATCTAGACATACCAGATCTAGTAATAATAGAGTAAACTTAACTTTAGTCTCAGTAACAATGTTCATAAAGTGTACATCTAGACATTTATGTGTACATAGACAGTAATGTTACATCTAGACATACCAGATCTAGTAATAATAGAGTAAACTTAACTTTAGTCTCAGTAACAATGTTCATAAAGTGTACATCTAGACATTTATGACATACCAGATCTAGTAATAATAGAGTAAACTTAACTTTCGTCTCAGTAACAATGTTCATAAAGTGTTGAGTGCTACAGTGTAGGTTAGTTTATTAGGACAAGTGCATGACAGTAAGGTTAGTTACAGTAGGGTTAGATTTTTTTTATTTAGATAATGGTTGAAGTAGTGAGTCTTTAGTCGACGGCGAAAGATTAGACGGGATTCGGCTGTCCTAACTGGGGTGGGTAGTTCATTCCACCATTGTGGGGCAAGGACTAAGAATAGGCGACTTCTCTTTGATGACCCTCCCGGAGCTTGGATAGGAGTAGGAATAAACTGTACATATACAGCACTGTTTGAACCTGGCACACAACATACTTCACATGTCATTTTTCTTTTTGTGGAGACGAAGATGATGAGTACCGGTCTTCTCCTCAGACATATAAAATCAGTTTTTCAATACAAGTACGACTCAAGACACAGAACATTAGTATTCAAAATAAAAAATGAACACAGATTTTGAGTGTGAATGAAAACTTTATTTAAACAAGATTGCAGAATGGGTACAATACAGTACGGCTCAATACACACAATTGTTAAGGGGATGCAGACCAGAGAAAGAAGTTTTGTCTTGTCTTCTCGTACTGAAAACGTGACTGTTAGCACAGAGACGGCTGCAGTTACACACAGGGCCATTTTCGTTTTGGTTTTCAGGGTCAGTTTCGCTTTTCAGAACGCAACGTAATGGCAGGCAAGTTAGGCCCAGTCCACACGAGCGCTGGATTTAATATAACCATGATTGTATGTGCGCAGTTGCACTGTTCGGCCACACAACCGGGGATTTGCTACACTGCAACCCCAGTCTTTGAAAACCGGAGTCCAGGGTGAAGTTTTGCGGTTTTGTGTGGGCATAGCAACCAAGGTTCCCAGTGTTTACAGCAGAGCTGTCGCAATTATTTCCCATGTTCACGGCAGACTGTCAAAAAACAATAGCAAGTTAGCAACCGAGCGCGGGGTAGAGAGATTAGTGTCTCGTTTACATCAGGGTCATATCGACCCTGTACCCGTTGCTCTTGAAGGGTTCATCTATTAGACAAGTACAGTACAATGAGAGAGGTAGTGCGACCTTCCACACGTTACTCTCCCAGTGAGAATCTGCGCTGCCAGGCTGGCTGCCGGCTGGCTGCACATGCGTCGGAGGAAAGCATGAGACAGTCTCCAGTCCAATCCACATTTGTGTATAGTGTATTCTGTAACACAAACATGAAAAGTAATAAAAGCATAATGTGACCACTGACCATTATTATTATACATGACCACCGTATGCGTCGGCTCAGTTATGCTCATTGCCAGAGGCAATGGGAGAAATGTCTAACTTTACCTTGATGGATAACTACTGTTGAAAAATGGATTTGCAAATGGCTCTGCACTTTGCCGAGTCTGGTAGGCTTGAAAAGGGAAGGCGCACAAAACGGGCAGTGATAGTTGCTGCAACAGGATCTGCATTCCACTACTGGTGGAAGTGACTGGCCTCTTCGTATCGTTATGTGGTCCTGGAAAAAAGAGAATATAATTACTTTCAAAATATGAATAAAAGGTTGTGCCTCTAATCACCACATCACTTGCCCACTTGGAGATGGCTTACTACTACACCATGTACTTGCAAGTTTATATTTAGTAAAGATAGCAGAGAGAGCAGAGAGAGAAAGAGAGCCAATTAAATTCGATTGCACAGGTGGTCTGTGGTGGCCTTGATAAGCAAGACACCCAATGTCCAAAATAGGTACTTACATTTTTACATATTTAGTAAAGATAGCAGTCCTATACACACCATGCACTTGCAAGTTTATATTTAGTAAAGATAGCAGTCCTACTACACCATGTACTTGCACGTTTATATTTAGTAAAGATAGCAGAGAGAGCAGAGAGAGAAAGAGAGAGCCAGTTAGCTAATTAAATTCGATTGCACAGGTGGTCTGTGGTGGCCTTGATAAGCAAACCTAATGTCCAAAATAGCGAAATAGGTACTTACATTTTTACTGAAAGACATCTTGTTCTGCCTGCGCAGTGCGCGCACACCACACTGTGAACGAGTTCTTCTTCTTCTTCTTCTTCTTCTTCTTCTTCTTCTTCTTCTTCTTCTTCTTCTTCTTCTTCTTCTTCTTCTTCTTCTTCTTCTTCTTCTTGTTGTGATGTAAGAAAGAGTTAGGAAAAAATGGACTCTTTATACTCTCACTGCTCCAGTCCACACGCATGCGCATACACATTGCGCCCCGCCCCCCCGCCCCCCCCATCCGCAATACTTGTCCAGACCACTAATACTTGTCCAGACCGCCTCCAACCCGTCCAGCCTGGCTCTGCGGCTCTGCAGATACCCCCTACTCACCTGGTTTGTAGTCAGCACGCCTCTTTTGGGGGGGGGGGGGGGGGGGGGGACAACCCAGGGAGTAAACAGACATTAGGCGGCTTTTGCTCACAAAAGTACAAATTTTGTACAGACACATAATGTCGAAGTCTATCAAATCCCAGAAATAGTCATTACCTCTTAGTTGTAGGTCACACGATGAATTG
This sequence comes from Notolepis coatsorum, assembly GCF_963971535.1. NCBI lineage: Eukaryota > Metazoa > Chordata > Actinopteri > Aulopiformes > Paralepididae > Notolepis > Notolepis coatsorum. The sequence goes on from NC_140181.1 coordinate 14,998,336, forward strand.
AAAATGGGGGACACTGATGTAAACAAGACAAAAATATTTCTCTGGTCTGCATCCCCATTGTGTGTATTGAGCCGTACTGTATTGATTGATTGATTGATTGAAAAGTTTATTAACAGATTGCAGAATGGGTACAGTACAGTACAGCTCAATACATACAATTGTTAAGGGGATGCAGACCAGAGAAAGACTTTCGTCTTGTTTACATCAGGGTCCCCCATTTTCAATTTATCATCCCCCATTTTCAATTGTACCCATTCTGCAATCTGTAAAGTGTTCATTCATTAATTCATTCACCCATAAATTCATAAGCGCGTAATATTAAATATCCAGATAGGGAAACGAGGACACAATCCTGCAGCTGAATCAAGGAGACTATAAAAGAAGGAAAGGTCATCACCCGCCTACCCCGACGAAAGTCTTTCTCTGGTCTGCATCCCCTTAACAATTGTGTGTATTGATTGAGCTGTACTGTATTGTGCCCATTCTGCAATCTGTAAGCTAAATACCATTTTCATGATTTTGGGTACATTTTGAGATTTTTGTATAATGTTTCCCCTTTACATGTCTTCTTTCAAACTAGTGACAAGAAAACCGTACGTCAAAAAAACACATTTAGTTTCTTATTTTGCTTCATTTTGCATGATTGCATCCATTAATGTGCACATATTGAATGGGGAAGTGCCTCATTTGCATATATAAACATAAAATTCAGAAAACTTGCAATATATTTTTTCTTAGTTTATATGTACATAACAAACTGGGACATTTTCATAGTAATATCTATTCAAATATTTGTTTTGCCTATTAGGGGGTACAGTAATCGGTTGTGTTGTTTGTTACTACACTGTTACTACTATCATTATTATTATGGTATTATGTTATTCAATTATCAGGCATGTGTTTAGGTTGTCTATTACTAATGGTTTGATTGGGTGTTGTGTTTGTAAATAGCGGTTTCAAAAAAAAATTATGGCATTTTACAATACAGACCTTTGAAGGTGTTTTCCCAAAGGGTAGACATGTACCATTTCCCTAGCATCTATACACACACCAAACTTTCCACCTTTATTCATATCTATATCCTGCTTCATTGTGCCAAAGGGTTTGGTGATATGCCATACATAGCCTGATTTACAGACAATACAAAACTTTAAAGGTGTTTTTCTCAAAATGAGATTTTATGAGTTTGTATTATACACAAAACAAAAAAATCTCAATTTCTCTAGTACCTCCACACACCAAACTAGCCACGTTTCCTCCTATCCATATACCACAACTTTCTGTTGGAGGATTTTTTGATATATCACTCATCCAGATTTTTAGAACATTTTATACAAAAGATTTATGCGAAAATGTAATTTTTTATGACTAGGGGGTTGTAAAAGGTCATACATTCCTGTTCGGGTGACATATCAAAAAAATCCTCTAACAAAAAGTTCGTTTTTTAATGTAGTAACATGAAAAACCATTAGAAAATATCTATATATCATACATTTTTGCACAATTTTGCTCGGGGTAACATGCATAAAGGGGCCATTTTTAATAGACCACGCCCCATTTTGGGTAAAAAAATTATGCGACCAAAAAAATGTTAATAAATTTTTTTTTCTTTTTTTGACTATTCTAAACAATTAAGAATAAACTAGCTATCTGACGAAATATACATCAACCAATATCAAACGTTAGCAATGCAACACATTGACGGTAATTCTGACATCCGCGGTAATAACCAGTTTAACCAGTGACAAAACAAACAGTCTTCAAACAACGTAAGCATTCTACCGACAGTTTTTAAGAAATAAAAAATACGAACGTGTCCGTTTTTTCCAATAGCATAAATCTGCAGAGCCGCAAGCCCAACGTCTGGACGCCTATATTCGAATACCAACGGAGTTGTGCGTTTTGCGAATCTGATTGGCCACTGACGTTTCTGGTCATGTGACATGTGCACCAATCGTGTGACTGCAAGTTATTTCGACGGTTAAGCTTAGGCACTCTTTCGAAGTTGGTTAAGGTTAGAGTTTGTCTTAGAGCAGTGATTCCCAACCTGGGGTCCGCGGACCCCCTGGGGTCCGCCAGGGGGCGCAGGGGGTCCGCCAGACCACAGATGATTTGAGGTCTTTTTTTTTTTGATTTTTTGATTTTCTTTTTTTTTTTGTTTTTTTTTATCATCAGAAGCATGAATAGTCTCTCCACTACAATAAAAAATAAAGATAAATAAATAAACATCTAGACATGATTTTTGAACGTTAACAGTAGGCTACCGGGTAGCCGCTAAAACGCGAATCAGTTGACTGTATCACTTTCTGTAGCTAGCCTAGCACGCTAGTTAACTTTCTCGGCTCGTCTGCAGTCAGCCGCCAGAGGCGAAAATGTGTGACAAACGAAAAGGAGATGACGGCAGCTCATCTGCAAAAAAAGTTAGGACCTACAGCAATCGCGAAAATTACATCACCATGGGCTTCACTGAGGGACCAGACAAACGACCTGAGTGTGTGATTTGTGGAGAAAAGTTGGCAAACTCGAGCCTGAAGCCCAGCAAGCTGAAGAGACATCAGGCGTCTAAGCACCCAGAAACCGTTGGGAAGGATCCAGACTTTTTTCGGAGGAAAGAACAGTCTCTCAAGGCGAACAAGCCTGTTGATGTTAGAGTAGCGTGGAGCAGGGGTGGCAGTGATTTACAGAAGGCTACCGAAGCCTCCTTTGAGTGTTCGCTTTTAATTGCAAAAGCAAAGAAACCGCACAATATTGGCGAGCAGCTCATCAAACCAGCCTGCATCAAAATGGTTTAGAAACTGTGCGGCCCACAGGTGGCGGATAAACTAAAATCAGTACCACTCTCGAACAATGTAGTGAAAGACCGAATTGATAAGATGTCAAGTGATTGCGAGCAGCAGCTGTCAGAAAAGCTTAGAAAGGGTCCATTTGCCATACAACTTGATGAAACTACAACTGTCGCAGACGAGGCTGTGCTCATCGTTTATGTGCAATATATTGAAAATGAGGATCTGAAGCAGGACATTCTCATGTCAGTCAACCTTACTACCAGGATATTTTTACTGCAGTGGATTCTTACTTCATTCAACATAAATGCAAACCGTTCACCATTAGGGCCTGATTTGAGAGGATGAATACAGGATTTGAATATTGGCCAAAATTTTGAAATACATATGGTGCAAGATTAGATTTGTTGATTGAAGGCACAAGTCAAAGAAGCATAGTGGGTCTAATTATGATGCATATGCCTGTGTATAAGCAGTTTGTTATTAAAATGACAAAAAAAAGGTATTAAACCCAGCTAGGACAGATTCTCTCTGCTACTGATTGGAATTTCCTGTCTCATATTTAGTTTAATTTGTTGCATTGATTTGTTCCATAAATGCAAACCGTTCACCATTAGGGACTGATTTGAGAGGATGAATACAGGATTTGAATATTGGCCAAACATTTTGAAATGCATATGGTGCAAGATGAGATTTGTTGATTGAAGGCACAAGTTAAAGAAGCATAGTGGGTCTAATTGTGATGCATATGCCTGTGTATAAGCAGTTTGTTATTAAAATGACAAAAAAAAGGTATTAAACCCAGCTAGGACAGATTCTCTCTGCTACTGATTGGAATTTCCTGTCTCATATTTAGTTTAATTTGTTGCATTGATTTGTTCCATAAATGCAAACCGTTCACCATTAGGGCCTGATTTGAGAGGATGAATACAGCATTTGAATATTGGCCAAACATTTTGAAATGCATATGGTGCAAGATGAGATTTGTTGATTGAAGGCACAAGTCAAAGAAGCATAGTGGGTCTAATTGTGATGCATATGCCTGTGTATAAGCAGTTTGTTATTAAAATGAAAAAAAAAAAGTATTTTATGGTATCTTATTAGGAGGGGGTCCGCGAATTTCATCAGAGATGTTTGGGGGTCCCTGGGGGGAAAAAGGTTGGGAACCACTGTCTTAGAGCATGGCGATAGAACGCCAGCCCTGATTCCAAACTCTAACCTTAACCAACTTCGAAAGAGTTGCCTAAGCTTAACCAGTGATAAACTAGGCGTTAGGTAGTTTGCAGGCTGTTCGACGCGGAAATGGGCAAAGACACAGCTCGTCACGCGATTGGGCGCACATGTCACATGACCAGAAACGTCAGTGGCCAATCAGATTAGCAAAACGCACAACTCCGTTGGTATCCGAATAGACGCTGTCTGGACGGGGCTTCGGGGCTTGTACTCTGTGTGAGGCAGGACTTCGGGGCTTGTACTCTGTGTGAGGCGGGGCTTCGGGGCTTGTACTCTGTGTGACTGTGCATGGGCGGGGCGTCGGGGCTTGTACTGTGTTGTTTCCTGTAAAACCCGGAAGTAGTCAGTTTGTGCCGTTACAAAGCTGTAAAGGAATGTGAATCACTACCCACTTTCAAAACCACTCTCAAAGAGCACCTACGGGAGGCTGCAATTAGAAACTGGCCACCGTAAATGTCTAAACCCCCCCACCCCCTCCTAATACAGTACCCTTTTAGTCTCTAAAAATGTAATCTACCTACCTCAGTCGCGAAAAAAAATATCCAAACTTCAAATAACTACACTTTCGACCGTTTTCGGCTTGCCATTGCCCCGACTGCTTTGTTGTTGAATCAAGTCAAATCCTAGGTAAGCATATTGTAGAGGAGCCAAAGCTATATATTTAGGTTATTGTATTATATGAATGTTTATATGTTTATTTTTATAACCTTACATTGAAACGGCATTAGGAATATTGATTGGATTTAGATAGTCATTGAACCGTATTATTTGTCATAATAGAACATTCTAGAACATTCGTGTGTACAAGCAAAACTGTACATTGGAATATTGACAAGACCATACTTGGTAATTTACTGTACATTGTACACCGTATGTATATATTCTCTCACCACCATATGTATATTTCTCTCCCACCCACCCACCCCCTCCTAATGTACAGTCTCCTCCCCACCGTATGTATATATTCTCTCCCCAGCATATGTATATTTCTCTCCCACCCACCCCCTCCTAATGTACAGTCTCCTCCCCATCATATACTCTCTGTCAGGATCTATGGGTAACAGTACTGTATATTTGCTATATTGTATATGTCACAAATCTAACAGTACTATATTCCTGTATGTCATGTATGTCCCTATTAGGGATGGGTACCGTTCACATTTGAACCGATACGGTACCTGTGAATAGATACCGGTACCATTTTAATCTCTAAAAATGTAATCTACCTACCTCAGTCATGAAAAAAAAAATCCAAACTTCAAATAACTACACTTTCGACCATTTTCGGCTTGCCATTTCCCCGACTGCTTTGTTGTTGAATCAAGTCAAATCCTAGGTAAGCGTATTGTAGAGGAGCCAAAGCTATATATTTAGGTTATTGTATTATATGAATGTTTATATGTTTATTTTTATAACCTTACATTGAAACGGCATTAGGAATATTGATTGGATTTAGATAGTCATTGAACCGTATTATTTGTCATAATAGAACATTCTAGAACATTCGTGATGTCACAGTATGATGTCATAGTCAAACATTCGAGAACATTTGTGATGGCACAGTATGATGTCATAATGGAACATTCTAGAGCAGGGGTCCCCAACCTTTTTTTAACCAAGATCTACTTTTTAATTGACCACCTAGCCGAGAGCTACCAGTCAAAATTGTATATGGGTCATTGACGGATAAGACTTTTAAATAGGCCAATTTTTAAATACAGAAAAGAAGGATATATTTGACCTATGTTCAAACATTTGGAATGTAGTGCACACATGCATTTATGCAAAAACCCCAAATTAAGAGATTTGAGTGTTTTTAAAGTTGAATTAATAGGACACAGCCTTAAAAAAGTCATTTGGGGCGACCGTAATTGATCTAAAAATGTATATATTTCCTTAACATTACTAATATTTTAACAAGTATCAGTAATTAAATATACAGCTTAGAAAGACAGGCTTGTGTGCACTTTCATTTTTTGTAAACCATGATTTTACAAGTTTATTCTATAATGGCAGTGTCTCCCTCGTAATGCAGTTACAATACCCATTTTTGCTCTAAAACCCATAAAACTTATTTAAAATGTGTACAGATAGTATCCACTTAAGCATAGTATACCAGTGATTAATATTTGAGACAAAACTGATGGATATTCAATTTTGAATTTAGTACAGTTATTGAAAATCATTGGTTACAACGTTTTTATTACAATATTTTCAAGTGGTCAAGTCAAAAATATTCTTCAATTCATTAAAATAACACAAAAGTAAAAGATGTTAAACCGTGAAATGCACGGTAGGTTACAAGCTTCATCAGGAACATTCAAATTATCACAAATGTTAAAAACATTAAACATTAAAAAAGATAAAGTTTAATACACATTACTTCAGGAACTTGAACATTTCACAAATGTCCATTTTCATGTCCTTGTCATGTCATCATTGGTTTTGTCAATGTATGAGAGAGAGAAGGAGGGTTAGGTAGCATCACTTTTGTGGACCCTGGTAGACACATTGGACAGGGATTAACAATTTCAGTCAATAATAGAAAGTAAACAGAGTTGTATGTCTGGAATAAAAACGAAACACCAACACAGTTCTATAGAGTCAATACACTATAACCACCAACATAGTTGCATGGATGAAACAATCCAACAATAAACAACTACAACACAGTTGTATCAGTTCCAGGGATGGCACGATACCGGTATCTGCCAATACCTGTTACGGTTTGACACCGACCCCAAACGCAAACGGCACTGAGAGAGTAGTTTCAGAGTTAGCCAAAATCTAGGGCTTGTTTATTTTACAGAGTAACAGATAGAACTTGGTTGAGAACAGAAACAAACTGGGAAACAAGCATGTGGGGAATGTTGCTGCTCTGCAGCCTCTCCCCGTGGGGGTTACGTTTGAGGAATCTGTCCGTGACGTCAGAGCCGCTCTGCAGAATCCTCCCGGCAGTACTCCGAGGTGGTAGCGGAACAGGGAGAGAGAGAGAGCGGGTTTAGCTCAGAGAACAGTTGGGAACTGACAGGTGACAGGAGAAGTGACTTGTCCCAAACAGATAATCCAAGTGACAGAATCTTCGGTGTGAAACACACAGTGAGCAAATGTCCAAACAATAATTCCAAGTGACAGAATCTTCGGTGTGAAACACACAGTGAGCAAATGTCCAAACAATAATTCCAAGTGACAGAATCTTCGGTGTGAAACACACAGTGAGCAATGTCCAAACAAATATGAATCCCAATGAATATCCAAAACAGGCAAAAGGGGTGAGAGACAGTCTGAACGAAAAACAGGATCTCTTCAGTGTTTACACACACAAAAAATGATAGAGTCCAAAGACTGTCTTGCAAAAACTCACCAGAGCGCTGTGCGTGAAGCGAGCAGATCAAACATGGCGAGCGCTTCGTAACGGGGAACGGGTTGTCCAAACGGAATACTCCTCGAGAGTCCTGGGAGGCAAAGCACAGGGAAAAGCAGGCGACGGAAGGAACGGCAAATGCAGAGAATATATCAGAACGATCCAACAACACTAAATGGGGAATCAGGGTATATAAAGCAAAAGGGATGCTTAATGACAAGCAGTGACAGCTGCGGGATGAGATTGACAAGCGTGTGGTTGGGGGAGCACCAATCAAACGGCATCTACAGGAAGAAGCGTGTGGAGAGGAGAATGCAATTAATTAACCGAAAATCTTAAAGGAACAGAGCGAGTGGGTGAGCAGCGGGCAAAACCTCACAGTACCCCCCCCTCCACGGGAGCCACCCGGCGACCAGGCCGACCCGGCTCGCCCGGATGGGCACGATGGAAGTCCGTGATCAGGTCGGGATCCATGATGAGCTGTCGGGAGACCCAGCTCCGTTCCTCCGGGCCGTAACCCTCCCAGTCCACCAGGTACTGGAACCCCAGACCCCGCCGTCGAACGCCCATCAACCGGCGGACCTGCCACTGGGGGTGACCGTCCACCATCTCGGGAGGTGGAGGATCAGGAGCTGGAGGCATCAGGGGACTGAGGGAGACAGGCTTAACCCGGGACACATGGAAAACGGGGTGAATGTGCATGGACGCAGGAAGTCTTAGACGCAGAGCCGCCGGACTGAGTACCTTCAGAACCTCGAAAGGTCCGACGAACCGGGGGTTAAGTTTCTTGGCCGAGGACCGAAGCGGGAGGTCCCTCGCGGAAAGCCACACCCTCTGCCCAGGGTGGTACGTCGGCGCAGGAACCCGGCGCCGGTCAGCCCCACGACAGGCGCGCTCAGATGTCCCAGACCCGTCGGCAGCGGTCGAGGTGGTCCTGCACGGAGGGAACTGCCACCTCCGTCTCCTGTGCGGGGAAAAGAGGGGGTTGGTAGCCCAGGGACACCTCAAAAGGTGAGAGGCCGGTGGCGGAACTGACCATGGAGTTGATGGAGTACTCGACCCAGGGAAGGAAACGGCTCCAAGAAGCTGGTCTCTCGGCTGCCACACACCGAAGAGCAGACTCCACGCTCTGGTTCATCCTCTCCGTTTGTCCGTTAGTCTGGGGATGATAACCAGAGGAAAGACTGACCGTCGCCCCCAATCCCTTGCAAAAAGCCCGCCATACCTGGGAGGTGAACTGGGGCCCCCGGTCCGAGACGATGTCCTGGGGAAAACCATGAAGGCGGAACACGTGGTGAGTAAGGAGGTCCGCCGTCTCGGCCGCTGAGGGAAGCTTGGAAAGGGCCATGAGGTGAACCCCCTTGCTGAACCGATCCACCACGGTCAGAAGGCAAGTGTTCCCCTGGGAGGAGGGAAGACCTGTGACGAAGTCCAGCGCCACATGTGACCAAGGACGGCTCGGAACGGGAAGTGGCTGTAACAGCCCGGAGGGTGCCTGGTGGGAGACCTTGCTGCGGGCGCAGACCGCGCAGGCCAATACGAACTCCTTGACGTCGTTCCTCATGGTGGACCACCAGAATCGACGAGCCAGGAAGGAGAACGTGCGATGAACGCCCGGGTGGCAGGCGAACCGGCTGGTATGGCCCCACTGCAGGACCCGGGACCGGACAGAGTCGGGGACGAAGAGACGATGAATCGGTACGTTGCTTGGAGCGCGATGGAAGCGTAGGGCACGCCTTACCACCCCGTCGATGCCCAAGGTGACGGCTCCTACCACCCTGGCCTCCGGGAGGATGGGAGTCGGGTCCTCAGTGGGTGGAGCCCCCTTGGAGTGTAACCGGGACAGGGAGTCCGCCTTCGTGTTGCGGGAACCAGGACGAAAAGTCAGCGAGAAGTCGAACCGACTGAGGAAGCTGGCCCATCTCGCCTGCCGACCGTTGAGGCGCTTGGAAGCGCGGATGTACGTCAGGTTCTTGTGGTCCGTCCAGATGGTAAATGGCTCCTCGGCCCCCTCAAGCCAATGACGCCACTCCTCCAAAGCAGCCACGACCGCCAGCAGCTCCCGATTGCCGATGTCGTAGTTCCTCTCGGCAGGGAGGAACCGACGCGAGTAGAAGGCGCACGGATGTACCTTCTGGTCCGTTGCCGAACGCTGGGATAAGACAGCCCCCAGTCCAGTATCCGAGGCGTCCACCTCAACGATGAACTGTCTCTTGGGGTCAGGGTGGAGCAAGATCGGGGCGGAAGTGAACCTCTTCTTGAGGGAGCGGAACGCAGCACGCGCCGCTGGGGACCAGTCGAACGGCAGGGCGGGAGAGGTCAGTCTGGTAAGTGGTTCCGCCACTTGACTGTAGTTCCGGATGAACCTTCGGTAGAAGTTGGCGAACCCGAGGAAACTCTGTAACTCCTTCCGAGAGGTGGGTTCAGGCCATTCCTCCACTGCTTGGATCTTGCGAGGATCCGCTCGGGTCAAGCCCTTCTCCACGATGAAGCCCAGGTAGTCGACGGAGTCGGAGTGGAAACGGCACTTCTCCGCCTTGACGAAGAGCCGATTGTGGAGGAGGCGCTCCAGCACACGGCGGACATGCTGGATGTGCTCCTCGAGGGTTTTGGAGAAGATGAGGATGTCGTCCAGGTACACCACCACAAACTCCTCCAGCATGTCACGAAGGACGTCGTTCATGAGCGCCTGGAATACCGCCGGGGCGTTGGTGAGGCCGAACGGCATCACCAGGTACTCGTAGTGGCCCCTGGGGGTCTTGAAGGCGGTCTTCCATTCATCGCCCTCACGGATACGGACTAGATGGTAGGCACTCCGGAGGTCCAGCTTGGTAAAGACGGTAGCCTGGGTGAGAGGCTCGAAGGTGGAGTTCATGAGAGGAAGAGGGTACTTGTTCTTGATGGTGATCTCGTTGAGCTGGCGATAGTCGATGCAGGGTCGAAGGTCCCCGTCCTTCTTCCCAACAAAGAAGAAACCGGCCGCCACCGGGGAGGAGGAAGGCCGAATGAGTCCTGCTTCCAAGGACTCAGAGATGTATTGATCCATCGCCGCCTTCTCCGGAACGGTCAGACTGTAGAGGCGGCTGCCGGGAAGGGGAGCCCCTTGGCGGAGGTCGATGGCACAGTCGTAAGGGCGGTGGGGTGGAAGGGCCTGAGCCCTGGACTTACTGAAAACCTCCATGAGGTCGTGGTACTGGGGGGGTATGGTCGAAAAGTCTGGAGGCGGCTCACCAACGGACCTCCGGGGCGGGGGACAGGACGCCGCCTGTAGACACTGGGCGTGACAGGAGGAGCTCCAGCCCTTGATGGTACCGGAGGACCAGGCGATGTGGGGCTCGTGCAGCGCGAGCCAGGGCCGACCCAGGACTACCGGGACAAGAGGGTATCTGGTGATAAGGAACTGGATTCTCTCAACGTGGTTTCCAGCGATGGTCAGCATGACAGGGCAGGTGCGTTGAGAGATGTCGGCCAGGCAGTGTTGGTCCAATGCGAATATCTCCAAAGGCCTCACTAGGTCCTCAAGTGGAATGTTGGCCCGGGTAGCAAACTCGAAGTCGAGGAAACTCTCGTCTGCCCCCGAGTCAATGAGTGCCTCCACCGTGGCCCGTTGGTCCGCCCAGGCCAGGGTGACGCTCATCAGATGGCCAGGTGGTGCACGGCTCTGGGAATGAGAAAAACGGCTCACCAGGATCTCCCGGGGTCTCGGCGAGCCTGGTCTTTTGGCCGGGTGGGGCAGTTGGCGATTCGGTGTCCCTCCCGACCGCAGTAGAGGCAGAGACCGGACCTGAACCTCGCCTCACGTTCAGCTTGGCTCAGATGAGAGCGTCCCAGCTGCATGGGTTCCTCCTCGGGAACCGAACGGGAGGGGAGGCTACCACCAGTCGTGTTGGGGGCAGGGCGACCAGCAGTAACGTCACAAGTACGGGGGGTCCGGAGTCCCTCAGGAGGTCCCTGTCGGGCTCTCTCACGTCTTCTCTCCTGGAGGCGTCCGTCGATGCGAATGGCGAGGCTGAACAGGTCCTCGAGGGAATCAGGTTCCTCCCGGGTCGCGAGCTGGTCCCTGACTGCGTCACTGAGCCCCCTCACAAAGGTAAGACGAAGTGCTTGGTCGTTCCAACCGCTCTCCACCGCCGCCAGTCTGAACTCCAGCACGTAGTCGGTAACCCCGCCGCTGCCCTGCCGGAAGGTACCCAACCGGGCTCCAGGGTCCAGACCACAGGCTGGATGGTGGAATACCCTGCGGAGCTCAGCCACGAAGTCTGGATAGGAGAAACAGAAGTCTGCCTCCATTGCCCAGGAGGAAGTGACCCACTGGGCTGCCCGGCCTGAGAGCAAGTTAGTCATATAGGCCATGTTGGGGAAAATGTGTATACGAGGGTGGAGGTAGGAAAGGGGTTAGTCTTGACTAGTTTAATATAGGTCAACTAGCAGGGCTCAAAGACACTAGGGCGACAGTCTGGCTGATGTTCTTAAAACGGCCTCAAGATAGCAGATGGACATTTCAGTACATCATATCGTGTGTTCTAATCTTGTGTCTTTTCTCTCTTACACACATACACAGCACACACACAGACACAGCACACACACACAGACACACACAGTCGCACAGACATACACACCGACACACACACACATTCCCTGTGTCACAATACACACATACAATACACACACGTCTGTACACAGACGCACACACACACAGACACACACACACATACACACACACACACACAAACACACATATCTCACTCTCTCTTCATGTTCTTAATGTTTTACATCATATCGTGTGTGGATATCATATCTTGCTTATCTCTCCTCATGTTCTCTCTCTCTCCAATGTTAAATCTACGTATCATCTTAATGTACGTCATGTCAGATATGATGACGTGAATGTTGGGGAAAATGTGTATACGAGGGTGGAGGTAGGAAAGGGGTTAGTCTTGACTAGTTTAATATAGGTCAACTAGCAGGGCTCAAAGACACTAGGGCGACAGTCTGGCTGATGTTCTTAAAACGGCCTCAAGATAGCAGATGGACATTTCAGTACATCATATCGTGTGTTCTAATCTTGTGTCTTTTCTCTCTTACACACATACACAGCACACACACAGACACAGCACACACACACAGACACACACAGTCGCACAGACATACACACCGACACACACACACATTCCCTGTGTCACAATACACACATACAATACACACACGTCTGTACACAGACGCACACACACACAGACACACACACACATACACACACACACACACAAACACACATATCTCACTCTCTCTTCATGTTCTTAATGTTTTACATCATATCGTGTGTGGATATCATATCTTGCTTATCTCTCCTCATGTTCTCTCTCTCTCCAATGTTAAATCTACGTATCATCTTAATGTACGTCATGTCAGATCTGACATGATGTGACACGTCATCATATCTGTCATGGGGGCAGGACTGAGAGGGGATTTAGGGACAGGCAAAGGGTTCCAGGACAGAGTGTTTTTGTTCAAGCTGTGGCGATCATCTTTGACCCATAGCTCTTGCTGTTAACGAACTTCTTTTCTTAAATAAATTACCTATTTGTTACAATTGGAAATATCGTCTCCTGCTGTGTCAAACAACCTTTCCACAACAGCCACTTGGGCTCCTCTTGAAGTGAAACGACTGGGTTGATGACGAAAAACCAACTCACATTGCATGATGAATGTGGCACAATCCTCGGGGTTGCCGTCGAACAGCCGTGGTTCGGAGAGACGGGGTTCCCGAGGTGCGGGATCGGGAAGCGCGGGGCCTGCCAGGGCTGCGGGGGATGCTCCTGCCAATGCTCCTGAAGGAAGTGGGGATACAAGCAAGGCGTTAACGGTGTCGTTCAGCGTGTGTAGATGGAGGAGAATACTTGATTGTTGTCCTGCCAGAGCGGCCAGGGACCCTTGAATAGGCTGGACCTGCTCCCTGAGTTCCTGTACAGCAGCCGCAGCCCTCTCTAGTTGGTGACTGTGATCCCTGGTTAACTCGATCTGGCCAGCTAGTGCTGTTCTGACTCTCTCTGTGTCGGCTGGGGTCGTCATATTGGTTGGATCGTAATGTTACGGTTTGACACCGACCCCAAACGCAAACGGCACTGAGAGAGTAGTTTCAGAGTTAGCCAAAATCTAGGGCTTGTTTATTTTACAGAGTAACAGATAGAACTTGGTTGAGAACAGAAACAAACTGGGAAACAAGCATGTGGGGAATGTTGCTGCTCTGCAGCCTCTCCCCGTGGGGGTTACGTTTGAGGAATCTGTCCGTGACGTCAGAGCCGCTCTGCAGAATCCTCCCGGCAGTACTCCGAGGTGGTAGCGGAACAGGGAGAGAGAGAGAGCGGGTTTAGCTCAGAGAACAGTTGGGAACTGACAGGTGACAGGAGAAGTGACTTGTCCCAAACAGATAATCCAAGTGACAGAATCTTCGGTGTGAAACACACAGTGAGCAAATGTCCAAACAATAATTCCAAGTGACAGAATCTTCGGTGTGAAACACACAGTGAGCAAATGTCCAAACAATAATTCCAAGTGACAGAATCTTCGGTGTGAAACACACAGTGAGCAATGTCCAAACAAATATGAATCCCAATGAATATCCAAAACAGGCAAAAGGGGTGAGAGACAGTCTGAACGAAAAACAGGATCTCTTCAGTGTTTACACACACGAAAAATGATAGAGTCCAAAGACTGTCTTGCAAAAACTCACCAGAGCGCTGTGCGTGAAGCGAGCAGATCAAACAGGGCGAGCGCTTCGTAACGGGGAACGGGTTGTCCAAACGGAATACTCCTCGAGAGTCCTGGGAGGCAAAGCACAGGGAAAAGCAGGCGACGGAAGGAACGGCAAATGCAGAGAATATATCAGAACGATCCAACAACACTAAATGGGGAATCAGGGTATATAAAGCAAAAGGGATGCTTAATGACAAGCAGTGACAGCTGCGGGATGAGATTGACAAGCGTGTGGTTGGGGGAGCACCAATCAAACGGCATCTACAGGAAGAAGCGTGTGGAGAGGAGAATGCAATTAATTAACCGAAAATCTTAAAGGAACAGAGCGAGTGGGTGAGCAGCGGGCAAAACCTCACAATACCGATACCCATCCGATACTGCCCGCCCCCCCCCCTTAAAAAACTAAAACCTGTCCATCTATAAAACATCAAAAACTCTCCTAAAGGAAGAAATACATAGCACACATGACTCAGTTATGCAATAGTGCTGCTGCTTTTTATTTTGTTCAAATGATTTAGTTAATACATTAATACGACTACAGTGATTTCATGGCGGCTTCCTGTCCTCGCGTCTAAAACGTCAGTTTACTGGTACAATGCGTGAAGATTTTTAAAATCCATTGGTAAACAAACAGTGCTGAAAATATACACTTTGACTGCTGTTTTGATAGGGTTAGGGCAGGGGTGTCAAACTATATTTCACAGAGGGCCACATCAGCATGGTAGCCCTCAAAGGGCCAAAGTATAAATGTATATAAAATGTAATGTAAAATAAATGCAACTACTCCTTTACATATTGTTAAATAACTGTTTCTGTATTCATTACTTCTATTCTATTACTTCAAGTTACAAATATTACATATTGTGATAGGAAAAAAAATTATTTGCTCTTTAACCCTGCTCAGAAAATGTCTACAATGCACTTCTGTGGAAATTGCCTAAGTTTTTCTGCTCTATATTTCTTCGTAAAGATGCAAGGAGATACACAGGTGTTACTTCCAGTCCCCTACACATCCTGCTACGTCAAATATAATGATAAAACTGCCCGTTGCCAGGGCAACACAGGAAGCTTGTTTCCAGTTAGAAATGGCAGGTTTGCATTTTTGCCCCCCACCCCCGGTATGCGGTATCCTGTCTCTGCATTTAAACTCTTTTCAGCTACACCTTGTAAACTGAAGTGAGACTCTGTACACAGATAATACATTTAGCTTATCAGCTTCTATCCTTGATTCAAGTAAGCATTCTTTCACAGTTCCAACTGGATAATTTTTAGCTAAAATTCCACCACAATATGCATTTGCATAGATGTAAAAATATATACGTTATTTTAAGATAAATCCTTTTGATTTATCAGGTTAAGAACCCCATATTACTCCATCAATCAATGATCAAGCTATTTTTCATTTTCATTTCATTTAATTTTTATTTATTTGTACATGGAATTGTTACAGTCCAACAGTGTCTTCAGTACATATTGACTTAATATGATCCACTAAACTCCATGGCCGAAAGGAACAGGAAGAAGAAGGCTCAATATTGTACCTGCCCCTACACACATAAGTACACTGATAGACTGTTCATAGCGCAATGTTTACCAAACCAAACAAAATGTACATACTTATTTTGCAGAAATTAAAACATAAACACAATTAAATTAACATAAATAAATAAATGTTGTGTATATCAGTTAAATTACATATTTACTGAGGTTCATTCATTTATACACACAGACACACACACATGTATCTATAGTACACTGTTCTATTATATCATGTATTATTCTATATAATTGTATTATTTTTATTTTATTATACTATAACTAAATTATACTATATTATACTAAAGTAACTAGACTATATTATATTGGTATACAGTAATATACAATATTATTTTATATACTGTTATTTTAATATATTATTATTCTATAATATATATAAATCAAATCAAATCAAATTTATTTGTAAGGCCCGACAACACACGTTAATGTCCCCATGGGCCGTACATGTCTTCTTTAAACAAGTCAAGAAGAAACATAACAATAAGTCAAGAACAGACCAAGAACACCATAAGGTCCAACAAATTTAAAATAAATGCAAGCAAATGAAAGAATATAATATATATATATATATTACTATACTGTAATGCTTTGCTATATTCTGTTATGATAAACTGCAATACTATACTAAATGTGCTACTGTATACTATCGACAGACAACAAATAGGGCTTTAATTCGATCTATATATTGTATTAAAATATATGCACACCCGAGCCGCTAGATGTCGCCAATGTGGGGCGCCGGCGGGCAAATCATCCTTAAAACGTCCCGGGGCCGGGTCGGTGCCAGTTAAGAGGTTAAGCTCTCGCGGGCCACATAAAATGACATGGCGGGCCACATTTGGCCTGCGGGCCTTGAGTTTGACACATATGGGGTCTTTACTACATTTGAAAAAGAAACACAACATTGTACTTATTTGGGATAGCCGTGTCGGAGATAAAATGACGGTTTGGCAACACGAAGCAAGGCTAAGCGTCGGAAACCTACATTTTCAGACAGAAAGGGTCTGGTTGTCCAGCACAATAAATTTGGTTATTTTCTCGGTTATCAGCTTTGCTTTGTTACCGTCTGCAGGGAGTTTCTCACGCTTCTGAATGGTTTCCAGCTACGTTAGCTGCTGCGGAAAAACTTTTCCTCTTGGCATTCGTTGCACGTATGAACTCGGCATACTCCGTTTCAATGATGAATCTGCAAGTGTTGTGTGATGTTGAAGTTTCCAGTGTTGCTGCCCCGCCCAGAAATACTTGCGTTGCAGATATTACACTCGGCTGTGTCGTGTTATTCCACAAGTATACACGTGAGTCCTCTGTATTTGTTTGTGAGTGTCTTTATTCTGTTAACTCCATAGCTCCACCATACAGGTCCATTATTATCCGCTCCTAGTCTACTCTGCCCCACGTACCTGTCTGACCCCAGTACGGTGGCCTGTACTCTGTGTGTCATATTAACGCACACACATTAACATAACACCACAGGCTGTTTTGCCTTTTTCCTCTTTGAGCTTAAAATAACTCCACACAGTTGACATGATTGCGGCGCGCTGCTAACAAGTTGACTCACGTTTAGCTAATGCTAACGTTGTTGTCATGCTACTACTGTTCACATGATGGCATGCTTTACGGCCTGTATCGGATCAGGAAATATTTCCTGTTTTTCCGATATCCAATCCTGTGAATTTGGCCAGTATCGGACCGATACCGATACTGAGTATCGGATCGGTGCCATCCCTAGTTCCTTTTATATTATCTCATGGTATTCTGCAGGCATTTCAAATTGAGGTACATGTGCATGGGTAGGTAGTGACTCAAATCCCACATATGGGAGAGACATTTAAATATTCAACATTCAAAGATATATCAAACACGAAACAAACTTTGATCAGATTATAATGCAGATGTTGCACAGTGCAATCCACTGAAAATGTGTTGTTGAAATATGTCACTGTTGATCATGAGCTGGATATATAACCTATGGTTTCAAGGGATTTTTTTCAAGTAAATTTTAGAGATTAAAATCCTCAAATTTACTTGAAAAAAATAGAGGTAGGGGATCCACCACAGCTTGCCCTGCTGCTCTTCTCTACTCCTACACCAGCCAGAACTGGTGGAGTGTTCTCCATGGATGGTGGTGTCAGGTCCAGCATTGCCTTTTTCCTTCTCCCTGTAACCTCTGGATGCAGCCTTCTCCCTCTCCGATAGCTCATCTGACTTCTGAATCTTGCCATGTTGCTTTCTTCTCTGATAGCTGAAACAATAGTGTATAATGTGATAAAGATTCTGGTGGGCTAAATTACATACAACAAACTTAAGTTCAAAATATTACAGAAAAGGTCATTCCTAATCCTACTAACATGACAGTTTGAAATACACCAGAGAAAGATATACTGCATGTTACCTATATATCTTTACCTTTCTCTTTTCCTGGCAAGATAGTCGGCTCTAGCTGTAGAGTCTGCATTGACCTGCTGTCTGTAGCAAGCAGTCTTCTGTTTGCTTGTTTGTGCCATCTAGACAATAGGTTAAACTTGTTAAACATGATTAAAACATGTACAATTACCTAAATGGAATGTCATGCTATACATATTTAAAAAATTCTCATAAGATTGTACAATACTCAGAAAGAAACGTTAATTCCTAAATAGGAATGAAAAATTACAGAAATCTTGAAAAATACATGTTAAAGTATACAAAGAGTTATGCTAAAACAAAGAACTTTATGTATATAAATCACGAATAAAATATAAATATACAGAAACTACAAATACAGGACATATCTATCATGTAAAACACTCAGCAGTGGTCGCCCCACATGATATTCGGTCACCCAGATGATGTTTTCAAGTTCAGTCAAATATTACAGGCTAACCGTTAGCTACAGAAACCAAACTAGCTAGCTCTTATCACATGTCACTATCAAATTCATCGTCAAAATATAGATTTGAAGATAAAACTTATTATTCACAGTTTTGGAGCGGTCGTCCCACAAGACATCCAAAAGTGGCAACTACATTACAGCAGTTAAAAAATTGTTTTATTTGCAAATATGAGAGACTTACTAACCTGCCAGTTGTTTCTCTGGTTCCCTCACATGTGACTGGCTGATGCAACATCTGTCCTTGAGGTTGTTTCAAAATAAAAGTCCCACAATTGTGTTTTCTTGATGGTCGCCCCAGATGATATTTCATAAAATGAACATATTCTGACAACATTCGTTTGTATATTATGATGGAAATATGTGCAAATGCTTCATCATTTTGTCAATGAATGCAAAACATGTTTGAAATTATGCCAAATAGGGCAAGGGATATATTGAAATAGATTTAAAGTGATTTTAAGCCAGTTGTCCAAATAGAAGTCAATGCTGGACGGTCGCCCCACATGGACTTTTGACACTTCAGATAGCAGAAGAATTACCAATAACTAAAATGTTTGGAGAAGTTAGAGTGGGTCTGTATATGGGGAAGGTATTAGAGATACATGTTATCTTTTTATGAATTTTGATGTTTTTTTTAAGGTAAAAAATTCAGTTGGACAAAATATTGGTGTCATGTCATTGACCCATATTGTAAGCCGTCATTTGAGGCTTCATAAAAGCAGCATAATGAACATAAATCTGTCAGTGCCGAGTCCGACCTCATCTTAAATAACAAACAGCATTGCTTGTTGTAGTTAACAAAGAGAGGCAGAGTTGATTTAGCAAAAAATAAAAATAAAAATAAAAAAAATTATAAAAATTATACTTGAAATCAGCCCGCGATCGACTGGTTGGGCACCACTGTTCTAGAGCATTCGTGATGTCACAGTATGATGTCATAATCAAACATTCTAGAACAAATTTTGTGTATCTATTCAACAATTCTCTCTGAAGAGCTCATTGTGCACCTTGAAACAGAGCTGAGCAGTACTGAACAGATAGACTAACCAACATAGATTGAAGCCTGCATTTCTCAACCAAGGTGCCTTGCCTACCGTTTTGCTGTGGAAAGAGCCGGCAAGTTGATTTATGGCTTTCAGGTGAGGAGGAATTTTCATGTGTCGAGTCGGCTGTGATTTTTTTGGAGACTGGGAAAATACAGTTTTCTTACCTTGTAGTAGTGACTAGTGATGTGAATATTTAGGAAAATAGCTTTAGGATCACTTCTGTAAAGAAAGACTTAGCTGTGGAAGAGAAATAAACCATTTGGATATATTTTTTTTTACACCAGAGCGGCTGTGGACTTTATTTTTCTTTATCAACAAACGTACTACTCACGAGTAAGCAACTTTAACCAGTAGAGTGGAACGTCGGCCCTGATACGTATATTGTTCGTGTGAACGTTGACATAGATACCGGTACCCTTTTAGTCTCTAAAAATGTAATCTACCTACCTCAGTCATGAAAAGAAAATCCAAACTTCAAATAACTACACTTTTGACCGTTTTCGGCTTGCCATTTCCCCGACTGCTTTGTTGTTGAATCAAGTCAAATCCTAGGTAAGCGTATTGTAGAGGAGCCAAAGCTATATATTTAGGTTATTGTATTATATGAATGTTTATATGTTTATTTTTATAACCTTACATTGAAACGGCATTATGAATATTGATTGGATTTAGATAGTCATTGAACCGTATTATTTGTCATAATAGAACATTCTAGAACATTTGTGATGTCACAGTCAAACATTCTAGAACATTTGTGATGGCACAGTATGATGTCATAATGGAACATTCTAGAGCATTCGTGATGTCAAAGTATGATGTCATAATCAAACATTCTAGAACAAATTTTGTGTATCTATTCAACTTCTCTCTGAAGAGCTCATTGTGCATCTTGAAACAGTGCTGAGCAGTACTGAACAGATAGACTAAACAACATAGATTGAGGCTATGGTTAGACTAGTGTATTCCTGGCGTTTTTTTATACGTTTTTGACGACGTTTCATGTCCTATCTACACAGAAATGCGTTTTTTGGCGGTTTTTTTTGGATACGGCTGAAACGCAAAATTGTGTTTGCGTTTGGAGATACGCAAAAAAAACGCTTCGACAACAGCGTGTAGTCAGCACGGAGCAGTTGTTGCGAAAACGCCCATGCGCAGTAGATACCATCTGCGTGCCCTTCCTGTGTACAGTGTGTGTGTTTGGGACAGAGCTCCGTGTCCCAAATAGCTTCAGCTACCATGTGTTGTCAAGTTATTGTTATAAGGACCCCAGTCCAAGCTACAACAGTCTGCATTCCCTTAACAATTGTTTGTATTGAGCCGTATTGTATTGTACCCATATGCAATATGTTAAATAAAGTTTACATCCATTCATTCTGCTAGCATTACCGATTGCATGAGCAGCTGGCTAACGTGAGCTATCAGGATTCAGACCCTGTTAGCTCAGAGTTCCTCTTTCAACTTAAGAAGCATTAAACAAAATGGCCCAGTCATCTATTCACCTTTGTTTAATACACACAGCGTTGTCTCTAATGTTATCTAACTACTGATAGCTCGCGATATCATCAGTTTTGATGCTGGCTAAGTAGCGTGAGCTAACGTTAGCTTCTAGCCACAATGCTATATTGTTATAATGGCATACTCCATTGACGTTAGCATGCAGCTAACAATGCTACAATGCTACCGATCGTTTTTTAGCCTAAACTATCCGCTCTTGGTGGTCACTTGTGTTGATGTTAGTTTTGTTTCATCAACAAATGACAGGCAGAACACACAGTGAATGTATCCGTTTTGTTTATTGCACTTTTATTAGGCTTTGCTGAAAAATTATTGCTGCATTGAGTAAAGCAAGATGGTGGCGCGGCATAGGCGCCTGCCTTATTGACATTTTCTTTTGCTGGAGCTTCCACCAGGAAGTGTATTGGCACATTCGTTCTGATTGGTTGAAATTGCCTTCATGTTTGCCACCTACTGCCACCTACTGCTTTGGCAGTGTACTACATCAGTGTGCTTGGCTGACAAAAACGAAAAAAAAAAACGAAAGTGTGACTCGAGGCGCATGACGTCGCGGCGATACGCGGCGATACGTATAAGAAAACAATACGAAGATGATACGAAAGGTGTAACCTCAGCCTGAAGCCTGCCTACCGTTTTGCTGTGGAAAGAGCCGGCAAGTTGATTTATGGCTTTCAGGTGAGGAGGAATTTTCATGTGTCGAGTCGGCTGTGATTTTTTTGGAGACTGGGAAAATACAGTTTTCTTACCTTGTAGTAGTGACTAGTGATGTGAATATTTAGGAAAATAGCTTTAGGATCACTTCTGTAAAGAAAGACTTAGCTGTGGAAGTGAAATAAACCATTTGGATATCTTTGTTTTACACTGGAGCAGCTGTGGAGTGTGGACCTTATTTTTCTTTATCAACAAACGTACTGTACTCACGAGTAAGCAACTTTAACCAGTAGAGTGGAACGTCGGCCCTGATACGTATATTGTGCGTGTGAACGTTGACATGAAAAGAAAAAAGGTAAAAAAAAATATTAAAAAGACCCGCCTCACACAGAGTACAAGCCCCGAAGCCCCGCCCAGACGTTGGGCTTGCGGCTCTGCAGATATACCCTACTCGTTTTTTTTTTCACCGAAAGTGGGCGCGGTCGCGAAGCCAAAGTACCCGGATTGACCGATGTGACGTGACGCTCTTCCTGCTTCCTTCCTGTATTTTGTTGGCACTCGTCTGACAACGTATTAGCAGCAGTCAGCAGCAGGGCAGCCGGCCAGCTAACTAGCTCACCTTAATAACGAGGCGGAGGAGACTATTGTGTATCTGACACAGTCTTTACGTTTTTCGTTATCTTCTTCCTCACCGCCGAGGTGAAGCCCGTGGAGGAGCCACGCGTACAGGAAGCAGCTACACAGTCTGACAGCTCGTCTCGCGCTGCTGCTGCTGCAGGTTTGTTTGGCTCGTGACGTCACATGAGAGACCAGCTAGCTTCTAGCTAAACCTTCCTTTAACTTCCCTAATTTCTCTACTGCTTTTTTTAATAACCATAGGTTCGTTTCGTCTGGAGCGTTAACAGGTCGGTCGTCCTTACCTCGTCGTAAGTCGTAAACACACGACCTTTGTTAATATTGTTGTTGGGCTATGTATATAATATGCCTGACGCAATTGGATCCTAGCGAAATCAATCGGACCAATACCCTTTGGCTAACGGTAGCTATCGAGTTAGCTAGTTACCTCTGCTACGATTGATTGATTGATTGAAAAACTTTATTAACAGATTGCAGAATGGGTACAATACAGTACGGCTCAATACACACAATTGTTAAGGGGATGCAGACCAGAGAAAGACTTTCGTCTTGTTTACATCAGGGTCCCCCATTTAAAATTCATGGGCCATTTTCAATTCATCAGGACAATATGACATGCAGATAGACAGTACTGTTACATCTAGACAGAGACACAACGTCATTACTCTTGATGATGATGTTGGAACAACCATGGGTTTTGAGCTGACTAGGTCACATAAAGGCGAACTGTAAATGAGCGTTTATATATATATATATTCTATTGTATACTGTATTTACTATATATACTGTAAATATATACAGTATATTTTAGAATGTATTATATCTTGACTGTATTCTTATTTTTGACCCCTGTATGTCATGTATGTCTCTAATTTAGGGATGGGTACCGTTCACATTTGAACCGATACGGTACCGGTACCTGTGAATAGATACCGGTACCCTTTTTCGGTACTTTAGTCTCTAAAAATGTAATCTACCTACCTCAGTCGTGAAAAAAAAATCCAAACTTCAAATAACTACACTTTCGATTGAACGGTATTATTTGTCATAATACAACATTCTAGAACATTCGTGATGTCACATAGTCAAACATTCTAGAACATTTCTGATGTCACAGTATGATGTCATAATGGAACATTCTAGAGCATTCGTGATGGCACAGTATGATGTCATAATCAAACATCCTAGAACATTTGTGTATCTATTTATATTCAACAATTCTCTCTGAAGGGCTCATTGTGCATCGTGAAACCGTGCTGAACAGTACTGAACAGATAGACTAAACAACATAGATTGAAGCCTGCATTTCTCAACCAAGGTGCCTTACCTACCGGTTTGCTGTGGAAAGAGCCTGCAAGTTGATTTACATGTTTATTGTGAGCGTTCTGTGTGCTGCTGAATTACCCTCGGGATTAATAAAGTACTTGTGTTATTATTTTCTCGTACATGTGAGTCTGGGGAGATATTTACTAGGTTCCGTCAGTATGTTCGATTTTACATCCTCATTGGCTTATTTTAAAAGGATGACGTTACTGTGACTTTTTAAAAATAATTCGCTCTCATGTTGTATCCCCCCCCCCCCCCCCCCCATCCCAGGATATCAAAGTCAACGAGCATGGCTATCTGGAGGCAAGGCTGGTGCTGCAGACACGTCCTGTCTGTGTCCATGGTCTTGTACGTGGTGCTCCACACCATGGACGTCCACGCACGGCCGGCCAACATGTCGTCTCTGAAGGAGAAGAGCCCGACCGAGAAGGATGAGAACGAGATCCTGCCCCCGGACCACCTGAACGGGGTGAAGATGGAGATGGACGGCCACCTGAACAAGGACTTCCACCAGGAGGTGTTCCTGGGGAAGGAGATGGAGGAGTTCGAGGAGGACTCTGAGCCGCGGAGGAACCGCAAGAAGCTGATCGACATCTTCAGCAAGTAAGACGCGTCTCGTTTGGTCTTTTGACCAAGTTGAGTTTTCTTTAACGCTGAATGAGTTATTTACTCAAAACGATAAGCACATCTCTGATGGGGGGGGCGGCAGTGGCTAAATGGTTTACTAAAATATGTTTCATTAGGCGATAAACAAGATATAACATTTCTGGATCTGATCTGCAACACCTAGTTTTACAGTTTGATCTAATTACGTAAACCAGGAAGTGTCGCCACACAGCTTCATTTTAATTTAAAGAGACAGGAGCCATACGTGCGTATGGGACGACAGTGGCTCGGGAGGTAGAGCAGTCGTCTGGTAATCCGGAGGTTCCTGGTTCGATTCTCGCTCCTCCCGGGGGCAGCGTGTCGAAGTGTCCGTGAGCAAGACACTTAACTCCTAATTGCTCCTGATGAGCAGGTCGGCACCTTGCATGGTTGCCTCTGCCATCGGTGTGTGAATGTGTGAGTGAATGGGTAAAATGTTGTACCCTTCCTGCTGACTTGTACTTGCAACTCAAAGTCGCTTTGGATAAATGAAATCAACTAATCCATTAGACTATTAGGCAGCTAGAAATGTCTTTAGTTGAGGACAGTCCTAGACGGGTTTCTATAATAATAATAATAGATTCAATTTGTACCGCACTTTATATTCGCGAGAATCTCAGAGTGCTACAGGAGATATAGACAAAAAGTTAAATGAATAAAACAATTAAAATGAATAAAACAACCAATGAAATGGAAGAACATAAAAGTAAAATAAAATAAAAATAATAATAAAATGAATAGAAGTATAAAAAAAAAAGAAAAAAAAAGTAAAGATTCAGGCAAGCCTTGTTAAAAAGAAATGTTTTTAGGCCCCTTTTTAAAAGCCTCGACGGATTGTGGTGCTCTCAGGTGGATGGGGAGAGCATTCCATAGTCTGGGTGCGGCAGAGCAGAAGGCTCGATCGCCGATGGTGTGCAGCTTAGTCCTGGGGGCTTTGAGGAGGTGGGCTGTGCCGGAGCGGAGGGAGCATGAGGTTTCTCTTCATTCCAAGCCCTGTGCTTAGAGACACGCTGATACCACAAACGTGTACCAGATATCACGTTTATATAACAGGCTAACATAGTGTATGATACTGGTACCAGATATCACGTCTATAACAAGCTAACGGTGTATGATACTGGTACCAGATATCACGTCTATAACATGCTAACATAGTGTATGATACTGGTACCAGATATCATGTCTATAACAGGCTAACAGTGTATGATACTGGTACCAGATATCACGTCTATAACAAGCTAACATAGTGTATGATACTGGTACC
Source organism: Notolepis coatsorum (assembly GCF_963971535.1). Taxonomy (NCBI): domain Eukaryota; kingdom Metazoa; phylum Chordata; class Actinopteri; order Aulopiformes; family Paralepididae; genus Notolepis; species Notolepis coatsorum. Next base: position 15,023,981 of record NC_140181.1, read on the forward strand.
AGATAATATCACATGTATACAGGTTAACATAGTGTATGATGATACTGGTCTGGTACCAGATATCACGTCTATAAGTTAACGGGCTACATCATACTGTAGAGAATCTATAATCTTCCATTACATCATCATTGCAGACATCTTGGTAGACAAACAACAGGTGACTGTGATTAAAAATAACAGCTGGCGTTCATTAAATTGCTACTGTGGCCAGCAGGCTGTGTTTACGGCATTGAGCCATATTGGTAGGGAAGGCACAACATGTTCTCTCTGAACACAATCATTTATCCTCAATGCTCTGGTGGGAACAGGGTGGAAAGGAATCCCAACCTGAGCATGACATAAGAGCAAAATGACCACCGTGTGAATATGGTCAATAATCAAAGTCTATAATGATGGGTTTGCATAATAAATTGGATTGGCCAGTGGTTGAGGTTTAGCGGTCAGAAATCATCATCACCATCATCAGACCTTTTAATTAAGATGAGATATTTCTTTATTGACTTTAAAACAGTCATTCGGAACTATTTTATTGCACTGCAGCGTAGCGTCATTTTACTCTGTCTATTGATTCTATTCTAATATTGTATTGCATTGCACTACTATCTGTCTATTTCTATTTTAAAACTGGTGGCCTATTGGGATGTTGGATCCTAATGTAAATTTGTTTTATTTTATATGTCTCCACTTTATGTGCTCATTTTATGTCTTTTTCAGTTGTGAAGCACTTTGAGCTGCAATTCTTGTATGAAAGGTGCTATACAAATAAAATGTATTATTATTATTATTGATCCCAGTACAATTATAGTACAGATAGAAATAAGCAGTGTAAACAATACTAGTAAGAACATCAATAGTGAATCATTGTCAGTAGTGGAACTGTGTTCACCGCCTCAAGATGGTTAGCAGCAAGTAGTGCCCATGCAGCATTCCTGACCTGGATCCATCAGATCCATCAGAGCCCTGCTGTAGCGTGTGGTGGATCTCAGTCAAGGTTTCCTGTTGCCGGTGCGGTATCTGCGGGGTATTAAAAGTCTTAAATTCATAATTCTCAATCTAAGGCCTTAACTCATTGACCTTAACTCACGCCCATATGACCAAATTAGGGCTAGCACGTCAGCGCTTTAATCAATGGGAGGACGGGGAAATTTGCTAGTGCTTAAAATATATCTTAAATTATGGCTATCGGTCTAATACACCCGTCGCTTATCAATGACTTGCTTGCAGTCAACATGTAGAAAACTGATTGTTTTTTCATCGGTACATTTCCTTTTTATACCGTTTTGAATACGAGTCTAGTTTTGGAGATTTCTAGTAATTCCGCGTAAAGTAAAGACGCGATAATAGCCCTTTAGTGGAATACACAAAACACGTTGTAATTTTTCGGCTGATTTATGAATAGTTTTCAAATAAACGCTAGATTATCGATAGTATAATGTGTCCTTATGCACGATACAAAAGCGGGCTGAAAAATCGATTATCCCTGCCTTGCTCAGCGCCAACGGCACGCACACACACACACAGACACGTTGTGATCGCTATGAAAAAAAACATCTGATTAACCCAAGACTGGTAACATAGAGTCCTTACCTCACATCAGATGTTCTGCAAAAAGATTAATCCAATTCCTGATCGCCATTCCAAATATCGATCGCGTCCACTGATCCAACGTTATAGTCCAAAACACATAATCCACGCTGCTCCCGAGTCAACGTGGTACAACGATACTGCATGCCCGAGAAGCAAAACCCGGACCGGACTTTTTTTCTTGATGCACATCCTCGGCCAATCCAATCCAATGATGTGCAATACCATCCGGGAGACGATAGGCGGCGGTATTTGCCCTTTTGCAAGCTCAGACCCATTCCCAACGATAACATAAGGTTGGATGGATGAAAATGAATGGATATCGCTAATAAAAGAAATAACGATTAAAACCTGACCATCGTCGTGATTGACGCTCAAGCGTCGGCGAGTAAACCCGACTATCATCGTGACTGGCGTCCAATCATTACATTTTATGGCATTTCCCAGTGGTTTGCATTGTTTTCTAGCAATGTGGGGTTGTACCAACACTGACTAGTGCAGGTGGGTGACTGTCACTCAAAGCGCATTGCGAGTATGGGCAGAGCCCAGCCAAAAACAGCTTGGACATTGGAAGGGCAGAAAGTGGTGCTCCACAGTACTTGATTAAAAATACAAAACAATGAAATGTATTGAAAAAAACCTTACAGATGAGACTCACAGGAATTGTGTAAAATTGCCCAAAAAGTTAAAAATAAAGCAAAATATGAGACCTTTAAAAAGTCTTAAATTGAATTAACCTGCAGATACTTTGTGTATATATATATCCAGTGTTTCCCCTAGGATTTTTTTCAGGGGAGGTGGTAGGTCCCCAAAACTAGTGTTTTCGCGGGGCACGCTATACGTGGTGTCAACGCGCGCAGTAAGGCGGTTGTTAGTATCGGTGCATTTCTCTACACTGAGCTGAAATGAAACGATTGCACATAAATTAGGTAAATAAATATTAACAAGGTGATTGATTGAATGAAAATTGTATTAACAGATTGCAGAATGGGTACAATACAGTATGGCTCAATACACACAATTGTTAAGGGGATGCAGACCAGAGAAAGACTTTCGTCTTGTTTACATCAGGGTCCCCCATTTTCAATTCATAATAAATTGTAAGTAAGGGTGCAATTAGCACTAGGGGTGGGAATCACCAGTTTCATCATGATACGATACGATATCGATTCTTTGGACAACGATACGATATTTGCCGATATCACAAAGTCTCTCACGATACAATACGATTAGATTAGATTCAGGTGCCTGCAATCGATATGAGATGATATCATATGCCCATTTAACACAATCAGTAACATTTAGATCAACTAAAAAAAGGTAACGAAAATATCATTTGACATTTGTATTTTTGAGCTCTTCCAGACATTTAAAGGAAAATCAATCTATTTTTTTTAATACAAATAGACCTCCTGTTCACTGTAAAGTGCCACGTTTTGATATATTGAGCTTTAAACTTTAAGCTCCATTTTTTGGAACTCAAAACTCAACCTAAAACCCCTCCCTACCTCCCTCTCCCAAACCGTTCCTACAACAATTTGTTGATGTTGCATGATCATGTATAGGCCTACATTATGTATTATATTGTTTATGTTTAAATAACATTTAAACATCAAACTCCTCTGACCTCATCTGGTCTTTCCAAAGACACGCGCACACACACAGAAAGGGAGAATGCTATGCTGTAACGTCTACACACACGGAGCTACTGCTGTTGTTCTTGGGCGGATATGAGACTCGCCACAGGATTTTCAAAATAAGAGTATCGATATGAATCGATCTTATTACATTGCATCGATCCGATTCGATCGTTGATAATTACATCGATGTATCGATCTGGATCGATGTATCGTCCCACCCCTAATTAGCACCGTGCAATCCATTCCTTGTGGATCTAGCCCTGAGACTTGTTACGTGCGATGCTAGTCAGTCTCAGAGTTGTCTCGGAATGGATTTGGTAGCTTTTTTCTGCGTCTCCGTAGACCGTGCTGCACCACCATTTTAATGTCTTAGTGAAGATTGATTTATATGAAAACCGATTTATGTATAATTTAGCTAGCTCACCAACATTACTGTGATTAAAGCAAACTTTAATAAAAAACATATTTAAAAAAATATATATATTGTATAAAATTGTTTTTTATATAAAAAAAAAATTATTATAATTTTTTCTGGAGGGGCGGGGTATCCCGTTGGCGGATACCCGATTTTATTTTGCTTACTCTGAAGCATTTTATGTTACCTAAACATAAAATCCGGGCCACTTATAGTTATTTGTGAAACGCTTACCCCGATTTCAATGGAGAGTCTGCCTGTTTACTGGGGGCTGACATCCTGATTAGACCGTGACATTAGTTATTTTCACTCCAAGTCACATTCGATTCATCGTGGCAGTGCCCAGTAAACAGACCAGCCATTGAATCTTTGAGATAGTTGGACCGTTTCAACAACTTTGGCACGCTTCTTCATTACATCATTAACGGAGGACTCAAAAGGCATTACCCGATTACTTCTTAACTTCTTAAGCCCTAGCCATATTTTCAGAAAATTCTCCCTAAAAGTACATACCCAAGTAAATGGAAGATTTGCTCCACCTCTACAAGGTCCATTTGCATGTTCTTGGTATCTAGGGACATCTATGGACCTCAGGGAATGTATTCCCAGTAGGGATGTCCGATATTATCGGCCGACCGATATTATCGGCCGATATCGGCTGTAAAATGTGATATCGGAAAATATCTATGTTTAAAAAAAGAAAAAAACAATAACAATATTTGTTATATATATATCCAGTGAAATTATTAGTTACCTGAAATTATTCATTTTGGGGGGGGGGGGGGGGGGGGGGGGGGAACCCTGCATATATCGGTATCGGTTGATATCGGTATCGGAAATTAAGAGTTGGACAATATCGGAATATCGGTATCGGTAAAAAAGCCAATATCGAGCATCCCTAATTCCCAGTGTTACTATGCTTGAGTAAATTATGTTTTCCCCCCATCTTTGACGGTGAATAACACCATGCTAACATTGACAAAGTAAAAAATTGCCACTGAGCTCATTCAGCACCTTCTTGAGATTTAAGTGTAAAAAAAAATATATATAATTAAGAAAATGAATAAATGGCAGATGATTTACAGGGGTTCTTGTCAATGTCCAAATGATTATGCAATGAGTGTACGCGTTGCTGTTCTGCTACACGTGTACATTTACAAAAACCCTTATTCTAGAGTACCCAGGAAGCTACCGTCTTCTTAACTAATCGATCTTAACTAATCACTAACCAGTCATTTGCTCCATGTCTTCTCCATTAATTTACACACAGACAGTATATACTAGACTAGAGCGGTCGTCTGGTAATCCGGAGGTTCTCGGTTCGATTCCCGGGCAGCGTGTCGAAGTGTTCTTGAGCAAGACACTCAACCCCTAATTGCTCCCGATGAGCAGGTCGGCACCTCGCATGGTCGCGTCCGCCGTCGGTGTGTGAATGTGAGGAACAAATTCAAAGCACTTTAGATAAAAGCTGTTATATAAATGCACCACTTACTGCAGCTCATCTACATGTGGTCATGTGGAGTCCCCAGCGCGCTCCATGGCAGAGTGTTATCTGAAGTGGCGGGTGCAGCTGGCACACGGCGCACACACAGACGGCGCCCTTGTTTGAGCTCCATGTCTGCTGTGCACCGTATCCCTCCTATCTTGCGTCTCGTCTTGAGTTACCTTCTGGAGGGGAGCAGATTAATTTCCTGATATACAGATGATATACAGCTGCCACATGCATGCAGTCGGAGTCCTTTTTATAGCGTAACTTACTCTTGTCAGCAGTGTACAGTCAGTACTTACTACTCCTGTTATTTGGGTTACATTCCATCTTAACGAGATCTATATCTTGTTATAATGACGTTTTTCTCGTTATAACAAGAGATTTTTCTCGCAAGAAGAAACCAGAATCTTTTCTTTCTCTACCGAACGAATGCAACATGCCACCCGTGGGATTGGAGAGAAACACGTGTAAGGCTTGAGGCTTATCTTCAATCTGTAGGTAAAACTCACCAAGAATCAAACATCTACGCCAGGGGTGGCCAACCAGTCAGAGACTAAGAGCCACAAAAATTACTGTGGTACCACAAAGAGCCACACCATATACCAGCGTTTCTCAACCTTTTTTTTCAGTCACGGCACCCTTCATGTGTTTATAGGTCTCACCCTCTGGCTTCTGAAGTTGCTAATGTCTTTTTTATTTGGGCCTCACGGGGGTTAAAAGTACCCTGTGAGACCCACGGTTGCAAAATTACAAAATCACTTTTAGCCATTTAAAAAAAGAATGTTTATTTAAAAAATGTTAAAGGGGAACTATCTTACTATTTCTTTCACTATTTGGGCACTTTTACACAATTCCTGTGAGTATGGAACACCTAGGTTTTTTTCAAATGGTGAGGTAAGTACCACGTCCTTCCTTCCTCTAGATTTAACGTACGGTTTGTATTTCTAATCAAGTACTCAAAAACCGCATTTTTCTATCAAGATCTTAAGCCGTTTTGAGGCTGGGCTCCAACCACTGTGTGGCCTGGTGCCAACTGCCACATCAACTGCCACATTATTATGCAGCTGAGAAATCTCTGACATCACAGATATGCAAATTTTCAGATGACTCAGTTCAGTGAGGGTGAATATTGTGAGAGGAGAATTGGAAGAATGCGCCAATATGAGAATTAGAGACATAGATCCTATTAATATAAATCCACATAGCTAAGAAACAATGGTAAACACTGAAAAAGGCAATTTATAAGATAGTTCCCATTTAAGCACATGTATAGTCAATTGGTCCTGTTGTTCAGCCTCACAATGCTATTTGATAGTAAATGTGTTTTATATGTCCCACCCTCTGGCCTCTGAAGTTGCTAATGTCTTTTTAATTTGGGCCTCACAGGGTTAACCTCTTAAGCTCGAGATATACAGTAAAAGTGTATATTTTCAGCATTACGTTTGTTTACCAATTATTTTAACTGTTATTAGTGAAATATAAGATTATAGAAATCTCAGGGCATTGAGTCGGAAACCGGCGCATATTGACAGGAGGAAGTGGCACATCCAAAAGTGAGTGTAGTCTTTTGAAGGAAGAGACTCGGGGCTTTCAAATTTTGAAAAACGACCCTACCCAGCTCACACCAGCCCCTGTCAATCATCTGACTTCTGGATTCACTTTTTTATTTCTCTATTTTTTGGGATTATCTCCCACAAACCTGAACGTTATTGCCATAAAACAGAACGCAGTTAGTTTCTCTACCTTTCTGTGAACGTCTTGCAAAAAACGGTGTTGCAATATGATGAAAAATGGTGGAGAAATTCCCTAGATTCAGATACCAAGAACATGCAAATGGACCATTTAAAAAAGAAATTAAATGTTTATTCTACGTCCTTGTGGAATGAGTGACATAAGAAAAGAAAAAAAGGGAAAAAAAAAAAGTATAATATAATATATATATTTTTTTTTTATCGATGGAAGAGCCGCACATTGACGGGCAAAGAGCCGCATGCGGCTCGCGAGCCGCGGGTTGGTCACCCCTGATCTACGTGGTCAAATAAATTACAGACCGGGCCTTTTAAGCTGACACTTAAAATCTACTTTACACTTTGAGGACAATTGATCAGACGCGGCAATTTACTTTAAACATTTGTCTCTGATAGCAAGGCTGAAGTGCCCTCATTAAAGCTGGGAGGCTGATTTATACCGAAGCCAAAGCTAGTCCGTGTTTTTAACCTTAATCCCCTCATGGGCCTTGACAAATGTCTGTTGTCAGGAAGCAAGTCCCTTGAGAAATTCCTGCTGATTATTCTTCATTATTTTACCCTATATGGTAAATCTCTTGCAATGGCTGTGTTGAAGATATGGGTGCTTGGCACATTTGAGCAATTGTTCAATCATACTAACGTTCCTCTGTTTTGGTTTGGGTACAAGCTAGTCGGATGCACACAGTATATACCCCTAGTTGACTAGTACCAGTATATACCCCTAGTTGACTAGTACCAGTATATACCCCTAGTTGACTAGTACCAGTATATACCCCTAGTTGACTAGTACCAGTATATACCCCTAGTTGACTAGTACCAGTATATACCCCTAGTTGACTAGTACCAGTATATACCCCTAGTTGACTAGTACCAGTATATACCCCTAGTTGACTAGTACCAGTATATACTGCTAGTTGACTAGTACCAGTATATACCCCTAGTTGACTATTACCAGTATATACCCCTAGTTGACTAGTACCAGTATATACCCCTAGTTGACTAGTACCAGTATATACCCCTAGTTGACTAGTACCAGTATATACCGCTAGTTGACTAGTACCAGTATATACCGCTAGTTGACTAGTACCAGTATATACCGCTAGTTGACTAGTACCAGTATATACCGCTAGTTGACTAGTACCAGTATATACCCCTAGTTGACTAGTACCAGTATATACCGCTAGTTGACTAGTACCAGTATATACCGCTAGTTGACTATTACCAGTATATACCCCTAGTTGACTAGTACCAGTATATACCCCTAGTTGACTAGTACCAGTATATACCGCTAGTTGACTAGTACCAGTATATACCGCTAGTTGACTAGTACCAGTATATACCGCTAGTTGACTAGTACCAGTATATACCGCTAGTTGTCGATCAGTATATACAGCTAGTTGACTAGTACCAGTATATACCGCTAGTTGACTAGTACCAGTATATACCGCTAGTTGACTAGTACCAGTATATACCGCTAGTTGACTAGTACCAGTATATACCGCTAGTTGACATCCTCTACATAATAGGGTTATTTTAGGGATGTTTTAATCAAATATGTGACGGCATTAGAGTGTTAATATATTTTTAAATTTTCTGATTAATTGAATTTTCAAACCTAAATCTGGAACTTAAAATGGCTGCCCCCCACCTCCCCCTCCTCTCCCTCACCCCCTCCTCCCCGTCCTCCCTCAGAGTGGACTTCAACAGAGACAGGAGTGTGAGTGCCAAGGAGATGCAGCGGTGGATCATGGAGAAGACGGAGGAGCACTTCCAGGAGGCCGTGAGGGAGAACAAGCTCAGCTTCCGCGCCGTTGACCCCGACAAGGACGGTGAGGGAGAGAGAGAGAGAGAGAGAGGGAGCTATTCATGTGTATAAAAGATAGTAGCCTCCCATAGTTACTTTGATTTCCTCCCAGGTGGCTGGTGTGTTTTGTTTACATTCCTGAGTCACACGCGCCGCAGGGAGAATAGTACCGGCGTGACCAGACATCCCCGAATGTCTTATTTCATAATACAAAGTTTTCGAATGGACTTTTGGATTAAACCAAGTTGTATGCAGCCATGAACTGTCTTCCCCTGAAGAACACAAGTTACTTAACGTTACACAGGTCGAGCTACACACGCTTAGCTTGCTAACGTTTAGATAGCAGTGTTGATGAGAAGGAGCCGTCTGCCAACAAAGATGTTGTTTTGACAAATGGATTCACAAAATGTATTACCATCCAAACGTTATTGAAGACTGTGACAGTAAGTAGGTACTACGTACGTACGTCTAACCTTTCCTAACCATTTTGTGGCCGCAGCATTTGCTATGTTATGTGCGCAAATATAATTCATATGCGCATATACCGCCGCCTATCGTCTCCCGGATGGTAATGCACATCATTGGATTGGATTGGGTGGCCATGTGCATCAGAAAAAAAGTCCGGTCCGGGGTTTTCCCATCTCTGGCAAGCAGTATCATGTTACCAGATTGACTGAGGACCCTCAGAGCAGCGCCGATTATGTGTTTCGGACTATAACGTTGGATCAATAAACGCAATCAATATTTGGAATGGCGATCAGGAATTGGATTAATCTTTTTGCAGAACATCTGATGTGAGGTAAGGACTCTATTTTACCAGTATTGGGTTAATCAGATGTTTTTTTCTCAGCTATCGCAGCGTGTGTGTGTGTGTGTATGACGTTAGAGCTGACCAGGTCATGGATAATAGATTTTTCAGCCCACTTCTCTAGTGTGCATAAGTACACATATACTATCGATAATCTAGCGTTTATTTGAAAACGATTCATAAATCAGCCAAAAAATTACGTGTTTTGTGTATTCCACTAAAGCGCTGTTATCGCGGATTTCTCTGGAATCACTAGAAATCTTCAAAACTATACTTGTATTCAAAACGGTATAAAACGTATGTACCAATGAAAAAACAATCCGTTTCGTACATGTTGACTGCAAGCAAGTCATTGATAAGCGCCGGGTGTATTAGACCCATAGCCATAATTTAAGATATAGTTTAAGCGTTCGCAAATTTCGCCGTTCTCCCATTGACTTCGGCGCTGGCACGGAATGGCCATATATGGTCAAAGGGGCGTGGCACTCAATGTGTTAACGGCTTGGATTTGGACATTTAATGAGAAGTTGCAGGCTTTCACTCGCTTGCATTTAGCACACGCACACATTTATATAATTAATTTGCCAAATCACAGTGTGACGGGGTCCTTTTCCTCTTCCCCTCGAAACTCCCAACAATGATGGCGTAGTCGGAATAAGTGGTGTTGAGGTTGCTTTTATTGTCAGCCTTCCAAGGTGCAGTGGTGACATCTCATACTAGTGACATAAACAAAATAATAAAAGCTATACTATTACCTCTGCAGTCTGTCAGGTGGGTTCCACAATAACCTCACGTTGACAGACAAACACTTACTGTGTGGAGCTTCCCTGGTTACTAGGGATGTTCGATATTGGCTTTTTTACCGATACCGATATTCCGATATTGTCCAACTCTTAATTTCCGATACCGATATCAACCGATACCGATATATGCAGGGTTTCCCACCCCAAAAAACGGAATAATTTCAGGTAACTAATCATTTCACTGGATATATATATAACAAATATTGTTATTGTTTTTTTCTTTTATTAAACCGATACCGATATTTTCCGATATCACATTTTACTGCCGATATCGGCCGATAATATCGGTCGGCTGATAATATCGGACATCCCTACTGGTTACCCTTTTTGCAACCGTGGTTCTGGTGAAGCCCCACACAGAGACAAACAGACTAACAACACTTACGGCGCTTCCCTCTGTATACCTTCACTGTACACTAACGCAGGCAAGAACAAACACTCCTTGGGCCGCAGCCCTCATGAACACCCTGGACTCCTCCCCCTCCACAGGTGCCACACATAATTAAACAAACGAAACAGGTGCTACACATCAAATTAATTAGCAGTTTCCTATACACATTAAAATCAGACAACCTTCAACACCAATACCCTCACAACCCAATAAATAAATACATATGCACAACCCAATAAATAAATATATGTACACAACACAATGAATAAATATATGTATGAATGGATATGAATGTATAAATATATGTATGAATGCATGTATGATAAGATTAATGAGTATGTATGCATGTTTGATTATGTATGAATGTATATGATGAGTGAATGTTGTGTGCGTGCGTGCTGCCCCGGAGTCAGTGACAGACCCACTCTGTCACACAGGTTGACTGTGATTAATCACACGGAACTACCACATACCCCAACCTGTTAGGCCGTAAGGTCCCCCAGGTACACTTGATCTCAATAAGGTGGTGAATGAGCTCATGGAGTGAAATCTCTTTGATACAATTGTAACATGGTGTTATTCACAGATGCAAAAAAATATCATTTATATTCTTCTCTTTTTTTCATTACAATTTACTCAAGCCTAGTAACAGACACAATATCTCTTGACACTGGGAATACATACCCCCAGGTCCCTAGATGTTCCTAGATACCAAGAACATGCCAATTGACCTTGTAGAAGTGGAGCAATCTTCCATTTACTTAGGCATGTACCTTTAGGCGAAATTTCTGAAAATAGGGCTACAGCTTTAACAGGTTAAGAGAAACGTCCATTCTACTCCTGGGGCATGTTGTGGAAACGCAGTGGATGTAGTTCGGGAGTGGGTGTGAAAAAGTTACCATAGCTCGGACCAAACACGGCTTGTCAAATGACGCTCTCCGGATGTTTCATCTTGTAACTCGAGAATGGAATCACGCAATAGGTTCGAAAAGGCGGCAAATTCAAGTTTCCAACAATGAATTGGTTGATCGGCGAAAACGCAGCCTGGTGCCGACAGACGAGAGCAAAGTGCTGCGACAGGCGTGCGAGTGTGTGACGTTTTTTAAGTTTAAATATCGACATTATCTGGCCATCCTCAGTAAATACTAGAAAACTCCTCTGACCTCATCTGGTTTTTCCAAAGACCAGAGATGGGATGGGCGCTCGCACACACACACACACACACACACACACACACACACACACACACACACACACACAGCAGATTTAATGATTTTAGAATATTTCAGCTAATGAAGTTAAATCAACTATCCAGTTTGTTTTTCCAGTGTAACGCTTGGCTATTTGAGAGAGAAAGAGAGACTCCTTTATGCTCAGTCTTTACTTTTTATTCTATGCACACTGCCAGCCAGGCCTTTATGCGACGGAGAGATTCAGATATAATTTAACAAAAAAACGGTTCCAAAGTTATTGATGTTTCTCTGCATATTTTCACACCACCAACGAAGTAGCCTACTGGGTTTTGGTAGCTGTCATTTCTGTGCGTCTCCGTCTCGTCTCCGACACTTGAGACCTACGTACTTAGGCCTAACAAAAATAATAGTTGGTTTCAGGTTGGTTGTCAGTTTGGCCATGGGTAGGTAGGGAATTTATTTGTATTTTTTTTTTATTTTATTCTTTCCCACGGCGACTATGGATAGGGAATTTCTTTATTTAATTAACCCTTTCACTGCCACACGACAGAAGGTTAGCCCTTTACTATCACACAACCGACGGCGATGCTCCATCATTAGCATCATTAGCTCCGCGGATGCGGAGCTAATGATGCTAATGATGGAGCATCGCCGTCGGTTGTGTGATAGTAAAGGGCTAACCTTCTGTATTGTCACAGTGAAAGGGTTAACCGGCTGTCGTGTGGCAGTGAAAGGGTTAAAATGTTCACAACAACATGGATGCATGTACTCTGCCAGCATGTTTAATATCCATAATACTAAATGTTTGACTAAGATTTCTATGAAACTTTATTCTTAAAAAAAAAAAAAAAAAAAAAATGATTTTTTTTTTTTAATATATAATTTTTTTTTAAAACTAATAAAATATATTGGGTCGCACCTAAATCGGCAGGGTCGGTCGGCAACCTGAAACCAACCATTATTTTTGTTAGGCCCTAGCCACCCCTGCGACACAACTGTACCGTAGTTCTTTCTACGGTGTCAGAATAAATACAGTCGGACAATCTTAACAATTATTAACACATTTACAAGTCATATTACGTTTTGCAAATAAGGAAACGGAGAGAACATTTCAAAGCACAAAAAAAATTGGCAATATCTAAATTTTGACCTATTTCTGAATCGCTCATCAACGTTTTCTGCATTTCTGAAGAATTGGCTCCGCCAAGATATGGTGGCCTAGACTGTACCGTGTCACATGTTTGAATATAGACACTTGCAAATCGTTGTTTAACAGTTTATTTGAATGCCCCAGCAGTTACATCTATCATTGGGACAATGTCCCAGCAGTTACATCTATCATTGGGACAATGTCCCAGCAGTTACTTATCATTGGGACAATGTCCCAGCAGTTACTTATCATTGGGACAATGTCCCAGCAGATACATCTATCATTGGGACAATGTCCCAGCAGTTACTTATCATTGGGACAATGTCCCAGCAGATACATCTATCATTGGGACAATGTCCCAGCAGTTACTTATCATTGGGACAATGTCCCAGCAGATACATCTATCATTGGGACAATGTCCCAGCAGTTACTTATCATTGGGACAATGTCCCAGCAGTTACATCTATCATTGGGACAATGTCCCAGCAGTTACATCTATCATTGGGACAATGTCCCAGCAGTTACTTATCATTGGGACAATGTCCCAGCAGATACATCTCATTGGGACAATATTCCAGCAGTTTTACTTATCATTGGGACAATATTCCAGCAGTTACTTATCATTGGGACAATGTCCCAGCAGATATAGATTTTTCTAGTTGTGGTTAAATTAAAAGTAATGTAATTCGTTAAGAAAGAATCTGTAGGAAACCAGACTGAATTCCTTGGACACAGCAGCTATGGCGCATAATGAACTACAAGCGTAACATAGTCATTTAGAACAGACTGACTCTGTGTTACAAACACTGCTGTTTGTGAGGCCTTTTTGAGTTTTCTGTGCATGGCCACACTGCTACTCTTATGTCCCCATATTGCCTCAGAATATCTTCCCAGCGGTCAGGAGAAACCTCTAAATGGGTGTCTTCTCCTCATCTGTAGGTCACGTGACATGGGACGAATACCGGGTGAAGTTTCTGGCCAGCAAAGGATTCAACGAGAAAGAGATGGCTGAGAGGATCAAGAACAACGAGGACCTGAAGGTGGACGAGGAGAGTAAGTAGAGCGATGCAACGCCATGTAAACACACCAATCTGCAACGCCATGTAAACACACCAATCTGGAACGCCATGTAAACACGCCAATCTGGAACGCCATGTAAACACGCTAGGGCTGTCCCCGACTAAGGATTTGGATGGTCGACTATGATTGGCAAAAATGTGCCGTTAGTCGACTATTGGTAGACTAAAAAAGAATATATATATATATATATATATATATAATATTAAAAAATTTAAACTTTTTTTATTCCATTTGGGCTGTGGGGGGTGCTTAATGTCTGAAGGAGTCGACTGAAGGCTTCTTGTCCTCTGCAAAAGCATGCAATTGGTCCACTGATGGATACATCTTGATATTTGTCTAGTCTAGTAGTGTGTTCATTAGATGGGTGAAATCCTCTTTCAGTGCCTCTGTGCCTGTTTTCGTAGGCAGTTAGCCTCTGGCATGCGTGCCATTAGCGTTAGCCACGCTTCTAGGCCTCTTTTCTTTTGGAAAGAATGATATATATATAATATATATTATAATCTTTAAATTTTTTATATATATATCACTGATTCTTGAGAGTCGGGACAAAACACTTTTGAATATTATATTTTGAGAATGCACACTATTATATTGATTAGAGTTGTATATTCATGTAGAGAAAGGTCTGAGCTATTTAACCATGTAAAGGTGCGGGCTCTACATAGAAAAACATTTTGAACAAATTCACATGTTTCCCTTTGAAACTTGATTTGGGTTAACTCCGTCAGACACACAAAAAAGTATATAATTCTAATTATTCCAGTCCAACAAGAATCTAAGGTTCTGAAGTATGTTGTAATAGTGTTTAGTTACTCTGGTATGCAATCAAATATAATATATAAACCTCAGGTGTAATTTCACACTATTCTGAAAACACAGATTTAGAAATATTTGCATTTTCAAACTTTGTTTTTAATTTTGATATGATAAAAAAAAGATCATTAAGTAAATAAGACAAGAGGATGAAGATCTGATGCTCCTTTATTACTTAAACAACATAAACTGAAGAAGAAATTTGTATTTTCCACAGAATTAACAAAAACAAACATCTGACGGTGTTGACAAAGATCTGACGGAGTTGACAAGAAACTGACAGAGTTGACTAAATTGTATATGCATCTCTGATAAATGAACACATGCATTTTTGTTGGAACAGATGGAAGTGACAATGATAAGAACTAATAACTCCTTGTTAATGTTAATACTGAACATTTTGTTAACTCAATTGTAATAACAACAAACTTTACATACACTGTTTCCAACTATTACAAAATGCACTGTTTCCAACAACAAAAACAGTCATGGAGACCAGGACCCCTTCTTCTCGTCCCTGTTTTCATCTACCCAACTTCCTGATCTCCACGTTCTCACCCTGCACTTCTCCTCTTCGTTTCCTTCTGCATTTCCGATTAGTTTCACTATGATGTCTTGAACTGGGCAGAAACAGAACCTTTTCTGTTGGACCATGGGGATGCAGAAATTCCACTTTTACATCTTGTTGATCAGTATCCACATCGATGATCTTGGCTAGCCACCAGTGGTCATCATATTAGGGCGGGCCATACTTTTGTGCAAACATGAATTTTAAAGAAATCTTAACATGAGGGGTGTCTAAAATATGTGTTTCTTGTGGGGAATTAAAATATAGGAAACATTTTTGGATTTGATAACTCTAACTTACATCATTTTGTATTTCAAACTGGCAGATTTGACAATTTTTCACCCCTTTGCAGGGCCGGACTGGGGGAATTATTCAGGCCAGGAAATATAGTGCGAAATATAGCCCAAGTCAGGCAAATTTTTAAGCAGGGGGTCTGGGGGTCCCCCACCAGGAAGATTTTTGTTACAATGACTTAATTCCCTACATGCTGGTGCAGGACTTTTAAAATGTTTACCCTTTAAATGCCATTGTTTGTGATGGCATCACAAATTATTGTTAAAAAAACACACACATTTAAATATTTTCAATATATCAAATGCAAAGTGGATTTTTCTGGGGGGGATTATTACAGGCTAATAATTGTTATAATCATCATGTGTCAATGATTAGCAACAACACTGATTTTGATGGATTTTTAGTTTTTGTAATGTCAGACTTAACAACTCAGAAATCAGAAAAGTTAGAGTATTTCATTTTTAATCTGACATTACAAGAAAAATTTAAATGGTTATGATCAGGACTGAAGTTGAATAAAAGATTTATGCAGGGAAAAATGACAGGGGATGATGATGATGCATGGTAACATTAGCTATGTTAGCTAGCTAGCATGTTTATTTTTATCACTGACTAACCTGGTGGTCCCGTGGTGCAAGAAAACATTTGGTCAATGTTGCCACATTTAGCGGCAACATTTAGGGCGTCCCGTCTCTGCTCCATGCTTCCTCTTTTTTTCACTGTTGAAGTGTTGAAACATTTCATTTCCAGTAATTCCTATCTGACTGTTCTGTGAAATACAAGCAGTCAGCAGTATGTATTTTTCTCTCCCTCCCTCTCTGCCCCACCCTTCCTCTTTTTTCCACTGTTGAAACATTTCATTTCCAGTCATTTCCATCTGACTGTTCTGTGAAATACAAGCAGTAAGCAGTATGTATTTTTCTCTCTTTCCCTCTCTGCTCGACCCTTCCTCTTTTTCCACTGTCCATCTTCAAACGCAGGTTATGCTTGACATTTTTTGTCTTTCGCTGTCTCTCCCTGTCATTTTGCAGAAGTGCCATCTGCCATTCCATTCGCCATCTGAAGACATGGCTCAAAAGGGACTATACCTAGACACTTAGCTTAAGGCACCCTTGCATGTTGTATGAGTCTGTATGTATATAAATGTTAAATGGTATATGTGATGTGTTGTGATGTCACGTTTTGTATGATGCATGTTTTAAGCATCACATTCCCCCACCCCCCTACAAGGACCACAATGGAAATAAGCTCTGAGCTTTTTTGTGTTTCATCCTTGGCAGTATATCCCGACTGTGCTCTTCTGTCACATGTTTATTTTTTATATTGTCAAATAAAGTCATTCATTCATTCATTCATTCATCTCAACTGTCAATCAGTTGTATGGCCTGGTACCGCCTCCACCAATCACATGCGGCTCCCTTTGTGTGTGTGTGACAGACAGACAGAGCTCCTGATGGCCAGTCCGGGCCTTCGCCATACATGGATGCCAACATGAATCTGAAGGAAATCCTAACATGCAAGGTGTCTAAATGATGCATTTCTTAATGGGGAATTTAAATATGAGTACATTTTTGGGATAGGATAACTCTAACCTACATAATTTTGTATTGCAAAATTTTGAAGATTTTAAAAGATATGGGAAATAATTTATAATGACAAAGCCATCATTAGCACTATCCATCATCACACATCGTCACACGTGCAGAGTTCAGGAAGAAATCCTGGACATTCTGTGTTACACCCTGTATGAATGTTGGCTTTTTCTGAGGATGCTCCCTTTCTCTCATTAACTTATAGGTTAACCCAAAGTCTTTCATTTGTTGAAGAAGACGATACTTTTTAAGAATCGTGCCTGATGAACTCAGTGCTGGTTTTTGGCGCCGTGGGCCAGGAGTTTGTTTGTTTGTCTTCAGCTCTCTTCTGAGGATGTGGTGGAATAGCAGGGCCTTTTGGATTTTCTGATTCCTTACTTTGCTTCCTGATAGCATATTCTTTGTTTCCGTGCCTGGAGAGTCCAGTGGTGATGTACAGTATTTGTAGCCTTTTTTCAGCACATTATTGTTTTTCTCAGGTTGTTTTGTTGCTTTGTTACATTTGTAATCTTCTCTTTTAAAGTTTGTATTTATCTTGAATGCCTTTTTCGTGTTTTACTTTGTTTCTGTTCCTGTCTGAGAGACTCTCTGCGCTGTCTGGCATTGTTATCTAGAATATCCTGATCTGGGGGGGTGTCTGCCTCCAGCACCACACCTTCACAGGACCTTTTCTATCTGCACCTTTTCTGGACCTCTCTCCAATATTTTCTCCGATACCTCTGTGCCCTGTCTCCCATCTTGTCTATTTCTATTACTTTTTTGTCTTGAACCCTCTTTTTCCACCTTTGTCTTTCCTGCTCTTGCATGACATGTTTGCTCTCTTCGTCACTGTGTAATTCTTCTCTTCTCTTTCATTGGTACTCTCTATTTCTTCTCCTTCGCTCCTCAACTGACAATTTCTGTCTAGCCATGCTTTCCTATAATACAAAAGTCATGAAAATGTATTAGAATAAGACTATAAAATCAGGTGTCTATTTACTAAACATGATTGATTGACGTTAAAGCTGCAGTGCGTAGTTTCTACATGTTGCAAACATCTTCACACTGGCTTGTGCAGACAAAATCCATGTTCAGTGGAAGCAGTGGGAGAAAATTCAAAGACATTCATTCCAATAATCCTAGGGTATATTACAACTAGTGCTGTCAATGGATTAAAATATATAATCGTGATTAATCGCATGATTGTCCATAGTTAACTCGCGATTAATCATGAATTAATCGAATTTTTTTTAACATATCTTTTTTTATCTACCTTAAACAGATATTTTTCAAGTTCCAAGTTTTAATAATCTTATCAACATGAGTCAACAAATGCTTGCTTTATGCAGCCATTTAACACAAAAGGATGACCCTCATGCATTGCAAATTTGCATCAAATTCAAAACAGAGTGATGCACAAAATAACTTAAAAGAAAATAATAATTTAAAACAATGAATAAAGTGTGCATGAAATAATAGGGGAAAGAAAACGTTAGGAACTTGTTACATTCACCCACACAAGGGCTGAGTAATCACACACCCCCCCTCTCTCTCTCTCACACTCACACTCTCCCGGCTCTCTTTCTCTCTTGCCCCTTCCTCATCTCTCTCACCCCCCTCTCTCTCTATATATATCTCACACACACACACACACTTCAGAAACAAACATAGTATCAATGAGAGCATCAATAATACACCTGAGTGAAGTCTAGTAATACAAAAATAATAATAATCTTAAAAGTTAATCGTGAGTTAAAAAAAATAGTGGCGTTAATAGAATCGGGCGATAACGCGTTAATACCGTGTTAACTTTGACAGCCTTAATTACAACTGATAAGATTGTGACAACTGACTAGCAAAGAATTATCCTGTTGATCACTCCATACCATAATGTATTACACTATGGATGGAAAGTCAGAGAAAGGATGATGCAGCAATCTAGACACGCATGGACCAGTCCTATATTAAGAATTATTATAAAGATATTAAGATGAAATCAAATCAAATCAAATTTATTTGTAAGGCCCGACAACACACGTTAATGTCCCCATGGGCCGTACACGTCTTCTTTAAACAAGTCAAGAAGAAACATAACAATAAGTCAAGAACAGAACAAGAACACAACAACAAATTTAAAAGAAATGCAAATAAATGAAAGAATGCAAGCACTCCCAGACATACCCCACGCGAAGGTAAGGAACAACTCACTAAAACCTAACAAATATCCACAGTTTACCACCGTGCCCCTCTGCTCTGATGATCTAAGTAAACAGTATAATAACAAGAATAACTGTTTTCTTCTGTCTTGTATCTCTTCTGGGATATGAAAGGGCAACATGGAACTCCTTCCCCGCTCTATAAGAGGCAAGAGTGTAGATGTTTGGTAGTGAAAACTACACACTGCACCATATTTTACATCAATCAATCAATCAACGTAGACAAGTGATATATTTATATTTATTTATTAACACATGTGCTGGGAAAGTAAGACAATTATTCAATAAGCAGACCACAGCCTGCCCATGCTCTGATGCATGCTATTATATGCACACTTCTGTGCAGATAAAACTCTGAAATAACATTTAAATCCTTTACCATGTTCAAAAATAGTATAATAATAGCATATTATGAGGTTATTGATGGATTTGTCAACTCCATCAGTTTACACGTCAACTCCGTCAGACACACAATCTGATGGAGTTGACGTCTGACGGAGTTGACAAAAGGGCACACATTTTCCCTCCAAGCCTGTATTGTGCACTGCAGCTAGCTAGTTTTTTTGGCAGTTGCTAGCTGTCTTAATAATCTCACTGAAACACTTGAATTCAATCCACTATTGTTTTTTTAAAAGTATAATAACGGAGAGACGGTGTTGACATGTTCCAGCTGTGACCATCGGAATATTGACATTGTTTGTCTAAAATATCAAAAAGTGTAAAACTTACCAGACCATGTGTGGTAGTGTTGCATTCACCACATTCAGGGGAAGGAAAAGGGGTCCTCAGGGATAGAGATAGCCATGCTATTGCCTGATTTAATTAGGTTTATGAAAAGGTCTGACAGAGTTGACATAAACTGAGGACACAACTTTGATAGGTAGATTTCTATGGGCAATATTATTTGAGTTTCATGGCATGCATTGTTTTATACATGTATAACCCTTATCTTTCATTTGATATGTATGTTTTCACAAGTGGAGAGGTCTTTCAAGCTTTTTTGGGCTGGTCAATAATGTAACCCCTTGCCGAGGACAAGATAATTAACATGGGAGCTTCTAACCACAGATTATACATTTAAACAAATATCCCCCAAAAAACAAATATATGTGCTAAAACATAACATCAGTATACACAATACCTTTAGATGTAACTTTGTGAGTATATCACTCATTATGAATTTCTTTATTTTTTATATAAATTAGACTTTTCTATGTAGGACATGTTTTGTCCCAACTCTCAAGAATCAGTGATATATTCGACTAAGAGGTTGGCTGGTCGACTACGGCTCCTTTCGACCGATTAGTCAACTAATCGACTACCGTAATTCCTCTAATAGTAACCGGGTCTCAAATACAAGCCGAGTCTCTATTAATGGCCGGGTGCGCTCTTGAGCTAAGCAATTATAAGCCGGCCTCCTAATACAAGCCGGGTTACTAATATACTGAGCTGCATACTGAGCTAGTTACTTGATTTCACTTTGAAAACGTTGAAATGACCAGTGACCACCTGTAATTGCACTGTTTACTATTTCATACAGTACTTGGTTTCAATAAATGAACCCAGTACATTTTACTGGGTTCAAACTGACACAAAATGTTGATTTATTCATTATGATCCATTTGAAAATTTGAAATATAGGCCTCCCTCTTATACAGGCCTCGTCCTAATACAAGCCTGGTACCCGCTACAGTTGAAACAAATACAAGCCGGGGTTACTATTAGAGGAATTACGGTAATAGGGGTAAGCCCTAAAAGACACCCATCTGGAACGCCATGTAAACACACCAATCTGGAACGCCATGTAAACACACCAATCTGGAACGCCATGTAAACACACCAATCTGGAACGCCATGTAAACACACCATGATCATGATGCGCAATTGAATTATGACTAATTATAGTCAGATTTCTCCATAAAAATGTATTTCTGAAATATTTGAGAAAGTTAATTGAATGAATTCTGATTTTGCTGTTCTTTTGATCCAGAATTTCCCCAAGGGGATCAATAAAGCAATATATTATCATGGCAGGACATTGATCAGTGGTGGTGATGACTGTTTATACTCATTCACCTGACTATTGCAGATGTATGTATATATATATATATATTAGTTTTACAGTCTAGTCATATAGCAGCTTTTTATGGCCTGACTTTCATCATGTTTACTGTATATACTAGCTGCTGAGTGACGACCAGATTTTCCTTGCATCTATGAAAATCTATTTATCTATCCATCGATCAGTCAATAGAGATTGTCACGGTCTGTATTTGATTTATCATTGGACCTTTTGTCTTTATTTATACTTGATAAATACAATGTAGTTCAATTAATTCAGTGTCATCAAGATGTTACATTCACAAGTGTCATAGTGCGTTAATAAATACAGACAATCGGAACAATTAAGAGCACATTTAGAAAATAGAAACTATTTAAAAAATAATAAATCAATGTAAAAACAATGACATATTGCAGTGACCTGATTGGTCATCAAGGTTCTAAACTGATCCATAGACACTAGACTAGAGTGTCTAGTTTCAGAGTTTCATGAGGGTATTCCATGAGGTAGAGGCAGAGAAGCCAAAAGCAGATCTACCAAGTTCACTATAAACTCGGCTATCACTGGATCAAGTTCAGTACAAACTCTAGGCACTGAATTTAAGACGATCACTGGATCAAGTTCAGTACAAACTCTAGGCACTGAATTTAAGACGATCACTGGATCAAGTTCAGTACAAACTCTAGGCACTGAATTTAAGACGATCACTGGATCAAGTTCAGTACAAACTCTAGGCACTCTTAAGCGACAAGACAATCACTCGAGAGTGACAAGACGATCACTCGATTGTGTACGACCGGGTCCAATAAAGAAGTAATATATAATTTGTACAGTTTCTAATTATGGCTTTATAAAGAAACAGATTCCAATGCAACTTACGTCCCTCTGCCAGAGAGGCCCACCCTACCTTAATACAATGGTGTTTACCATAACTATCACCTGTCTCTGATGATACATTTAACCAGTAACATAAGAGAGGGAGTGCTATATTGTTGTTATTGTTACTGGTGTGATGTGCGGAGGCCTACAAACCACCTTTATTTTATTTCTATCAGTAGGCTATGTTATTGCTTTTAATTTCATTTAATCTCCTTTCAAAACGAGGTTAAACAAAGCCCAAACCTTTATTTAAGGTACCGCTTCCTATTGGTTTGGTAACAAAACACTGGAAGAAAGAAGCGTCTCTCGTCCAATCGCGATGCGTGTGTTGTGGAACCAGACACGCCGTCGCACCTCTGTGTTGTGGAACCAGACACGCCGTCGCACCTCTGTGTTGTGGAACCAGACACGCCGTCGCACCTCTGTGTTGTGGAACCAGACACGCCGTCGCACCTCTGTGTTGTGGAACCAGACACGCCGTCGCACCTCTGTGTTGTGGAACCAGACACGCCGTCGCACCTCTGTGATCCACAGATGCGTCACTTGACCGTTTTTAAAACACACACCCTGTTGTCTCCGTCTCGTCCGCAGCTCAGGAGGTTCTGGAGAGTCTGAAGGACCGGTGGTTCCAGGCCGACAACCCGCCCGCGGACCAGCTGCTGAACGAGGAGGAGTTCCTCTCCTTCCTCCACCCGGAGCACAGCAGGGGCATGCTCAAATACATGGTCAAGGAGATCGTCCGTGACCTAGGTAACCAGGGGGGCACAGCAGGGGCATGCTCAAATACATGGTCAAGGAGATCGTCCGTGACCTAGGTAACCAGGGGGGCACAGCAGGGGGGCATGCTCAAATACATGGTCAAAGAGATCGTCCGTGACCTAGGTAACCAGGGGGGCACAGCAGGGGGGCATGCTCAAATACATGGTCAAAGAGATCGTCCGTGACCTAGGTAACCAGGGCACAGCAGGGGGGCATGCTCAAATACATGGTCAAAGAGATCGTCCGTGACCTAGGTAACCAGGGCACAGCAGGGGCATGCTCAAATACATGGTCAAGGAGATCGTCCGTGACCTAGGTAACCAGGGCACAGCAGGGGGCATGCTCAAATACATGGTCAAAGAGATCGTCCGTGACCTAGGTAACCAGGGCACAGCAGGGGGGCATGCTCAAATACATGGTCAAAGAGATCGTCCGTGACCTAGGTAACCAGGGGGGCACAGCAGGGGGGCATGCTCAAATACATGGTCAAAGAGATTGTCCGTGACCTAGGTAACCAGGGGGGCACAGCAGGGGGGCATGCTCAAATACATGGTCAAAGAGCTCGTCCGTGACCTAGGTAACCAGGGGGGCACAGCAGGGGGGCATGCTCAAATACATGGTCAAAGAGCTCGTCCGTGACCTAGGTAACCAGGGGGGCACAGCAGGGGGGCATGCTCAAATACATGGTCAAGGAGATCGTCCGTGACCTAGGTAACCAGGGGGGCACAGCAGGGGGGCATGCTCAAATACATGGTCAAAGAGATCGTCCGTGACCTAGGTAACCAGGGCACAGCAGGGGGGCACGCTCAAATACATGGTCAAAGAGATCGTCCGTGACCTAGGTAACCAGGGCACAGCAGGGGGGCACGCTCAAATACATGGTCAAGGAGATCGTCCGTGACCTAGGTAACCAGGGCACAGCAGGGGGGCATGCTCAAATACATGGTCAAGGAGATCGTCCGTGACCTACCGTAATTTTCGGACTATAAGCCGCACCTGAATATAAGCCGCAGCAGCTAAATTGAATGATGTGTAAATATATAAGCCGCACTGTACTATAATCCGCAGGTGTTTTAATGTTTAATTACCATATGTAAGGGTTCGTGCACAGAGGGGATTGTCGGGAAAGAGATGGCTGTTTGAGGAAGCTCCCATTTATTAACATTTCAACAAACAAGTTGTATATTTGCATAACGTATTCAAGTGTTACTGTAACTGAGGGGTTACAAAACCCTGACTGTATTAAAGATTGTGATAGATTAAACCACTGCTAGGTATGTACTTTAATTACTGGCCAGACAGTACATCGAATATATGGTGGACACTCATAATAACACGGCACTGACAAAGAAATAGTATTTGAGGGTATTTATTATTATGCAACAATAGGTTACAGAATGAGAATTAGGGTCGCGCTTGTATGGCGAAGAATAAGCATAAAGTCAGTCAGTAGCATAAGTCACTGGGAATAGAATGATTCCTACGATGGGTAATAGGCTAACGCCTCCTGGCGTATAATAGCAATTATAGAGGGCAACGCCGGTACCGCCTGGAGACAATGGGTTCCTCCCAGAGTTGTAAGGTCTGGAGGATAGAGGAATGTTCGGATACTCAGTCTGATCAATTGAAGAAGAAGGGGATTCACGTACAGAAGCCAGTCCTTGTAATCCAAAGCTCAGCAACAAAAGCAATAACTGTAATCCAATTGCACGATAGCAACGATGATAGCCAGCTAGCCTCGGTCCATGAGGCCAGCCCGAATGTAAATCCTCACGAGGTTAAATCCCAAACGACAGTGGAGATTAACGATGCTCTTCTCCGGGTAATACGTTCCACAATCAATATAATCCAACCAGTAATGGTTCTGCAATTGCCGCCGCCGGTTCTCCTGTGCACATGTCCAGCAGGTTCTCCGACTAGGCCTCCTCGTGTGCTGGCACCAATGTATTTAGTCCACGCGCACTGGCTAAGGTCCACTAGCTAAAACGAACGAACCGCTGGGTAATGCTACACACGAACGAACTGTGGTTGGCACGATATACAATAAATTAACGACTGTTTACTTCACATTAAACTAAGTCGAACTTGACGTTACTGCATTAAATATGACGCTTTACTATTCAATTCGCACATGGTTCTCAACGCTCTGTTAGACGCACTGCTGCTCACTTCACTACACGTTGAATCGGGATGAACATCTACTGTTCGCACCTGCCGCAGCATATATACTTAAGTGGTTATCTAGTCCCGAACCTCAGTTCTCGTCTCGAATCAATACGCTGTCTCCGGGCATGTTACGACATGCTCGGGCTCGTCTTTGAACCTGACTTTGGGGGCTTGCGGTCTGGCGCCGAGGGCGTTATCCAATAAGGAAAGCGAATATTACTATGATTCGAACGCAGGCTTAAAGGGATATACCGTGTATATATAAATAATATACAATGTATATAAAACAATAAATGTAGATTCTCAGCTTTAATCTGGCCCTTCACAACAGTTACCATTTAGTGCAATAGTAGCTACAGAACATGTACTGTGCTGTGTAGCTGTAAAAATCCATAGATTAGCCGCACTGTTATATAAGCCGCAGGGTCGAAAAATGGGGGAAAATGCGCGGTTTATAGTCCGAAAATTACGGTAGGTAACCAGGGCACAGCAGGGGCACGCTCAAATACATGGTCAAAGAGATCGTCCGTGACCTAGGTAACCAGGGCACAGCAGGGGGCATGCTCAAATACATGGTCAAAGAGATCGTCCGTGACCTTCACTGACAAAGGTTGGAGATCAAGGTTTTAAACTCTGCAACGGAGGGGAGAATCTCAAGCTTTAAGGACTGTTGGAGTTCATTCCATGAGCTAGAGGGGCATCATAGCAAGATGCAGATTTACCCTGTTCAGAGAACTCGAGGGACCTTAATTAAGGACCAGCCGGTCACTAGAACGGGTTCCATAGGTACAAATGGATCCGACACGGACGCATCTGTCAAATGTGGACGGGTCGTTAAAGGCATAGATGGCGGCTGCTCAACACTCGGATGGAGCAGAACGTTCGCTCAAGTTACTTAACGCACCCACTGATGATGTAATTAAACCGTAGTCGTGCTTCATCAAAGGATAGGTGTGAGTGCAGTTAGGTTAATGATTAATTTAAGTAAATCTTACTAAACAAATGAAATCATATTCGGTTGCATAGGGTCTATGTTTACACTACTGCTACTACCTATTACTGACGTGTAATAATATGTACGAGTTTTAGGTTGATGATTATCTACGTACGTAACAAAAGCAAAAGATAAAAGGTCTTTATTGCAAGTAGAAAAAGTTAAAGGTAGTTTACACATACAAGGAATTTGACTTGGTCGCTTTAACGGACAGACAATTACAGTAGAATAAAATAAAAAGGTTGAATAAAATGGAATATAAACTAAATTAAAATAGAAGCACACTAATATGTTATAAAATTTTATTGACCAGGGCTGTACAATTGTGCAGGATGTGGTCAAGTATATACACTAATTGGAATAAAAATTACAATACAGTGGGATGGAATATTTAACAGGGCTATGCAATTGAGCAGTAATGTGCAAAAAGTATGAACAGTGAAGAATGAACAAGTATGAAGAGTTTTGATTGTATATACAAATATATAGTCCAGTAAGGCTGTGTTAATGTAACAACACAGTGGTGTGTGCCAGTGGGGGTCCCGAGTTATGATGGAAGGATGGCACAGTGCCTTTAGGAGGGGTCAGGAGAACCACTGCTTCACCTTAGCGTAGGGGAAAGGTTATTTCAGATTAAACCAGCAGCAGCTCGACTGGAGAGGAGCTGAGGACCAGTCCAGCAACAGCAACATCATGTTTGCATGAAGAGCTAAATAAGGCTGCAGCTACATCGATCCGTCATTTAAATTAGAACATAACGTCAACTCTGTCCAACAAATGTCAAATAATCATTGAAAATGAATTTAAAACGGACCTAGACGGAAAGACGCAGTGGATCAATAACGCATAACGTTAAAGATCAATGTAAGTGCTCTACAGATATTGAGCGTAATTGAGTAAAATGTCCGGTGTCACGGGTAATTAGTTTATTGGGGGGAATATCACCACGGCAACCTTACCTGTCGCCAGACTAAGGTAATGATTATCGATGCATTTAAAGGACCTTATAGTGGTGTTATTTGAACAAGCCGCCCATATACTGTCAAAGTGGTGCATGTTTGCAGTGGAGCTCTAGACGGGTGAATTAGACGCGGCCGCTGTGTTTTTGTTTGGCCGACAGACCAGGACGGCGACAAGAGGCTGACGCTGTCCGAGTTCATCTCCTTGCCCATGGGCACCGTGGAGAACCAGCAGGCCCAGGACATCGACGACGACTGGGTGCGCGAGAGGAAGAAGGAGTTTGAGGAAGTCATCGACGCAAATCACGACAACATCGTAACCATGGAGGAACTGGAGGTGGGCAGAAACTATATTTCAAATGAAGAAATCTGTTTTTAAAAATATATATATATAATAATAATTATTATAATAAAAGGGGTCAGGGTTTGAAGCCTTCAGATAAATGAGCCTAAACAAGCTGTTAACAATTATTGCCATTTGTGATGTCATGGGGGGGGGGGGCTGGGGGTGCATACAGGCAATTAAATTGCTTTGATTACGGTAATCAAATAAAAATTTGATTAGCGGTGCTTTTTGGAGCCAGGAACACTGCCTATGTAATGTATACTGCTCAGTTTGTAAACAGTTTTACTCTTGGGTAACCAAGCCGAAAAGGGAATAATTAAAGATTATTTTACACCGATTAAAGTGAGCTACACCGACCAAAAGACGGTGTGTTCAGTACAAGGAAAGAAAGAGGTGCTTTTGGGTCATTGGACATAAAGTGATTTAAGATATAATTGTTGTTTTCCATCTAATCTGCTGACGTGCTGAAAATTACATCTCTGACACTTTTAGCCATATGTTTTTATTCAGGTATCAGCCGGATATACCCTGTTTTATTCAGGTATCAGCCTTAAATACCCTGTTTTAGCCAGGTGTCAGCCTTAAATACCCTGTTTTAGCCAGGTGTCGGCCTTAAATACCCTGTTTTAGCCAGGTGTCAGCCTTAAATACCCTGTTTTAGCCAGGTGTCAGCCTTAAATACCCTGTTTTAGCCAGGTGTCAGCCTTAAATACCCTGTTTTAGCCAGGTGTCAGCCTTAAATACCCTGTTTTAGCCAGGTGTCAGCCTTAAATACCCTGTTTTAGCCAGGTGTCAGCCTTAAATACCCTGTTTTAGCCAGGTGTCAGCCTTAAATACCCTGTTTTAGCCAGGTGTCAGCCTTAAATACCCTGTTTTAGCCAGGTGTCAGCCTTAAATACCCTGTTTTAGCCAGGTATCAGCCTTAAATACCCTGTTTTAGCCAGGTGTCAGCCTTAAATACCCTGTTTTAGCCAGGTATCAGCCTTAAATACCCTGTTTTAGCCAGGTATCAGCCTTAAATACCCTGTTTTAGCCAGGTGTCAGCCTTAAATACCCTGTTTTAGCCAGGTGTCGGCCTTAAATACCCTGTTTTAGCCAGGTGTCAGCCTTAAATACCCTGTTTTAGCCAGGTGTCAGCCTTAAATACCCTGTTTTAGCCAGGTGTCAGCCTTAAATACCCTGTTTTAGCCAGGTATCAGCCTTAAATACCCTGTTTTAGCCAGGTGTCAGCCTTAAATACCCTGTTTTAGCCAGGTGTCAGCCTTAAATACCCTGTTTTAGCCAGGTGTCGGCCTTAAATACCCTGTTTTAGCCAGGTGTCGGCCTTAAATACCCTGTTTTAGCCAGGTGTCAGCCTGATATCCAATACCAGTATCGGTGCATCCCTACTAATCTCTTCCACACACACACACACACACACACACACACACAGGAGTACATGGACCCCATGAACGAGTACAACGCACTGAACGAGGCCAAGCAGATGATCGCCGTGGCCGACGAGAACCAGAACCACAACCTGGAGCTGGAGGAGATCCTGAAGTACAGCGAGTACTTCACCGGCAGCAAGCTGATGGACTACGCCAGGAACGTCCACGAGGAGTTCTAAAGATAAAAGCTGTGAAAGCCCTCCTCCCTCCTCCTCTTCCCTTTCCGTCTCCTCCTCCCCTCCCCCCCCCACACCCCCCCCCCCCCACACCCCCCAGGTAGGCAGGGGGGTGTCGTCCAACGTCTGCTTCAGGGACTGGCCTGTCTTAATGATGGGAAGAAGAAGAAAAAAATAACCTAATGATGGGGGTTTTCTAGTCAGCAATTATGTGTTTTAAAAGCCTAGTTCCACCGCTGACTCATATTACGGAGTTTAAAACATCCCTCCTTCAACTCTGCAGCGTCTTCTGTCTGTCTGTCGTCCCCGAGTTAACCATCTGCCATGATCTGCCTTCTCCTCTGCCATTGGACCTGCATCTTTATGTTTCAGTCGAGAGACTGCGTCGCCTCAGAGAAGTCTTGTTGTGTTGATTATATTTGTGAATTGTGTGTATATATGAGGAATTTTATTTTCTCCCCTCAGTCTAGTCAGTGGATCGGTGAGATTGAAACTTGCACAACTATAGATCCGCTGTATGTACTGGAGGATTTAACTGTTTTTACTGCAAACACACACACAATGGTTTCAGTTTGTGTGACCGTATCCTGTACAATGTAAATATTCATTCATTTACATCTCTTTCTTCATGCCTTTCAGATGGATTGAGTGGAGGATAGAATAAAGGGGAAGGCCATCCGTCTCTCCTCTGCCCCGGGGGGGGGGGGGGGGGGGGGGCGGTTCAGTCGCTGTTTGTGAACACGCACCGCTCTCTCCTAAAGCTAGAGATCAGAGAGAGAGAGAGAGAGCCAAGCCTCCGATCTGTGATGTAAAATCTGGAGCTGCTCCATAGACGATGAATTGGGCTCCAACTTTATGCGGCAATCAACATTTTTGCATGAGCTCTTAACAACCAAATGAGAACACGGGAATTAAGATCTTCCAGCAATGCTATATAATATGAACCTTGTTTGGGTGTTGAGAGTTCAACACAAATATCTTATCGGCCGGTGAAGTCAGAGCCCCTCCCTCTGTGTCTATGGAGCAGCACAGGGGCCGGTGAAGTCAGAGCCCCTCCCTCTGTGTCTATGGAGGCCGGTGAAGTCAGAGCCCCTCCCTCTGTGTCTATGGAGCAGCAGGTGAAGTCAGAGCCCCTCCCTCTGTGTCTATGGAGCAGCAGGTGAAGTCAGAGCCCCTCCCTCTGTGTCTATGGAGCAGCAGGTGAAGTCAGAGCCCCTCCCTCTGTGTCTATGGAGCAGCAGGTGAAGTCAGAGCCCCTCCCTCTGTGTCTATGGAGCAGCAGGTGAAGTCAGAGCCCCTCCCTCTGTGTCTATGGAGCAGCAGGTGAAGTCAGAGCCCCTCCCTCTGTGTCTATGGAGCAGCAGGTGAAGTCAGAGCCCCTCCCTCTGTGTCTATGGAGCAGCAGGTGAAGTCAGAGCCCCTCCCTCTGTGTCTATGGAGCAGCAGGTGAAGTCGGAGCCCCTCCCTCTGTGTCTATGGAGCAGCACAGGGGCCGGTGAAGTCAGAGCCCCTCCCTCTGTGTCTATGGAGCAGCACAGGGGCTCGGGGGGGTAGAGCAGTTATCTGGTAATCTGGAGGTTCCCCGTTCGATTCCCGGCCAGTGTGTCGAAGTGTCCTTGAGCAATGGGTCAAATGTGAGGAACAAATTGTAAAGCGCTTTGGATAAAAGCTGTTATATAAATGCGCCATTTACCACCCAGTAGAGTTTTACATCCCAGTGACATCACTGATTGGAGGGTTCTCTCTCGCTCTGATTTCCATCTTCAGGAGGGTGTGCTGCTTGCTCGCGAATGCTGACTGCACTGTCCCGGGGGCGTCTATATTTTCTACAACGGAGTTCGGCGATTTTTGCGAATCTGATTGGCCACTGACGTTTCTGGTCATGTGACATGTGCGCCCAATAGCGTGACTAGCTGTGTCTTTGCCCAATTTCCGCGTCGAACAGCCTGCAAAGCACCTGGCGTTCTATCGCCTAACCCTAACCTTAACCAACTTCGAAAGAGTGCCTAAGCTTAACCAGTGTAGAAACTTGCGGTCCCACGATTGGGCGTACATGTCACATGACCAGAAATGACACTGGCCAATCAGATTCGCAAATCGCCGAACTCCGTTGTAGAAAAATAACAGGTGTCCCGCGGCACAGGAAGAACATAATGTGAATTATTTGAATGGGTGGCGTTCCCCTTTAAAACACAATGCTGCTGACGGGACCGGACACAGATATTGGTTACAAACATGAGTTTAAAAGCTGAAGCACAATTTGTTTGATGCCACTCTGTTCATTTGGTGATTGAACGGCTTGGGTTTGAAAGGTCCATGGGAAGAGAATGTATCCGTCCTGCTCCTCACAGATGGAATATTTAATTGTTTTCTTTGTGTAAGTTATTTGGAGTGCTTTAAACCCCTGTGGCTGGTTGCACGAAACATTTAAGTTTTTCTGATTTAAGATTTCACTTAAGGTCTTATTTGTCCTAGGTTTAGGAAATTGTCAACAGAAATATCAGTGATTCCTTAGGTAAGAGAAAAGTACTAAGCTATTTACCTGAGATATGGTATGGATATTCCACAGTTGCCGAGGTGATCAATATAGACCAAAGACTTCTGTAGCTAAAACCTTAGCATTTTGTTACAGTAGCCATAACCTTAAGTTACACTAAGCAAACCGTGACCAAATTTAACAGGAAAACAAGCTTATTTTACTTAATGAATATGGAGGAAATATGTTCCAACGGTTACATCTAGTCTGAAACAAGGAATGGGATGAGAGATGACTCATGAAGTATCTTGCAAGAGTATCTTAAAAAAAATAAAAATAAAACATGACCGCATAAAAACATCAGCAAAATAAATGCCAACATTACTTCATGTTGTATACTTGATGAGGTTATGTGGTTGTTTTGGGATCCTTGTGTTTGTTAAGGGTGATTGTGCAACGCCCAACAGATTTGGAATTACTTAGTAAAAAAAAAAAGAGAAACCTAAGGAAGAAAACTAATGGAATATTAAGGATGCAGCTGGAGGACAGGACTTGAGGGGAATTTGTGCAACTCTTTTTATTCTAAGGAATTCTTACGTGAATTTTTTTTTAGGAAAAACTTAAATTAAGACGCTTCATGCAACTGGCCTGCAATGTTCTTTAATTGGCAAGATAATCCTGTATACTCTAACCTGTATCAAACTGTTTCAGACTGTATGGTCTGCACCCCCAGAGTAAGGGGAGAAGAAATCAAAATGTAGAAAATCAAGAGACCGTTCTGGAAAGTTTCTGTAGATATTCACAGTATTTTGTCCAAAGCCATTATGCATTCTGTGCCCTTGTAAGACGAGAAAAAGAGATTCACCGGTTTATTATGTTAAGCATGATTTAACCTTGTTTACCCTGAATTGCATAGCGCAACAATTGACACCATCACAAACCCCGCCCTCTTTTCTTGATCCTAGCTGTTGCTTTCCTCTGACACACATGAGAACCTTTGATTGCCACCCAGTTTTGCACTATTGTCATTTAACAGCTTGTCTTGGTGTATTTGCCCTCATAATCACCGATTTATAAATGTTTTGCTTGTCGGAGACCTCCCTTGTAAATCCGTGCATCTGTTTTGATTCATCCCACAAAAGGCATACTGTTATTTAGATTTGCTCTGCTTGGACAAAAATAATATTTATAAAATGCATTCCTCAATAATTCTGTTTCCGTTTTACGAGAACCTGTGTAACTGGTTGGGTCCTTTGGAGGTCCCTTCTGAGTGTAAAATAAGATTAAATATGGAATGTGACACAGCTTTATAAAATGTATTGCAAAATATACTTGTAAACAATAAATATTTCTTATCAATCACTGAGCACCTGTTTTGTTTGTTTATTTACGATCCCTCATTAGTCGTTGCCTTAGAAATAACTATGTACTAGACACGATACAATAACCATCACATGATCTACATTCACGTTACAATTATCAATAAAACTATTGAAATGAAAATAAATACATAATACTAAAATAAAGAATATACGACGTTCTCTCACCAAAGTACCATTTTATGCTTAAAGGAACACTCCAACCTTTTGGAAAATTTGCTTATTTGCCATCTACCCTGGAATTAGACAAGCAGATACATACTGTTTTCTTCTCTGTGCATGCATTCGGCTTAGGGAACAGACGCACAGTTAGCCTAGACGCACTGTTAGCCTAGCGTAGCGTCATTCACTAAGTAGGTGTGCCAGTGTAGCCTAGTTCCCAACAGTCACGAAATACAACTCAAACTTTCCTGTAAACATGTTGTGACCTGTGTATTTATCACATGGAGAAAAAAAGAATAATAATTAGACATTTTAGTTTTCTAAGCAGATATATATACTCTTGATTCTTTTTTTATGAACTACTGCTCCCAGATTTCATCACCTCAAAAGCCCTGTTGTCTTTTGAAAAACGGGGCTTGGTTTGGCACAAAGAAAATCTGAGAATATATCTGCTTAGAAAACGAAAATGTCAAATTATTATTATTATTTTCTCCACGTGGTAAATACACAGGTCACAACATGTTTACAGGAAAGTTTTGGAGTATTTCGTGACTGTTGGAACTAGGCTACACTGGCACACCTACTTCCAGTGAATAACGCTAAGCTAGGCTAACAGTGCGGCTATTCCGTAAACCTAATGCATGTACAGAGAAGAAAAGGGTATGTATCTGCTTGTCTAACTCCAGGGTAGATGGCAAATAAGCTAATTTCCCAAAAAGTTGGCGTGTTCCTTTAACCAGATTCCATGTGATTTGTGCTGGGGACCTCTCAACCATAGATATATATATATTTCTATGCTCTCAACTGCTACACCACTGAACGGCATGCTGGGTACAGCTTGCTAGCTAGCCAGGTAGCAGCATAACAGTCTGTTGGGAGAACAGAAAGGAAAGATGAAGAGAGACTGGAGATGTTACATGGTACCAATGTTTTGTAAGTTTGCCAAGTTCACATTTCAAGCATCAGTGACCTAATATTCAGAATGAATGCTTTTGTTCTCGGAAATAGGGTAGCTTGGTCTGCTAGTGTTAGCTGTTAGCAATGACGACAGGGGGTCAATCCCTATGTTCCCCAGGTTCTATGTTCCCCGCTCCCGAAAAAAGGGTCCTATGTTCCCCGGGTCCTAGATCAGCCATTCTCAAACAGTGGGCCAGTGAGCGCCATTGAGTGGGCCGCGGAGGCAGTCTAACCTACTGCCAAAATCAATGCTTAAATTTGTGTTAGTAGTCGCTGCAACGTATGGTAGAATTTCTCCGGCACGGAAATGGAATTGAGAATGTTTCTGGAGGAAAGAGAATAATATTGTTGGCTAGGTGGTATAGGCTATTGATTGCGCGTGTGTGATTCAAACGTTAAACTTCTATTCCTAAAAGAACACTAGTAGCGACAGAGTTGTGTGAGGGTGTAGATGGTGCATGTTTTATGTATGAATGATCTTTTATAGGGAGCGGGGAACATAGATACGCTCCCCCCAGTGACTATCGAATAGCAATGTTGTGAGTTTTGCCATCCCTAGAGTACGGTGGTGTAATATTATTAAGCACATGTAAGGGAGCACCTTACATGGCTGTGATGTGACCTTACCTACTCTTACTAGTTACGCTGCTGGCCAGTATGACTTACTACCAGTGTCTTTATACCTCTATCACTGTACATATTAATACTACAACTCTGTACATCTGATTAGTTATACTACTATGCACTCAGAGTGTAGCACTTCATCCTCTTAGCAGTTGTTTGTATTGAGCTGTGTATTGTACCCATTCTGAAATCTGTTAAAGTGTTCAATCAATCAAGTTCAAGTACAAGTTCAAGTACTGACCCTTAGCTGCCCAATCAAATGTATTTGTAAGGCCCGACGCCAACACACGTTAATGTCCCCATGGGCCGGACGCCTGAATTCTTTAACTAACGGATTTCCAGTTCCGCGTTTGCGTTCTGCGCTCTGATTGGCCACTGACGTTTCTGGTCGCGCCAATCGTGTGACGGCAAGTTTTGCCACCGGTTAAGCTTAGGCACTCTTTCGAAGTTGGTTAAGGTTAGAGTTTGGAATCAGGGCTGGCGAAGGTAAGGAAAAACTCGCTAAAAACCTAGCAATAGGAAAAAAGCACCACAGGCAATGTGGAGGGGAGAAACCTTAGAAGGGCCGTTAAAGGGGGGATCTCCCTTAGATGTCAGTGATAGTAGTGTTGCTATAAAACAGGCAAAACAGTTGGTAAGTATGTACATATACGTGTAATTAAACACAAATATGGACATGCAATAGCAACTGGGGTAGCCCGTCTGCGTGTAGCTTTATGCCAAGCAAGCAGTGCAAAAATTTATCGTAGTGGCATGCAGTAATGCGCCTTTCATTTTCCGCCGCCCAGCGCCCAGGTCGCGCGGAAATAGGCTGTCTATTGCCATTCTCTTTGACAAACTCTAACCTTAACCAGCTCCTTAACAACGCCTAAACTTAACCGTTCTAACCTTAACCAACTCCGAAACCATGCCTAACCTTAACCATAGAAATTATATTGCCATTCTCTTTGACAAACTCTAACCTTAACCAGCTCCTTAACAGCGCCTAAACTTAACCGTTCTAACCTTAACCAACTCCGAAACAATGCCTAACCTTAACCTTAACCTTAACCATGCCTAACCTTAACCGGCGAAATAACCTTAACCGGCGAAATAATACACGTTAAAAAAAAATCACGTTAAAAAATATTTTCGATGGGATTCGAACTCGCCAGCAAACAAGCCATAGGATCCACAGCCATGTGTCCTTGCCAATTGAGCTATTGGTAGATACTGAATAAGGGGCGGTGACTTATATATATTGAGCTCCGCTCAAGGCGGGATCTCATGCGCATGCGCGGGCACCTCGCGCGAGCACGCCGGCGCACGCACGCACCTGAGCGAGCACGCCGCCGCCGGTGCACGCACGGTAGCATTTGTCTGAAAAGAAGGGCGCTTTACCGCACTAGCGTGCGGTGACGAATGCGGAAGCATTTTTGCACTGCTTGCTTGGCATTAACGTACAGGCAGCCCGTCTCCCCAGCCCTTCCCAGAGACAGTCGCATTTCTCTCCTCTCCCCAGGCTCCTCAAGGCCGTTCCTACCGCCGCCTCAGCTGCTCCATGGAGCCCGACGCGCTTATAGCTTATCCGCAACAGTAAGTTACTTCCGGGGTAGGCCTGATTGGCCCCGACAGGCACGTGACGCGCAACTTTCTCTGCCGCGCGGCACGCTCCGCGGAGCCGAGCGGCAGAGCTTGCGGAATTACGTAACCGTCCAAATACGCCATGACTTTCATTTGGCGCTTCAGCTCACCTGGCAGAGCAGCGGTCCTGCAATCCTGCGGTCCGTTGTTGACGAGTTCGAATCCCATCAAATTTTTTTTTTTAACGTGATTTTTTTTTTAACTTGTATTATTTCGCCGGTTAAGGTTCGGCATGGTTAAGGTTAAGGTTAGGCATTGTTTCGGAGTTGGTTAAGGTTAGAACGGTTAAGTTTAGGCGCTGTTAAGGAGCTGGTTAAGGTTAGAGTTTGTCTTAGAGAATGGCAATATTCTTTCTATGGTTAAGGTTAGGCATGGTTAAGGTTAAGGTTAAGGTTAGGCATTGTTTCGGAGTTGGTTAAGGTTAGAACGGTTAAGTTTAGGCGCTGTTAAGGAGCTGGTTAAGGTTAGAGTTTGTGTTAGAGAATGGCAATAGACAGCCTATTTCCGCGCGACAGCTCTCAGCAGCCTCGTTGCGCGTCCTGAGTTTGCCGCGTCACGTGCCTGTCGGGGCCAATCAGGCCTACCCCGGAAGTCACTTACTGTTGCGGAACAGTTACAGGCGCCCGACGCTGCTATGCTCTGCTTCGTGCCGGTTGCCGGACTATGGAGGGGGGGAGCCAGACTGTCTCATCCAGCCCTGTAACAACCCCAACCCACTCCCCCCTCCTTCCGTACATGGCGCTGCCTATGACGGCTGCCAGTCTGTTTGCGGTGGTGAATACGCATATGTCTCAAGGCTCTGTACCATTATTACTATCTAAAATGTAATAATTGTGGAATATTACTGTAATGAGCTGTATGTGTATGATCCAAGCGTCCTACGATCCTCATAGGAGCATAACAGAAAAAAGCATTCCATGTGAAGGTATTCTGTATTTTTGCATGTCAACTAATAAATAAACTTGAACTTGGTACATAAGAACATTTTGAAAGATTGAAAATAGAATAGAGCTGATGACGGATCCATTTGAGGTATGGTGGCGACGTAGAGAGTGACAGTCGTGGTCAAAACTTAAAAACTCAGTACACGCGCGGGTTGCGTTTTCCTTAATGCCAAGCAAGCAGTGCAAAAATGCTTCCGCATTCGTCACCGCACGCCAGTGCGGTAAAGCGCCCTTCTTTTCAGACAAATGCTACCGTGCGTGCACCGGCGGCGGCGTGCTCGCTCAGGTGCGTGCGTGCGCCGGCGTGCTCGCGCGAGGTGCCCGCGCATGCGCATGAGATCCCGCCTTGGTTCGACACGAGCGGAGCTCAATATATATAAGTCACCGCCCCTTATTCAGTATCTAGAAAATAGCTCAATTGGCAAGGCCACATGGCTGTGGATCCTATGGCTCGTTTGCTGGCGAGTTCGAATCCCATCGAAAATATTTTTTAACGTGATTTTTTTTTTAACGTGTATTCTTTCGCCGGTTAAGGTTAGGCATGGTTAAGGTTAAGGTTAAGGTTAGGCATTGTTTCGGAGTTGGTTAAGGTTAGAACGGTTAAGTTTAGGCGCTGTTAAGGAGCTGGTTAAGGTTAGAGTTTGTCAAAGAGAATGGCAATAGACAGCCTATTTCCGCGCGACCTGGGCGCTGGGCGGCGGGAAATGAAAGGCGCATTACTGCACGCCACTACGGTAAATTTTTGCACTGCTTGCTTGGCATAAAGCTACGCGCACGGGTTTCAATAGTTAAGATGGATGTCTTACCTAGAATCAACTTCATCAGCTCAATGCTTCCGTTACCCCCTCCAGATGGTTACTGGAAAAAATTACACTCTTCCGCATATACATTTATTTGGAATAACAAACCACCACGTATAAAAAGATCCACCGCACAGAGAAACAAAGCCGACGGAGGGATGGCATTTCCAAAATTTTTCCACTATTTTAAGGCGTACACTTTAAGACACTGACAACCTGGTTTGAACCCCAAGCATCCTGGAGAAATTTAGAAGTAAATATAGTAGCACCACAGAGACTGCAGGACATAGTATACACCAAAATATCAATTAAGCAATGCGAACTGAAATGTTGCCCCATAATTACTCATGCGATCCGGATATGGCGTGAAACACAAAAAAAATATTCGAACCCACATAAATGGCATAATCATACTCCCTTATTCAATAACAATGCACTCCTGATTGGAAAACGACCTATAAGATTCCCTAGATGGGAAAAGCAAGGCATACATACATTAGGAGATGTTTTCAACAAACAGGGTATTTGTAGTTATGATGAAATAGAAGAAAAAAAATTATCTCACCGGTTCCACATTTTTTTTACGCACAATTATTGTTATGTTTGAAGTCTCACGGTGTTCCATTAAGGATACCAATTGCACACCACAGATACCACAAATTTGTCTATGAAAGAGAGACATCGAGAGGTTTTGTATCAGATTTTTATCATCAATTACTAACGGCCTCGTATAAAACCCTAGACTCTATTTGGAGGAGGGATATACCAGACCTGGAAATAGATTTTGATTGGCAAGAAGCCTGGGCAAATGTTCGACTTGCATCAAGGAACCCGGACCATCAACAAATCAATCTTAACTATATTCATAGGACATACTTGACTGTTGACTCCTATAAGACTGAACAGAATGGGTCTTAAACAAGACTCCAAATGCTCCTTATGTACAAATGGGGACGAGGGGACATTTATGCACATGTACTGCCCACCAGTTAAGATATTCTGGAAAGAAGTGACCCAGCAATTATCAAATCTCTTAATTCTGAATATACCTGTACTGTACACCCCTCTGTATTACTGCTGAATGATGTTTTTGAGTATGCAGTACATCCACAGCTAAAGAGATTGGTTTTATCTGGTATTACAGTGGCTAAAAAACTGATAGCATCACAATGGATTCAACCGGAAAAAATGTGCCGAAAGGTCTGGATTCTTACATATCTCGATGTGATTTATCTAGAAATATCTACAGCAAGAATTTTGGGTCTCAATGAATCCAAATTGACAATGTGGTTAGAAGTGGTGGAGAGAATAAAAGCTAGCATATAATGGTAGTGTCTGGTTAGGAGCGAATGATAATGGATGGATTATCCATTGGGGGGTCCAGGGTGGGGGGTGCGAGCAAGAGCATTATGTGTGTAGGGGAATAGATAGCAGGTATTAGGGGCATATCTTGTATAAGACATTTATTTAAACTGTGATTTAATTTGATGTGCACTGTTAACAATGCTTGTATATCTAATCGTGTGTTGTCATGTTTGTTTATGCGTTTGTTTAAAAAAATAATAAAAAAATAAAATACAAAAAAAAAAGAGAGTGAGTCGCATCCTCCCGGCCATCACCACGGGACGTCCACCACTCCGGTCATCACCACGAGACAGCCACTCACAGGGAGACGGGGACACTAGGCGTTAGACAGTTTGCGTGTTTGTGATGGGCGGACATAGCAATAGATACTGTACATGTAGTAAGCATATATGTGAATAG
The DNA here is from genome assembly GCF_963971535.1 of Notolepis coatsorum. NCBI lineage: Eukaryota > Metazoa > Chordata > Actinopteri > Aulopiformes > Paralepididae > Notolepis > Notolepis coatsorum. Next base: position 15,064,048 of record NC_140181.1, read on the forward strand.
AATAGATACATGTAGTAAGCATATATGTGAATAGAAGTACTTAAACCAGCAATGAACTTGAACAGGCATGGTTTAGACGTTGTAGGTCAGACAGAAGACGGTATGAAGCTGATCCCTGACCTCAATGGCGCACATAACCAATGTGGGGGCAGAGTTGTACCCTTCCTGCTGACTTGTACACAACTTGTCTTTGGATGAAAGCGTTCAGCTAAATGACTAAAGAAGTATCCCCACAAGGTGTGTTTTTGGAAACATTTTATTGCGTGTATACGGGTTAAGGTTGATCGTGTTCTCTATGTAATGCAGCACTTCACTCAACGTCACAGAGGGATTGCAACAATCATTTCACCAAACCGATGATTTCATTTGAAGCAGGTAACATAATCTAACATGAATTCATTATTCTCATGGACAACCTCCGTCGGATTCGACACGATTCACAGAGTGGATTCGACACGTCGCGGACGTTGGCGATAGGGAAATGCGCTCTAAATTACTTTTACAACACAGTGTGAGATTCAGATCTGCAGTGTTGCACGCTTGACTTCACAGACGACATCACCTCACAAGACAAAGAGCCTTTACAGTTTCCTGCTCTCTTTTAACACTTGTTTTTGTTTTACAAGATACAATAACTTTGCATCGTCTCCCCCCCTCCCCCAGCAACACTACTAAAAGCTATCATTGGTCCACAAACCACTCCGGAACCTCCAGGTCAGACACATGCAACCTTAAAGGACCAGACCAGCCTTTTTCACATGTGGGTTCCGAGTCATTCCAGACAAAAAATCAAGGCAGCCTTCTTTTTTTCCACAATCTTTTACCGTTACTGAAAGGTTTTGATAATAAGTATTTTTCTGCCGATTCACCAGTGCCATAGGCTTCCATTTTATTTAAGAATGTGTCTTAAACGCCACATGAATCCATGGACGTTACTACATTGAGGCGACAGTGGCTCAGGAGGTAGAGCGGTCGTCTGGTAGTCAGAAGGTTCCCGGTTCGATTCCCGCTCCTCCCGGGCGGTGTCGAAGTGTCCTTGAGCAAGACGCTTAACCCCTAACTGCTCCCGATGAGCAGGTCGGCACCTTGCATGGTCGCCTCTGCCATCGGTGTGTGAATGTGTGAGTGAATGGGTCAAATGTGAGGAACAAATTGTAAAGCGCTTTGGATAAAAGCACTATATAAATGTACCATTTACATGACAAAAATTACATGCTAAGATTCCAACATCTGAGGTGCATTTATTTTCCTGAAAAGTATATATTTTTTGCTCTATTGTACCTTGATACAATGTCTAAAAAGAGGATTTCTTCTGCAGATCCTATTATATCACAATGGCAAAACCGTTCAGAAAACAAGTGACATGAGATGTTAGCGTGGGATTTTAGTCTAATGTGGTGACTTCTTCAGTTTATGTGTTCAAGACACATTTTCAAAATGTCTATTGCCTATATTTATTGTAACGTATATATACATTTCTCATATTTCTATATTCAGAGTACATTTTATTGCCTATATTTATGTCTTTCTATTATTAGCCCATACCTGTACCTCCCCTCCCCCATGCTGCTATGACGCCTGAATTTCCCCCAAGGGGATCAATAAAGGAATATCTTATCTTAGATACACTGGAAGCCTATGGCGGTGGTGAATCAGGAGAGAAAAAAATAATTTCATTAAAAGATTATGAAAAAGGGGCACCTTGATTTTTGTAATCAAGGCCAGAATGATCTTTAACCCACATGTCAAAAAGACAGGATCCTTTAAGAATTAGTCAAACAGAGTGACATTTTCCATTAAAAAACCCACAACTTATACTGCAATGAAATGTATGTGTGTGAAGTGAACACTGAACATATAAATATCTAAAAAACCAAAACCGAGTTAACCACCAATTAATAGGTTTGACAAAGCATCAATATGGCCAAAAGAAAATAAAGCACTTCATATCATGGTTACATATCAAATGACAGGGTAATTACTTCTTCAGGTAAACCTGAGAAAGCAAAGCACTCAATCATAATTACAAATAATTACTCGTCATTACCAGACCTTAACCAGGTGATGTCTGGTTATTTATTATGTTATTATTACACGGAAAGGCTACCAAATAATACAATATGGTGGGAACAGCCACTCGGGGACACACATCAGCCAACACGCTTTACCTTCTCCATTTGCATCTACAGTAAAACTAACAATACATATAACACTCATAAATAAAAATTTACAATAAGTTCAACTAACTTAACATAAGTCTGTCTCGTGATTACAACGTTTTGACACATTAGGATTTTTGAAATAACATAAGCGGAATAGGCCTAAATACGTAAGGAGAGTCCACCATGTCACATGTATGTATGTATTGGACTCTTGGGGATCAAAAGAACACGCGTTACAAACAATTATTCAGAATTAGAATATTAAGTTAATAAAGCTAGAGAGCAGCATAGCGGTTAGTGTTTAAAGAACCCAGTTCTACACTGCCCCCCTCTGCCCTTTAGGGGGTTCCATTGTCTGGCTTCACACGTTAAAGCCACTACGTGTAGGATTTCAACATAATTCCATGTCCATACCTTGGCAGGATTACACAAAAAAACATGAGACCGATGATGACAATAGATGAGAATTGAGTCCCGAGTTCCGCCGAACTGCATTACATTACAAAGGAAGCCTTTCTGAACAAAACTCTCTCTTTAAACAAAAACAACTCCACGTTCGTGGTTAAAGCGCGAGGGCGGTTAACCCTCTCCTCGCTTCTTCAAAAACAAACTCCACGACGTTCACGGTTAGCGCGAGGGCGGTTAACCCTATCCTCGCTTCTTCAAAAACTAAACCCTAAACGGGGGTGCAGCCAGGGGGCGGGAACAAACGGTGACATCTCCTTAGTAACGGGGTCAGGGGGGTTTATGGGAAATGTGGTCTTAGGCTATATTCACACTGTAGGCCTTAAGTGCTCAATTCTGATTTATTGCTCAGATCAGATTTTCTTTGTTGTTTGGCTGTTCACATTATTATTATATGGATTATATATATATATTAAAAAAAAATGATGTGGCCAAAATCATATTCCAGTGTGAACTGGTCACACTCCTGAACTGACCCACATGAACAATAAAGAAGATGGACGTAAAAAATTAGAGTGACATAAAAGTGACCGTTCAGACTGAGGTCTCATTGCAAAATATCTGTATCTGATTCAGGACCACATTATGAAAGTGGGCCAAATCAGAATTGAAAAAAGATCAGATTCCATGTGATTTGTGCTGTAATTCACACTGTTGTGAAGAAAACATACAAGCAAAGAAATCAGATTTGGGCCACTATTGCCTGCAGTGTGAACATAGTATAAGAATAATCACGCTTTGATCTCCTGCCAACTGTGGTTACTGATGGTTACAGTAAGAAGAAGAAGGAGAACTACATAAAGATTCTGTGCGAGGCCTCTTATCAAACTGGTAACGGCCTCATTTGTATCAAAGGTATCACAACTAATCTGACAATAATGTATGATGACATAATTGTTGGAAGATTCTACATACAGGGGTTTTTAAAACTCAAATGACCATATATTGATGTTAATGTAATGCAATGCAACAGAGGCACCAAAGCAGCCAAATAGTAAATAAATAGTAAAACTGAATAAACTTAAATAAAAAAATCGAAATATGCATCGGGGAATAAAATAATTAGAGAACGGTTTGAAAGTTTGAAAAATTTAAACAAAATAAAAGTCAAGTTGACGAGCTTGTGCTCCTTTTTGTCTTGGGTCTCTATTTGGCTAGAGGGCCTTCACACAGGGGACTAGAGGGCCTTCACACAGGGGACTAGAGGGCCTTCACACAGGGACTAGAGGGCCTTCACACAGGGACTAGAGGGCCTTCACACGGGGGACTAGAGGGCCTTCACACGGGGGACTAGAGGGCCTTCACACAGGGGACTAGAGGGCCTTCACACAGGGGCTAGAGGGCCTTCACACAGGGGACTAGAGGGCCTTCACACAGGGGACTAGAGGGCCTTCACACAGGGGCTAGAGGGCCTTCACACGGGGGACTAGAGGGCCTTCACACAGGGGCTAGAGGGCCTTCACACGGGACTAGAGGGCCTTCACACAGGGGCTAGAGGGCCTTCACACAGGGGCTAGAGGGCCTTCACACGGGACTAGAGGGCCTTCACACGGGGGACTAGAGGGCCTTCACACAGGGGGCTAGAGGGCCTTCACACAGGGGGCTAGAGGGCCTTCACACAGGGGGCTAGAGGGCCTTCACACAGGGGGCTAGAGGGCCTTCACACAGGGACTAGAGGGCCTTCACACAGGGGGCTAGAGGGCCTTCACACAGGGGCTAGAGGGCCTTCACACGGGGGACTAGAGGGCCTTCACACGGGGGACTAGAGGGCCTTCACACAGGGGGCTAGAGGGCCTTCACACAGGGGCTAGAGGGCCTTCACACAGGGACTAGAGGGCCTTCACACAGGGGGCTAGAGGGCCTTCACACAGGGGACTAGAGGGCCTTCACACAGGGGACTAGAGGGCCTTCACACAGGGGCTAGAGGGCCTTCACACAGGGGGCTAGAGGGCCTTCACACAGGGACTAGAGGGCCTTCACACGGGGGCTAGAGGGCCTTCACACAGGGGCTAGAGGGCCTTCACACAGGGACTAGAGGGCCTTCACACAGGGGGCTAGAGGGCCTTCACACAGGGGCTAGAGGGCCTTCACACAGGGGGCTAGAGGGCCTTCACACAGGGGACTAGAGGGCCTTCACACAGGGGCTAGAGGGCCTTCACACAGGGGCTAGAGGGCCTTCACACAGGGGGCTAGAGGGCCTTCACACAGGGGCTAGAGGGCCTTCACACAGGGGCTAGAGGGCCTTCACACAGGGGCTAGAGGGCCTTCACACAGGGGCTAGAGGGCCTTCACATGGGGGGCTAGAGGGCCTTCACACAGGGACTAGAGGGCCTTCACACGGGGGGCTAGAGGGCCTTCACACGGGGGACTAGAGGGCCTTCACACAGGGGACTAGAGGGCCTTCACACAGGGGGCTAGAGGGCCTTCACACAGGGGCTAGAGGGCCTTCACACAGGGGGCTAGAGGGCCTTCACACGGGGGCTAGAGGGCCTTCACACAGGGGGCTAGAGGGCCTTCACACGGGGGCTAGAGGGCCTTCACACGGGCTAGAGGGCCTTCACACGGGGGCTAGAGGGCCTTCACACAGGGGGCTAGAGGGCCTTCACACGGGGGCTAGAGGGCCTTCACACGGGGGCTAGAGGGCCTTCACACAGGGGCTAGAGGGCCTTCACACAGGGGCTAGAGGGCCTTCACACAGGGGGCTAGAGGGCCTTCACACGGGGGCTAGAGGGCCTTCACACAGGGGGCTAGAGGGCCTTCACACAGGGGCTAGAGGGCCTTCACACAGGGGGCTAGAGGGCCTTCACACGGGGGCTAGAGGGCCTTCACACAGGGGGCTAGAGGGCCTTCACACGGGGGCTAGAGGGCCTTCACACAGGGGCTAGAGGGCCTTCACACAGGGGGATAGAGGGCCTTCACACAGGGGCTAGAGGGCCTTCACACGGGGGCTAGAGGGCCTTCACACAGGGGGCTAGAGGGCCTTCACACAGGGGCTAGAGGGCCTTCACACGGGGGCTAGAGGGCCTTCACACAGGGGGCTAGAGGGCCTTCACACGGGGGCTAGAGGGCCTTCACACAGGGGGCTAGAGGGCCTTCACACAGGGGCTAGAGGGCCTTCACACAGGGGACTAGAGGGCCTTCACACGGGGGCTAGAGGGCCTTCACACAGGGGGCTAGAGGGCCTTCACACTAGAGGGCCTTCACACTAGAGGGCCTTCACACAGGGGACTAGAGGGCCTTCACACAGGGGGCTAGAGGGCCTTCACACTAGAGGGCCTTCACACTAGAGGGCCTTCACACTAGAGGGCCTTCACACAGGGGACTAGAGGACCAACGTGGAAGTATTTGTGTCTCGACCGCCTGCCTATGCTTTACAAGTAGGGGTACTGGTTGAGTTTGCGCTGGTAGGTGGCGCTGGCGCGCGGGTACGGCTGTCCTCCCAGCTGCTGGTGCTGCTGCTGCTGCTGCTGGTGGCCGTACTGTCCTGGAGGCCCCAGGGTCACACTCTTGTGGAGCAGCCCCAGAGAGGAGTAGGCTCCGGCGGCCCTGCTGTGGCGCGACGAGGCCCCCTGCATCTGGTCCACGGCCTGGGAGACGGAGGCCAGCGCGGCCGACGCCGGATAGGCGTACAGGTTGGGGGCGGAGCCGAAGAGGGAGGGGTCGTGGAGACGGTAGGACGCGGAGACGGGGGGAGGGTACGTCGGCTGCTGCCGCCTCAGGGAGCCGCCGCTTCCCGTTTGGTCGTGTGACGATGACATCACAGACTGTTGAACCTGGAGGGGGGAAAACATTAGCTCAACGTTAGCCTGGTTTGATTCACACTGGGCTTTAGAAAGACACCTAACTATAACATTATTAAAGCTACGCAGAAGATATTTTATAAATATATCTTATATATAAAAAAAAAATCTACAAAAAAAAGGCAACTAAGACCAAAAAGACCAATTAATTGACTATGAGAAGCAGCCTTATAGCCAAACTGCAGGAGACACCAGCTCCAGTAAAATAGGGTTAGCTGAGCAGGAGATACCAGTAAAGCAGGGTTACCTGACTCAGGTTGGGAGGTTACCTGACTCAGGTTGGGAGGAGGTTACGTGACTCAGGTTGGGAGGTTACGTGACTCAGGTTGGGAGGAGGTTACGTGACTGATCTCCCCAATCAAATTGACGGAAATCCGTCTGGAGACGGAATGCTTTAATGCATGAGGTTACGTGACTCAGGTTGGGAGGTTACCTGACTCAGGTTGGGAGGTTACGTGACTCAGGTTGGGAGGAGGTTACCTGACTCAGGTTGGGAGGTTACCTGACTCAGGTTGGGAGGAGGTTACCTGACTCAGGTTGGGAGGAGGTTACCTGACTCAGGTTGGGAGGAGGTTACGTGACTCAGGTTGGGAGGAGGTTACCTGACTCAGGTTGGGAGGAGGTTACCTGACTCAGGTTGGGAGGTTACGTGACTCAGGTTGGGAGGAGGTTACCTGACTCAGGTTGGGAGGTTACCTGACTCAGGTTGGGAGGAGGTTACCTGACTCAGGTTGGGAGGAGGTTACCTGACTCAGGTTGGGAGGAGGTTACGTGACTCAGGTTGGGAGGAGGTTACCTGACTCAGGTTGGGAGGAGGTTACGTGACTCAGGTTGGGAGGAGGTTACCTGACTCAGGTTGGGAGGAGGTTACCTGACTCAGGTTGGGAGGAGGTTACCTGACTCAGGTTGGGAGGTTACCTGACTCAGGTTGGGAGGAGGTTACCTGACTCAGGTTGGGAGGAGGTTACGTGACTCAGGTTGGGAGGAGGTTACCTGACTCAGGTTGGGAGGAGGTTACCTGACTCAGGTTGGGAGGAGGTTACGTGACTCAGGTTGGGAGGAGGTTACCTGACTCAGGTTGGGAGGAGGTTACCTGACTCAGGTTGGGAGGAGGTTACGTGACTCAGGTTGGGAGGAGGTTACCTGACTCAGGTTGGGAGGAGGTTACCTGACTCAGGTTGGGAGGAGGTTACCTGACTCAGGTTGGGAGGAGGTTACGTGACTCAGGTTGGGAGGTTACCTGACTCAGGTTGGGAGGAGGTTACGTGACTCAGGTTGGGAGGAGGTTACCTGACTCAGGTTGGGAGGAGGTTACCTGACTCAGGTTGGGAGGAGGTTACGTGACTCAGGTTGGGAGGAGGTTACCTGACTCAGGTTGGGAGGAGGTTACCTGACTCAGGTTGGGAGGAGGTTACCTGACTCAGGTTGGGAGGTTACCTGACTCAGGTTGGGAGGAGGTTACCTGACTCAGGTTGGGAGGAGGTTACCTGACTCAGGTTGGGAGGAGGTTACCTGACTCAGGTTGGGAGGAGGTTACCTGACTCAGGTTGGGAGGAGGTTACGTGACTCAGGTTGGGAGGAGGTTACCTGACTCAGGTTGGGAGGAGGTTACCTGACTCAGGTTGGGAGGAGGTTACCTGACTCAGGTTGGGAGGAGGTTACCTGACTCAGGTTGGGAGGAGGTTACGTGACTCAGGTTGGGAGGAGGTTACCTGACTCAGGTTGGGAGGAGGTTACGTGACTCAGGTTGGGAGGAGGTTACCTGACTCAGGTTGGGAGGAGGTTACCTGACTCAGGTTGGGAGGAGGTTACGTGACTCAGGTTGGGAGGAGGTTACGTGACTCAGGTTGGGAGGAGGTTACGTGACTCAGGTTGGGAGGAGGTTACCTGACTCAGGTTGGGAGGAGGTTACCTGACTCAGGTTGGGAGGTTACCTGACTCAGGTTGGGAGGAGGTTACGTGACTCAGGTTGGGAGGAGGTTACGTGACTCAGGTTGGGAGGAGGTTACGTGACTCAGGTTGGGAGGAGGTTACCTGACTCAGGTTGGGAGGTTACGTGACTCAGGTTGGGAGGAGGTTACCTGACTCAGGTTGGGAGGTTACCTGACTCAGGTTGGGAGGAGGTTACGTGACTCAGGTTGGGAGGAGGTTACCTGACTCAGGTTGGGAGGTTACCTGACTCAGGTTGGGAGGAGGTTACGTGACTCAGGTTGGGAGGAGGTTACCTGACTCAGGTTGGGAGGTTACGTGACTCAGGTTGGGAGGAGGTTACCTGACTCAGGTTGGGAGGTTACCTGACTCAGGTTGGGAGGTTACGTGACTCAGGTTGGGAGGAGGTTACGTGACTCAGGTTGGGAGGTTACGTGACTCAGGTTGGGAGGAGGTTACCTGACTCAGGTTGGGAGGAGGTTACCTGACTCAGGTTGGGAGGAGGTTACCTGACTCAGGTTGGGAGGAGGTTACCTGACTCAGGTTGGGAGGAGGTTACCTGACTCAGGTTGGGAGGAGGTTACGTGACTCAGGTTGGGAGGAGGTTACGTGACTCAGGTTGGGAGGAGGTTACCTGACTCAGGTTGGGAGGAGGTTACGTGACTCAGGTTGGGAGGTTACGTGACTCAGGTTGGGAGGAGGTTACCTGACTCAGGTTGGGAGGTTACGTGACTCAGGTTGGGAGGAGGTTACCTGACTCAGGTTGGGAGGAGGTTACCTGACTCAGGTTGGGAGGTTACGTGACTCAGGTTGGGAGGAGGTTACCTGACTCAGGTTGGGAGGTTACCTGACTCAGGTTGGGAGGAGGTTACCTGACTCAGGTTGGGAGGAGGTTACCTGACTCAGGTTGGGAGGAGGTTACGTGACTCAGGTTGGGAGGAGGTTACCTGACTCAGGTTGGGAGGAGGTTACGTGACTCAGGTTGGGAGGAGGTTACCTGACTCAGGTTGGGAGGAGGTTACCTGACTCAGGTTGGGAGGAGGTTACCTGACTCAGGTTGGGAGGTTACCTGACTCAGGTTGGGAGGAGGTTACCTGACTCAGGTTGGGAGGAGGTTACGTGACTCAGGTTGGGAGGAGGTTACCTGACTCAGGTTGGGAGGAGGTTACCTGACTCAGGTTGGGAGGAGGTTACGTGACTCAGGTTGGGAGGAGGTTACCTGACTCAGGTTGGGAGGAGGTTACCTGACTCAGGTTGGGAGGAGGTTACGTGACTCAGGTTGGGAGGAGGTTACCTGACTCAGGTTGGGAGGAGGTTACCTGACTCAGGTTGGGAGGAGGTTACCTGACTCAGGTTGGGAGGAGGTTACGTGACTCAGGTTGGGAGGTTACCTGACTCAGGTTGGGAGGAGGTTACGTGACTCAGGTTGGGAGGAGGTTACCTGACTCAGGTTGGGAGGAGGTTACCTGACTCAGGTTGGGAGGAGGTTACGTGACTCAGGTTGGGAGGAGGTTACCTGACTCAGGTTGGGAGGAGGTTACCTGACTCAGGTTGGGAGGAGGTTACCTGACTCAGGTTGGGAGGTTACCTGACTCAGGTTGGGAGGAGGTTACCTGACTCAGGTTGGGAGGAGGTTACCTGACTCAGGTTGGGAGGAGGTTACCTGACTCAGGTTGGGAGGAGGTTACCTGACTCAGGTTGGGAGGAGGTTACGTGACTCAGGTTGGGAGGAGGTTACCTGACTCAGGTTGGGAGGAGGTTACCTGACTCAGGTTGGGAGGAGGTTACCTGACTCAGGTTGGGAGGAGGTTACCTGACTCAGGTTGGGAGGAGGTTACGTGACTCAGGTTGGGAGGAGGTTACCTGACTCAGGTTGGGAGGAGGTTACGTGACTCAGGTTGGGAGGAGGTTACCTGACTCAGGTTGGGAGGAGGTTACCTGACTCAGGTTGGGAGGAGGTTACGTGACTCAGGTTGGGAGGAGGTTACGTGACTCAGGTTGGGAGGAGGTTACGTGACTCAGGTTGGGAGGAGGTTACCTGACTCAGGTTGGGAGGAGGTTACCTGACTCAGGTTGGGAGGTTACCTGACTCAGGTTGGGAGGAGGTTACGTGACTCAGGTTGGGAGGAGGTTACGTGACTCAGGTTGGGAGGAGGTTACGTGACTCAGGTTGGGAGGAGGTTACCTGACTCAGGTTGGGAGGTTACGTGACTCAGGTTGGGAGGAGGTTACCTGACTCAGGTTGGGAGGTTACCTGACTCAGGTTGGGAGGAGGTTACGTGACTCAGGTTGGGAGGAGGTTACCTGACTCAGGTTGGGAGGTTACCTGACTCAGGTTGGGAGGAGGTTACGTGACTCAGGTTGGGAGGAGGTTACCTGACTCAGGTTGGGAGGTTACGTGACTCAGGTTGGGAGGAGGTTACCTGACTCAGGTTGGGAGGTTACCTGACTCAGGTTGGGAGGTTACGTGACTCAGGTTGGGAGGAGGTTACGTGACTCAGGTTGGGAGGTTACGTGACTCAGGTTGGGAGGAGGTTACCTGACTCAGGTTGGGAGGAGGTTACCTGACTCAGGTTGGGAGGAGGTTACCTGACTCAGGTTGGGAGGAGGTTACCTGACTCAGGTTGGGAGGAGGTTACCTGACTCAGGTTGGGAGGAGGTTACGTGACTCAGGTTGGGAGGAGGTTACGTGACTCAGGTTGGGAGGAGGTTACCTGACTCAGGTTGGGAGGAGGTTACGTGACTCAGGTTGGGAGGTTACGTGACTCAGGTTGGGAGGAGGTTACCTGACTCAGGTTGGGAGGTTACGTGACTCAGGTTGGGAGGAGGTTACCTGACTCAGGTTGGGAGGAGGTTACGTGACTCAGGTTGGGAGGTTACGTGACTCAGGTTGGGAGGAGGTTACGTGACTCAGGTTGGGAGGAGGTTACCTGACTCAGGTTGGGAGGAGGTTACGTGACTCAGGTTGGGAGGAGGTTACGTGACTCAGGTTGGGAGGAGGTTACCTGACTCAGGTTGGGAGGAGGTTACGTGACTCAGGTTGGGAGGAGGTTACCTGACTCAGGTTGGGAGGAGGTTACCTGACTCAGGTTGGGAGGAGGTTACGTGACTCAGGTTGGGAGGAGGTTACGTGACTCAGGTTGGGAGGAGGTTACCTGACTCAGGTTGGGAGGAGGTTACCTGACTCAGGTTGGGAGGAGGTTACCTGACTCAGGTTGGGAGGAGGTTACGTGACTCAGGTTGGGAGGTTACCTGACTCAGGTTGGGAGGAGGTTACGTGACTCAGGTTGGGAGGAGGTTACCTGACTCAGGTTGGGAGGAGGTTACCTGACTCAGGTTGGGAGGAGGTTACCTGACTCAGGTTTGGAGGAGGTTACCTGACTCAGGTTGGGAGGAGGTTACGTGACTCAGGTTGGGAGGAGGTTACGTGACTCAGGTTGGGAGGTTACCTGACTCAGGTTGGGAGGAGGTTACGTGACTCAGGTTGGGAGGAGGTTACGTGACTCAGGTTGGGAGGTTACCTGACTCAGGTTGGGAGGAGGTTACCTGACTCAGGTTGGGAGGAGGTTACGTGACTCAGGTTGGGAGGAGGTTACGTGACTCAGGTTGGGAGGAGGTTACCTGACTCAGGTTGGGAGGAGGTTACCTGACTCAGGTTGGGAGGAGGTTACCTGACTCAGGTTGGGAGGAGGTTACCTGACTCAGGTTGGGAGGAGGTTATCTGACTCAGGTTGGGAGGAGGTTACCTGACTCAGGTTGGGAGGTTACCTGACTCAGGTTGGGAGGAGGTTACGTGACTCAGGTTGGGAGGAGGTTACCTGACTCAGGTTGGGAGGTTACCTGACTCAGGTTGGGAGGTTACGTGACTCAGGTTGGGAGGAGGTTACGTGACTCAGGTTGGGAGGAGGTTACCTGACTCAGGTTGGGAGGTTACGTGACTCAGGTTGGGAGGTTACGTGACTCAGGTTGGGAGGAGGTTACCTGACTCAGGTTGGGAGGTTACGTGACTCAGGTTGGGAGGAGGTTACCTGACTCAGGTTGAGCGGCTGGGACCGGCTGGAAGCAGCTCTTTGGTGGCGGTCGCTGCTTGCTGAGCTCTTCTTCTTACTGGACCCAGGAGCTTTATCTGAATGAAAGAAGCACAACATAGAATGTATTGAGTGTCATATTACAGGCGGGTTTGAAGTGAAGGGTCAGACACACTAACCTACTTCACCGTTTAATGTTTAGGTTTGTGTCGATGAGGGAACATTCGTAATAGAACCACACTGATTGTTCAAAGTAGGGCTGACCTCGAATAGTCGACTAATAGATCAAAAGGAGCCGTAATCAACTGCAAACCTCTTAGTCAAATGCAAAAAAAGAAAAATAGAATATAGATATATATTTTATTTGTTTGGGATCATTCTTTCCAAAAGCAAAGAGGCCTAGAAGCGTGGCTAACGCTAATGGCACGCATACCAGCGAGGCTAACTGCCTAAGAAAACGGGCACAGAGGCACTGAAAGTCGCTTTGGATAAAAGCGTTCAGCTAAATGACTAAATGTAAATGTTAAATATACGTCTATGGATGGAATTAGCAAGAATAGCAACCCACAGGCTAGGACGTTTATAGTACAGATGTACAGATTAATGATTAATTTCTTCCTTTGACAATTTCACAGTATTCCCCCCACGGTCATGGTCTTTCCACAGGGCCTTGTTGGTGCTCATTGTACAACAGCACCGTTTCCCAAAGTGAAACTAACGTGATTAACCATACGACTCCAGATCTTTCTCGAAGCCTTTCAAGTTGCCCTACTTTAACCGTGACGTCGAGCGCAAAACACATGCCGCTGTCGCGTGGGAAGGAAGCGAAGGCACGCGCCGCCTGTCGTCACTGGAATCAACAACAACAACAACAACACACGAGACGCTCCGCTTCACCGAGAGCCGTGGTTATTAATGAAACGGGACGTGTGAGCGTGTTTGACCTGGTGCTGCAGGGGCCTTGTTGTCCCCAGGCTGGCTCTTCACGGACGGCGTGACGATGGCCATCGACTTGGAGGGCTGAGCGTTGTTGACCTTGGGACACAGAGGGCTGCTGTTGGACGAGTCGGAGTCGTGGGAGTCGTGCACCGTCACGCAGCTGATCACGTTGGTCCGCTGGCTGGTCCCAGAGCTGGGGAGAACGAGGACGAGAGAGAGGGGTTATTTCTTGTTTGCTTGGGTAGCTCGCTGGTCCCAGAGCTGCGGAGGCTTGGGTAGATCCTCGCTGGACTTAATTCCTTGGTGAAAGGTGTTTGAACTGCGTAATATGTTTAGATGAGCTAACAGCTTTATTGATTTTTTTTTTTTTTTTTAACTTACATTTTTTTTTTTTTTTTTTGTATTACAAAATACAAAGACAGAATTTACAATACAATTAAACAGACAGAAACAATAAAGAAAAAATTATAATATCAAAAAGAAAACTGAAATAAAAGACAGGGGGTGACATGGGTTTCTACTGAACAGGAAATTGGCCATCTATCTTCTTGTCTGACTCCGGAGAAGTCGGTAAGCGCATTTCCCATAATGTTGGTGTTTCTTCAAGGGAAGGGATTATGTCTTGATTTATATATATTGATATCAAAATACAAAGTGAAAACATATTAAAAATATGAAACACGCATGCAAATGTGACATACATGTATAACTACATGTACCATCACATTTACAATTAAATTGTGTATATTAATGAAGACACTACAACAAATGTGCACAATTCACCTTGTTTGTAGAGCTATAACTATATTCTATATTATAGCTATGGATACAATACTATGGCTCATTTGACATCACCTATCTATCGTTCAACATGTGAAAAAGAATACATTTTTTCATCCATACGTTCCCGTGTTATACCGGAGTTATAGCGTGGTCTGGGGTAATTCCCGAAAGGCTGAGTAATAGCCTTATACGTCAATTCTACTATACACGTTGCCGTTTCTTGCCTGTACACGCTACTATTCCCAAATCAAATATATATCATAGGTATTATGTTTCATCATGAATGCATGAAAGGGGGGGGGGGGGATACATTTTTTATGCTTTGATCGTCACCAACGGCATACGTTGTGGAGTAACGTTACACACATACGTTGTGATCGAGGTGAAGACATGGTTGGATCAACGCAGGATTGATATCATATAGCCCTTACCTTCACTAGGATGTACCCCAAAAAGAATATTCCAATTATCTGATCGCGAGTCCCAGTATTGGTGTCGATCGTGTCGCCAACATAATCCACCACACATCATGCACCGGGAGCATTTGACGCTTCTCAATCCGATCGTTATAACCTCTCCATTCGCCCGACAAAGAAAAGTGAGCCCGGTGACATTTGACCGTTGCACAGGCCAAGATGCAAGACCAGTTGTAATGAGCCACTAATCAATGATGCCAGTTACTAAGTAAGTAGTTACTCTAATCGGATAACTTTTTCAGTAAATAGTCATCTAATTTACTTACTTTTTACAAGCCAGTAATCTGATTACAGTTACTTTTCCAAGTGACTGTGCATTACTATTTAGTTACTATCTCATAATGCTGATGATAAGAGAGCCAGGGGTACAGTCAGCTAGACCGGAGATGGGACGTGCGCTCGCACACGCACACAGCCACATGTTTACGTTTATAGCTGATTTTAGAATGGCTTCAGCATGAAGTTAAATCAACTATCCAGTTCGTTTTATAGTATAATTTGGCTACTTGAGAGTGAGTGAGAGAGTGAGATTCATGTTATGCGCGACTTGCGGAGTACGCACTGAGTCCGTTGTCTCAGAATGGATTTGGTAGAGAGAGAGAAAAAAAACTGTTGTCATTCTTATGTTGTGGCAGCAGCAGGGGGACGACGACGACTTCGTAACCTAGTTACTTTGAAAGTAACTAAGTTACTTTTGAAAGAAATCAGTGTTTTTCAATGTACATTTGGTTTATAACTGATATATAGAGATGAGCCTTAAGAGCGTCTACTGAGACAGATCTGTAGATCTTAATAGCGCTGGCAGTCAGAGAGTGTGTTGCAGAGGAGGCTGTGCTGTGTAACATCAACAGCTGATAGCAGTGTAACCACAGAGGGGGAATAATATCAACTTTGCCGTTGCTATAGTGATCTGGGTCAGCGAGCAGAATGTTTGCATTCCATCAGAACACAACAACTGATAAGAGCCGCCGCAGGCACAATGGTCTGAGAGAGAGGTTTGACATTAATGAAACAGATGTTTTGATGTGTGTGAAAGGTTTAAAAACCGTTGCCATGACAGAGCGTCACATGACAACCAGGAGAGAGGCCGGGCCTGTCGTTGCTATGGCGAGAATATAGAAAAGTGAGTTTCTTCCGGGTAAGGGCAGGCTGAGAAACAATCACACAGAAGAGAAGAAGCTTGATCAGAGACTTTGAGATGACCCCCCCCCCCCCTCCCCTCGCGGGGAAAGGACTGACGTGGCACGACCACAGAGAAGGCTTTTGGGATAACAGCCAGGCCGCAACGATCACCGAGCGGGGTAACAGGAGATCATTAGAATAATGAACTTTAGTGTTCCATCAGAGACTTTCGCAGGGACAACACAATCTGATAACATCTGAACCGAGGCTTTTGGTTTATGTAATAAACAACGTTTTTCAAGAAAGGGACTACGCGGCCTAGTGTCAAATTCTTATGCTTGCGGATTGCATTAACGGGGAATGATAAGGATTGTACAGCCAGTATGTGAAGACGTCAAGGAAATAAACACAACGCAGTGTCAGTGGATGGAGAGATGATAACACAAGCCAAACAGATGAAGAAGTGATACTGGCTGATTGATCAGAATCTAACACTTTGATAATCAAGTAATCAGTAAAGTAACTAGATTACTTTTTAAAGGAGTAATCAGTAATCAGATTATTTTTTACAAGTAATCTGTGGCATCACTGCCACTAATACAGGTTCAATATCTAAAATTAAAGAAAACGACTACGGTAACCTTCTTACCGTCTTTTACTATTATGCACTTTGCTACTAAGTAATCTACGTTGCCTATATCAAGTCAAGTCAAGTCATGTCAGTTTTATTTGTATAGCACATTTCCAGGCAGCGGCAGCTGACACCAAAGTGCTTCACAAGCAAGTTGATAAAAACAAATTAGTGTGAGGCAAGGTATAAGATTAAAAGAAAGAAAAAAAAACATAGCAAAGCAATGAAAGCAACAAAAACAAAACAATATGGTGCAAGATATAGGATTAAAAACATAATAAAGCAATGAAAGTAATAAAAACTGGTAGGACACAGTAAAACAAAGAGGATAGAAGGGCCAGGGGTCTAGTGGTGGTTAAGTAGGGGGGAAGGCCAAGGAGAACAGGTAGGTTTTCAAGAGTGATTTAAAAGCCTGTACGGTCTGGGCAGTCCGTACGCTGAGGGGGAGGCTGTTCCACAGTCTAGGCGCTGCAGTGGAGAAAGCTCTGTCTCCCCTAGTCTTGAGCCTGGTTCTGGGTACCACCAATAGCATCTGGTCAGCTGATCTGAGGGATCGGTGGGGGGTGTGGCGGTGCAGGAGCTCGGACAGATAGGAGGGAGCCGTGCCATTTAATGATTTAAAGGGGAACTATTTTACTATTTCTTTCACTATTTGGGCACTTTTACACAATTCCTGTGAGTCTATGGAACACCTCTGTAATATATATATTTTTTTTATTCATTGTTTTGTATTTCTAATCAAGTCCTCAAAAACAGCATTTTTCTACCTCAAGATTTCAAGCTGTTTTGCAGCCGCAGCTGCAGGTGCCACCTAAACCACTGTGCAGGTTCTGTTTCCCCTGAACATTAACATGCAGCAGTGACTATATGACATCACATATAGGCACATTTTCAAACGACTCAGTTCAGTGAGGGTGAATATTGTGAGAGGAGAATTGGAAGAATGCGCCAATATGAGAATTTTGAGACATAGATCATATTAATATAAGTTCACATAGCTAGGAAACAATGCTAAACACTCAAAAAGGCCATTTATAAGATAGTTCCCCTTTAAAAACATTTAGTGCTAATTTAAAATCGATCCTGAAGCTAATAGGCAGCCAGTGGAGCGAGGCCAAAACTGGGCTGATGTGTTCGTGTTTTCTTGTTTTGGTGAGGAGGCGCGCGGCTGCGTTCTGCACCAGTTGTAGGCGGCGGAGGAGGGACTTGTCGATGCCCGTGTACAGAGCATTGCAGTAGTCGAGGCGGGTGGTGACAAAGGCATGTATCACCGTCTCCAGGTTACTTTGGGAGAGGTATGCCTTTGTCTTCGCCAGGAGTCTAAGGTGATAGAAGCTGTTTTTCACTACGGCGCTGACCTGTCTATCGAATTTAAAATTACTGTCGAAGATGACCCCGAGGTTCCTGACAGAGGTGGAGAGGTTTGGGCCCAGGGGACCAAGTGCGTCAATGAGGGGGGGCGGGGGGGCACTATTAAAAACAATGACCTCGGTTTTCCCTTCGTTCAATATCGTTCGTATCACTACCTACTATGCTAATATGTATATACTACTACCTACTATGCTAATGTGTCTATACTACTACTTAATATGCTAATATGTCTATACTACTACCAACTATGCTAATATGTCTCTATACTACTACTTACTATGTGAATATGTCTATACTACTACTTACTATGCTAATGTGTCTATACTACTACCAACTATGCTAATATGTCTATACTACTACCAACTATGCTAATGTGTCTATACTACTACCAACTATGCTAATATGTCTATACTACTACCAACTATGCTAATGTGTCTATACTACTACCAACTATGCTAATATGTCTATACTACTACCAACTATGCTAATATGTGGAGGAATGACCTGGTCTATGATGATAAAGCTCCGGGCAGGAAGTGACCTGGTCTATGATGATAAAGCTCCGGGCAGGAAGTGACCGGGTCTATGATAAAGCTCCGGGCAGGAAGTGACCGGGTCTATGATAAAGCTCCGGGCAGGAAGTGACCGGGTCTATGATGATAAAGCTCCGGGCAGGAAGTGACCGGGTCTATGATAAAGCTCCGGGCAGGAAGTGACCGGGTCTATGATAAAGCTCCGGGCAGGAAGTGACCGGGTCTATGATAAAGCTCCGGGCAGGAAGTGACCGGGTCTATGATAAAGCTCCGGGCAGGAAGTGACCGGGTCTATGATAAAGCTCCGGGCAGGAAGTGACCGGGTCTATGATAAAGCTCCGGGCAGGAAGTGACCGGGTCTATGATTGATAAAGCTCCGGGCAGGAAGTGACCTCACCAGGCGGAGGGGAACTTGGTGTCGTCCTCGTCCTCCGAGTCGCTGTGGATGGTGATGATGCTCACGGCGGGACTGGGCGTGTCCGAGATGACGATGGGCTGCGACAGGTCCCGGGAGGAGGCGGAGCTGTGGACCACGGTGGAGACAGACTGGAGCAGAGAGACGGGCCTGGAGGGAGGAGGGGGGAGGAGCTCAGTCACTGCAGGAAGCACCTCAACACACATACAGTAAGATTCTCGAAGACACTCTGATGTCACGAGACCGCCGCCATCTTGGTATAGGGGGACCATACGGATTTCTACCATCAAATCCATGCATTGAGCTCCGTTTTTATTACATGTTTTATCACATTCTTGTTCATTTCATAACATTTTCATACGATTTGTTTTGAAAATATTGAGGCCAACATGGCATTTTACTATTTCGAAAGCCTTTCTGGTGATTCTAAGGCGAGATATGAGTCAAAGAAACCCCCCGATTACCACGACCACAACATCAGAGCGAGTTAGCCGAACGTTAGCCACCAGCCACTTTTTCCTCTGTGATGGTATAAAACTTCCGATTTGGATTTCTGTTTTTGTCATTAGTATAATGCGTAACACAGCAGCTCTTTGGCATTGTGAAGGACTGAAGAAAAGTCTGCTTGATTGTCTTTAATTTGCCGCTTTAACTATCCGTTTCTCCACTAAATAGTGTACACAATGTACCAGGCGGGGCAGTTTCCCCCCACGCTGCAGTTGCGTAGCAATAACAGACAGGAAGTTGACTTCGAGAATACAGTACAGAGAGACTCAAGAGGAGCTTCTATCCCGAGGCCATCAGGAAGCTCTACATTCACTGCACACACATCCACATACACACACTCACTTTAAACACTCACCTTTAACATTCATTTTAAGTGCATTTTGTACTTGTATATTGTATCTTTTGTATAGTGTTTGGTCTTTATTATTTCTACTGCATGAAGCACAGTCTGAGGAGGCTGCCCTACACTGTGGAGAGGAGGGTCCTTCTCAAGCTTCTCCATCCAGAGCTGGAGTGTGGTGTCTTCTCTGGACTTTGTTAGGGGCGGGCTGGACACGGGGTCCATGGAGGAGGTCATCTGGACTCGGCTCGTTCTGGGCATAACGTCTGGTACCCGTGAGAGACGGCTGACCGGGCCGGTGGCACCAGACCACCAGAGCAGCGACGGTGAGTGGTGTGTGTGGAGGTGCCGGTGGTCTGAATCTGTTCTGTACTCGCTCTAGAGCGTAACTCATTCATAGAGAAATTACACAAGCCTGGAAAGGCACCCCGTCGTGGATCCTGACTTGAGATTTAGTTAATGGACGCCGGTACCTGGCTCTGCTGTCAGCGTGCCGGACCTTGGACCTCTTGCACTGCTGGGGTCTGGGGTGCACCACCCCGGTGGCGAGGGTCTGAGAGGCGCCGTGACGACCGGACTCCTGCTGGCCCAGGCTGTCGTACTGGTTGCCATGGTGACCCCTGGCGAGAGGAGCGAAAACGAATGTTCACCCGCGACCTCTGAACTCTCTCAACACATCGATGACATCAAAGTGAATGGTCAGTATTTTATCCCCGATTTGTAATGATAATGCATTTTCATAAAAATATGAATAATGATTCAATTGTTTTAGTTCTTTGTTTTGTTCTATATCCGGGTATCTGCAGGTTTCAACAAGTTAAATTTAGGACCTTTTTAATACCAATTTCACGACCATACTAACAAAAAACACTACTACCACTACTACTATTGCTGCTGCTGCTACTACTATTACTAATACTAATACTACTACTACTAATACTACTACTACTATTACTAATACTACAACTACTACTATTATTGCTACTACTACTACTAATATTATTGCTACTACTACTACTATTACTAATACTACTACTATTATTGCTACTACTATTGCTACTACTACTACTATTATTACTACTACTATTACTAATACTACTACTATTATTGCTACTACTACTACTGGTGGAGGATGAATATCATTTTGTTTTTTATTGCCCTTTGTACACCACTTTGAGGAGGGCTTTATTTGAAAAAATTCAAAT